>NC_079322.1:76938825-77246325 GCF_029931775.1 Euleptes europaea | reverse complement strand
GTGAAAGACCTCTGCTTGAAATCAAAGAATCATGGGGTTGGAAGGGGGGAAATCCCTCACATGACTGAATAATTGTTGAGCTCAATGCAGGATTAGCCTAAAGCATCCCTGACAAGTGTTCGTCCAGCCGCTGCTTGAAGACTGACAGTGAGGGGGAGCTCGCCACCACTCTAGGGCCATTCATGCATGGGAGTTTTACCTGAGGTTCGTTGCCTGCTGAACCCGCACTTTCCTGTCGGGAATCTATGCATCAGCAATCTCCAAGATCAAATCAAGTCCCTGACCCTTGAAATGCTGCTTTGCAATCGGCTTACTTTGTAGTGCTTACTGTGAGAGAAAATCCCCTCCCCAAAACCCAATTGCTGCATAAAAAAACATTTTAAGAACAAAAAACTGAACGATCTGAAAGGGGGGGGGGAGAAATCCAAGCCTCGTTTTTAAAAAGCCTTTCTTCTGCTCAGAAAGAGCTCCGAAGAAGCAGGAGGCATTTGAATCCCCGTCACTTTACATCCTACTTTGTAACTGGCTGCGTGCTTTCTGTGAGAGAAACCAAGCTTGGATGTCCCGCGCTTTGCCTTATGCATGGGGATTTCAAGCGGGCTGAGCCCAAGGTCACCCAGCTGGCTTCATGTGTAGGAGTGGGGAAACCAGCTCGGTTCACCAGATTAGCCTCCGCTGCTCATGTGGAGGAGTGGGGAATCAAACCCGGTTCTCCAGATCAGAGTCCACCGTTCCAAACCATCGCTCTTAACCACCACACCACACTGGCTCTCAAGAAGTACCTGGTTGGGAAAGAGGAAGGATGCTAGACTCGAGGGCCCAACGACACTCCTCCATCTTTCCTCCTTTATGCTCTATCTGTTAAAATGAGTTCAAGGTATTCCGGGATCGGAGGGAAAGGAACGCTGGCCGTGAAAACCCGATGAAATTTATATCTCAATCTTCCCGTAAATCCTCATTCGCTCTGCCACCATTCCTTGAGGTTTTTTCAGGATTTTTTCTTAAAAAGGGAGAGAAAAAATCACTGTCAAGAGCTCTTGAGCTGGTTATTAATCAAAGGAGGACATTTGCTTTTCTTAATGGTAGGGTCATAAATGCCCGCTGTCACCGCCAATCCTAATGGCTTTTCTCTCCTTCCCGAGCCTCCGTGAATAAATACGGCCATTCACTTACTTTGCTCCCAGGGAGGATTGAACAGCCCCATTTCCCAAACTGTTTGGACCTGGAAGAATCTGGCATTATACTCTGTGCCAGGAGAAAAGGCCCAGCCCAGCAAGAAGCAGGTACAGCTCAAGCGAGGAGCTACTGTAGAAACACATGCTGATAATGACAGGCTCTTACAGGTGGCTAAAGGGAGATGGCAAGCCCCTCCTCACCCCCTTTCTCGGGGACTCTGCGAAAGCAACGGCTTCCTCCAGATGACTCCGGGCCATTCAAAGTAATCATGAGGTACAGCCCTGTTGGAGCTTGCAGATCAGGGGACAGCCTGCTGAAATCTTCCGCCTCACTTAGAAAATCCTTTCCCTGCTTGCAGAAAATGAATGCATCAGGGCCAGGATTCGGCATAAACACTATTGCAAGACAACGATCAAATACTGTCAAAAACCCACTGCGTGCCACATTTCCAAATATTTGTACTCGGTGTCCAGCGATATCCAAAATTCACGCGATTACCAAATATTTCGCATCGGCACGCACAGAGAGAATGCTTGGAAGCAATGTCATCTCCGTTCGAAGTTCTAGCCCATGACACCCACTCTAAGCCAAAACGGATCTCTCCGTTGTCGTGTTCTGCTTGCATGACAGTGTCAGAGAAATGGCAAACCTTGTTCCAGCGGGAATTAAGGAAGCAAATTGATAGCACAACCACATCTGGCTTTGCTCATCTTCCACACATGTCCAAGAGCGTACAAGCTCTCCAGGCCAAATGTTTTGGCAATGAGATCTTCTCTTGCAATGTTCTGGGCCGTCCGTTTGACTCTCCGATTGTGATTTAGAGAGGGTACCACTCTCTGGTATGCACCACATGGCCAAAAAAGCTGTTTGCAGGCAAACAGCTGTTCTCCTCCAAACTGTTAAAGAGTTTGGATTGACGTACAGATGGAGTTAAGAGGCCTAGAGCAGAGTTCATTTCCCACAGTCTGCTCATGAGAAATGTGGAAGTGGTGGACAGCTAGAGAGACTCTGCAAGAAATACTGTTTGTCAAACCTGGATCTCCCAAATCCTGGCCTACCCACTACACCATGCTGGCTCTGCACATAGGGTTGCCAACCTCCAGGTACTAGCTGGAGATCTCCTGCTATTACAACTGATCTCCAGCCGACAGAGATCAGCTCACCTGGAGAAAATGGCCACTTTGGCCATTGGACTCTATGGCCCTTCTCTCCCTTAACCCCGCCTTCCTTAGGCTCCGCCCCCCAAATTCCCTCTGGTGGCAAAGAGGAGCATGGCAACCTAGGAAAGAGGAATTGGAAGACCGATGTGTCTGCATTCCTGAACACACATGCATGAAGCTGCCTTATACTGAATCAGACCCTTGGTCCATCAAAGTCAGTACTGTCTACTCAGACCGGCAGCAGCTCTCCAGGGTCTCAGGAAGAGGTCTTTCCCATCACCTACTTGCCTGGTCTCTTTAACTGGAGATGCCGGGGATTGAACATGGGACCTTCTGCATGCCAAGCAGATGCTCTACCACTGAGCCACATTCCCTCCCCTGAAAGTTGGCTAAAGATCACAATGCGAAGAGGGACCTGGCAACCCTATCTGTACAAGTTTCCCTGTGCTTGGTTTGCCCCGTGCAAATTTGTCTGCTAGCGAGAAAGGCAGAGGGCGGAGGGAAGGCAGAGATAGGCCACCGGCTTCTCCTGAACCCTGCACTTTTCTTAATTGCTACCAAATGGCAGCTCTCCCTTTCCCCTCGTCCTGGTTTTAGAGCCTCTTGCAATTAGCTGCGCGGCCTCATTCTCTGACGGCAACATCGCTCTCCACTAATTATAGACAAGCCAGAGATGCAGGACCCGAAGCATTCTTGCTCAGCCCTGAAAAGAGCAGTTTGGAAAGGAAGATGAAGATGAAGAAGAAGAGTTGGTTTTTATATGCCAACTTTCTCTACCACTTAAGGCAGAATCAAACTGGCTTACAATCACCTTCCCTTCCCCACAACAGACACCCTGTGAGGTAGGGGGGGCTGAGAGAGCATGAGAGAAATGGGGAGCCAAGGAGGGAAGACCCCTTCCCTTCGCCCATTTGCTTCTTGGATCATTATTCTCGCAGAAGGATCATTCGAAGCCAGCCTGGGTCCATTTCCTAGAGCTCTAGGGAGAGCCAGTGTGGTGTGGTGGTTAAGAGCGGTGGTTTGGAGCAGTGGAATCTGATCTGGAGGACCAGGTTTGATTCCCCACTCTTCCACATGAAGCCAGCTGGGTGACCTTGGGGTAGTCACAGCTATCTCAGCCCCACCTACCTTACAGGGTGTCTATTTGGGGAGGGGAAGGGAAGGGGATTGTAAGCCGGTTTGATTCTTCTTTAAGTGGTAGAGAAAGCATATAAAAAGCAATTCTTATTCTTCTCCAGTTAAAAGGAACTAGAAAGGGACGTCAAAGACCTCTGCCTGAAACCCTGGAAAGTGGCTGCTAGTCAGAATAGACAACACTGGCCCTGAAAGACTGATACTGGTACAGTATAAGGCAGCTTCAGGTGTGTTCATGTGTAATGGATTACTAGGGTTGCCAACCTCCAACTACTAGCTGGAGATCTCCTGCTATTACAACTGATCTCCAGCCGATAGAGATCAGTTCCCCTGGAGAAACTGGCCGCTTTGGCAATTGGACTGTATGGCATTGAAGTCCCCTTCCCTCCCCAACCCCCCCAGGCTGCACCTCAAAAATCTCCCGCCGGTGGAAAGAGGGATCCACGGATTACCAAACTGACCCCAAAGTCACCTAAAACAAGAGAAAAGGCAATTCTCCTGCCTCATATGACTGCCTGTCAGTTAAACCCGGTGTTTTTCAAGCAGGCTATGAAAGCACACCCACCTTCCTGACATGCACACCAGATTCCATGGGTCCCTAAACACCAAATTCACACCTTAGATAGTCCTCAGACAAAATGTGCTACGGACGAGCAAGCTGTAGGTGGAAGACAACCGACTGCCTCTCTGCAGTAGCCCAAGGGATAAATTCTTCCCCCTTGAGCCAGATGATATATTAATGGTCATGCAAATTGCAGCGAAGACCTTTCCGGAAAACATGTGTACAGCTAATAGCTACGGATGTTCCTTAATTTGAATTGGGGGCTGCTGATTTGATTAGGTCCTGATTACTTTTGATGGCTGGTAGAAGAAGAAGAAGAAGAAGAAGAAGAAGAAGAAGAAGAAGAAGAAGAAGAAGAAGAAGAAGAAGAGTTGGTTTTTATATGCCGACTCTGTCTCCCTTTTAAGGTGTCTCAACCTGGCTTACGATCTCCTTCTCTTTCTCTCCCCACAACAAACACCCTGTGAGGTAGGTGAGGCTGAGAGCGTGTGACTAGCCCAAGGTCACCCAGCTGGCTTCATGTGGAGGAGTGGGGAAACCAACCCCGTTCTCCAGATTAGACTCCACCTCTCTTAACCACTATACCTGGTAGCTACAGGCAGCACTTGCTTGGGTGGGCGGCAGAGTCAGCAGCTGGAGTAGGCTTGCCAGGTCCCTCTTCACTACCAGCAGGAGGTTTTTGGGGCAGAGGCTGAGGAGGGCGGGGTTTGGGGTGGGGACTTCAATGCCATAGAGTCCAATGGCCAAAGCAGCCATTTTCTCCAGGCGAATTGATCTCTATCGGCTGGAGATCAGTTGTAATACACAAATGAAGGTGCCTTCTTCTGATTCAGACTCTCGGTCCCTCAAGGTCAGTCTTGTATCCTCAGACTGGCAGCGGCTCTCTAGGGTCTCAGGCAGAGGTCGAACAAATCACCCGTTGCCTGAACCTTTTATCTGGAGATGCAGGGGACTAAATCTGGGACATTCTGCACGACGAACACATGCTCTCCCACTGAGCCACGGCCCCTCTCCAATACACAAGCTGACTTCTACTGATGGACTTGGGCCCATCCAAGTCAGTATTGCCTGCTCAGACCGGCGGCAGCTCTCCAGGGTCTCAGGCTGATGTAGTGCTTGATGGACCAAGGGCCTGATTCAGTATAAGGCAGCTTCGTGTGTCCATGTGCATGTGTTCATGCCTACAGGTTTCTGGGACAGATCTAGGAAAAGACAGTTCCCACACAGCTGGTGCAATGCATACTTGATTGTTCCGGATGTTGCACAGTTAAGGCGGTTGCACTGAATGGGGAAAGGAAGCACAATTACTGGTGTTTTGAGCATTAGCCGAGCATCATGCGCAAGATAATGCACTGCTCG
Organism: Euleptes europaea; assembly: GCF_029931775.1. Lineage (NCBI taxonomy): Eukaryota > Metazoa > Chordata > Lepidosauria > Squamata > Sphaerodactylidae > Euleptes > Euleptes europaea. Next base: position 77,240,934 of record NC_079322.1, on the reverse strand, counting down.
GCTAATTAACGGGGAACAGTGATTAGCAGTGTCCTGGTGCTGTGTGTTCGTCACAGCAAGATGGAAGCATTTGAGCAAGCCGTGCGTCCGGGGAATAAATTACTTAGAAATGCTGGCGGTGGGTGGACACTTTGGGCCGGGGGATGGATTCAAACTTGGCTGAGCAAAATGATAAGATGGAAGCTCATGTCCTTTGCAGCAGAGCCGAAGCGTCTGTGGAATATACGAATGATGCTGAACCTTGCAAGGGTATTTCCACCCCAAAATAAACAGAGATCCCTGCAGAGGGAACACAGGTTTGCAGGGGACACACACACCGGAAAGGCCCCTTGTTAACAAAATGCCCAGGGAGACAGAGCTGGTGTTTGACAGGGAAGGGAAAGTGTACTGCATTGTGACCGACAGCTTTCGACAGTGGAGTGGGAGGGGGAAAGAGAGAAAGACTCCAGCAGGAGGGAGACATTATATGCCCGTAACAGCAAGGTTATGCAATTCAATTCTAGCTGTCTTCTCTCAAATTCCAAACCATGAACAAGCACATGACATTTCCTTTCATCAGGCCATATCTGGCACACAGTCTAGCCTAGGGGTCCCCAACATGGTGCCCGTGGGTGCCATGGCACCTGCCGACACCTTTCCTGTCAAAAGAGTTTCCGTCTAGACATTAAAAAGAATTTTCTAACAGAGTGGTTCCTCGATGGAACCGGCTTCCTCGGGAAGTGGTGAGCGGAACCATGCAAAATAACAGCGGCGGGTTAGCTATGCACATGCTAATGGCTATGCAAACAGGAACAAAGGAGCGGGCGAGTGGGTGTGTGTGTGGAATTTCTCCTTTTGCGTCAGGAGCATGAATAGGCATTTTTAAAGTCGCATTTTAAAAAAGAGCTTTGAGCGAGCATCAAAACTGACCCTGCTTCAAAAATGGCCTGTGATTCTGTGACTCTATGATTCTAACTAGGTGGATTTTTGGTCTAATCCAGTGAAGCCCTTCTCCAATCCAATGGTTTTGCGTGTGGATCAATCACCCCAGCTGGATCAGGAAGGCTTTTATTTTGGTACTCGGAAATTTCAAAACTTTTTTTTGTGCGTGTGTATTTTGGGAGTCTGATCCCCGGTGATGTAATTGCACAGATGTTTTGTGGTACGGAGAAGATAAAAACCAAAAACAAAAAAAATCATGTGCTCTCACTGTTGCTGTCGAGTGCGGAGTTTGAAGTGAACATTTCGGGAGCCCTCAGGGAAGAGGCGGAGGGCCAAACGCACGCAGAACCACACAGGCTGCGCCCTGAGCCCTATCGCGTCCACTCATTCCTGGAGAGGAAACCACTGGTGCATTTTCTAAAAAAAAAAAAGTTAATGCTTTTCATGTGTCCAGTGATGGCGGCGAGCATCGCTCCTGGTCGACACATGGCACACTCATAAACAAAGATGGTAAGTGACTTCATCATGGTCACGCGAGAAATCGTCGGAGGAGCCAAAGACTTGATACAGGGTTGGCTTCCTGATGACTCAATCAACCTCCCTTTTCTTACCCATGGCTACACATGCATGGGTAAAGTGCCGTCAAGTCGCAGCCGACTTATAGCGACCCCTTTTTTGGGTTTTTTTTATGGCAAGCGACTAACAGAAGTGGTTTGCCAGTGCCTTCCTCTGCACAACAACCCTGGACTTCCTTGGTGGTCTCCCATCCAAATACTAACCAGGGCTGACCCTGCTTAGCTTCTGAGATCGGACAAGATCGGGCTAGCCTGGGCCATCCAGGTCAGGGTTCTCTATAGATAGAGGTCTATAAAATTATGCATTGTATGGAGAGAGTGGACAGGGAGAAGCTTTTCTCCCTCTCTCGTAATACCAGAACGCGGGGTCATCTGCTGAGGCTGGAGGGTGAGAGGTTCAAAACAGAGAAAAGGAAGTATTTCTTCACACAACTCATAGTTAAATGGTGGAACTCCCTGCCCCAGGATGTGGTGACGGCTGCCAACTTGGAAGACTTTAAGAGGGGAGTGGACATGTTCATGGAGGAGAGGGCTACTCATGGCTACTAGTGAAAAAATGGCTACTAGTCATGATGCATCCCTATTCTCTCCAGGATCAGAGGAGCAGGCCTATTATATTAGGTGCTTTGGAGCACAGGCAGGACGTCTTGCTTGCGAGCTTCCCAGAGGTGGATAGTTGGCCCCTGTGTAAACAGACTGCTGGACTTGATGGGCCTGGGCCTGACCCAGCAGGGCCTTTCTTTCGTTCTATCCCAGTGGATTTTAAAAAATTGCTCCTCTTCTCCCCTGCGCTTGGGCTTCCTCTGTATATATGTGAGGCTCCGCCTTATGGGGCAGCCATTTTGTCGTTGGCTCCACCTCCTGCAGCTGCCATTTGGTGCTCGTGCGCACCGCCTTGTCTTAGGATTCCAAATATACCCATGGGCTCAAAAAGACTTACTTAAAAAAAGAAAACGAAAACTGGGGATTCTGATATGACACCTTATAATTATATAAATTATAAATTAATTTAAATTAAATTAAATTATATAATTTAACAGAAAAATATCCAAAAGAGCTTGTAGTGGGGTGGGGGGAATTGCCAGCGTGGGGGCAGGGACAGGCAAAAGGGCTGCCGTTTGGGTGGGACTGGGAAAATATGGCCCAGTTACATTTCTTGCCTCTCACTTGTCATTTCTCCTCATAGGACTATTTGCACGACGGCAGGCTTTTCCAGTCAGGGCACCAATCTTCTCTCTACAAGCCTTTCTAGCCTATTTTGATTCTCACCCACACAGACTCCATCTCGCCTTTGCAATCTTTATCAAAATACGTTGCAATGCAGGTAAGGTTGCCAGCCTCCAGGTATTAGCAGGGGATCTCCAGCTATTACAACTGATCTCCAGCCGACAGAGATCAGTTCACCTGAAGAAAATGGTCGCTTTGGCCATTGGACTCTATGGCATTGAAGTCCCGAACCTCCGCCCTCCTCAGGCTCCACCTGGAAAAAACCTGCCGCCGGTGGCAAAGAGGGACCTGGCAACCCTAGTTCAACGGCAGGCTTTCCCAGCCAGGGCACGAATCTTCTCTCTACAAGCCTTTCTAGCATATTTTTTTATCTTTTCCGCAGAGTTCAAGTTGGAATAAAAATGCAGCGATAGTATGGACTGGAGAGAAGGATGAATCTGAGTGAATGCTGAACCCAACCACATTTTCATAGGGCCTCTTGAAAAGGCAAAAATAGGGACAGAGAATTATCAGGGACAGCAACCAGAAACCATGGATTGCTCCGATAAGTAGCAAATAATTAAATCGCTCTATGTTTTTTAATCTACGCATTAATTTAATCTGTTAGTGGACTTTTGCATTTGGCGTTCTGCAACTTGTATTGATTCATTTCCTTCACTTTTGATTCCATTCCCCCGGATGCTGGTTACTTCTCACACCACAGCCCCTCCCTTCCAGGTGATGTGCAGCACTGACAGGTAAATAACCGTGCCATCGCCCACCCCTCCCACAATTTCCCCCATTCCTTTATTTCTACACTTTTCTCTCTAATGGGAACACAAAGCAGCTTATGATATTCTCTTCTTTTACACTTTATCCTCACAACAACAACCCTGTGAGGTAGGTTAGGCTGTGAGTACGCGACTGGGCCAAGGTCACCCAGCGAGCTTCCATGGCAGTCGGGATTCGAACCTGGGCCTCCCAGATCCTAATCTGACAGCCTAACCACGACTCCATGCTGGCTCTACATATAGCTGTGCTCTCAGCCACTCTGAGGCCAAGGAAATAAAGTGGCATATAAATATTTTAAATGAATTAATAAAACATTCAAAAACCTGACAATCAGGGGTTTCTTTTCAGGTTCTTGATGTCTCAGGAGTTACTTCTCTCCCCCCCCCCCCATCTGCGTTTGGCTGTTCTGCTGAATTTTCGGCATGCTTAAATAAACCTGTTATTTTTTTGCATTAAATGCTTTGTTCAATTGCTTATGTTCCCCGATGTGTAAATCAATTAGTAACTCATTTCGGAGCGGATGACTGGGGTGGAGAGAGAAAGTGAGAAAATCCTACAGCGTGCTTTTCTTTAAACCCGGCGTTTCCAGAGTGTAGAATGCAACCTGGCCTTATAAGAACATAAAAACATAAGAAAGGCCATGCTGGATCAGACCCAGGCCCATCAAGCCCAGCAGTTTGTTCACAGAGTGGCCAACCAGGGGCCTCCAGGAAGCCCACAACTAAGATGAATGCAGCAGCATTATCCTGCCTGTGTCCCACTGCACCTAAGATAACAGGCATGCTCTTCTGATCCTGGAGAGAATAGGGATGCATCATGACTAGTATCCATTTTGACTAGTAGCCATGGATAGCCCTCTCCTCCATGAACATATCCACTCCAAGTTGGCAGCCATCACCATATCCTGGGGCAGGGAGTTCCACCATTTAACTAGAAAGCAGCCTGGCGTGCTTTTCTTTAAACCCGGCGTTTCCAGAGTGTAGAATGCAACCTGGCCTTATAAGAATATAAAAACATAAGAAAGGCCATGCTGGATCAGACCAAGGTCCATCAAGCCCAGCAGTTTGTTCACAGAGTGGCCAACCAGGGGCCTCCAGGAAGCCCACAAAAAAGACGACTGCAGCAGCACCATCCTGCCTGTGCTCCACAGCACCTGATATAATAGGCATGCTCCTGATCCTGGAGAGAACAGGCATGCATCATGACTAGTACTCATTTTGACACGTAGCCATGAGTAGCCCTCTCCTCCATGAACATGTCCACTCCCCTCTTCAAGCCTCGCAAGCTGGCAGCCATCACCACACCCTGGGGCAGGGAGTTCCACCATTTAACTATGCGTTGTGTGAAGAAATCTTTCCTTTTATCTGTTTTGAATATCTTACTCTTGAGCTTCAGCAGATGACCCCGCATTCCAGTATTATGAGAGAGGGAGAAAAGCTTCTCCCTGTCCACTCTCTCCAAACCATGCATACTTTATAGACTATCATGTCTCCCCTTAGCCGCCTTCTTTCCAAGCTAAACAGCCCTAAGCATTTTAACCACTCCTCATAGGGCAGTTGCTCTAGCCCCCGATCATTTTGGTTGCTCTTTTCTGCATCTTCTGCCTTCTTCTCTATTTCTCTCCCTCCCCTAATTCATAACCACTGATTACAAACCGAGCGCTCATCCTGAGTTCTCAGTATAAATAAAATAGTATACTCATCCGGCAGCAGGATCTATTTTTTTTTTAAAAAGCGATTTCATCCCCAAACTCTAAACAACAATCAGTCATCAAACCTGATGTCTTTTTTCCGTCATAACTCAGCTGGAAGTGAAATATGTTCAGCAGCCATGACTGTGTCCCTCAATGAACCCACTTCGACTGACAAAATGCAACTAACGCCAACAACATGAGAAAGGAAATATGTCAGCAGGTGCCATGGTGTCCACGGGCACCACGTTGAGGACCCCCCAATGTATTCGAAGGACCATCAATAATGGAGACAGATGGCTTTCCCCCTCCTTAGCCACAACATCCCAAGATTAGTCAGTAAAATATAGCTTGAAATCTGTGAAAGATCTAGTTTATAGATGCCCTTGTATAAATCTATGGTGAGACCACACTTGGAATACTGTGTAAAGTTCTGGTCACCACCCCTATGAAAGGAGATTGCAGAAGGTGCAGAAAAGAGCAACCAAAATGGTCGGGGGACTACAGCAACGGCCCTATGAGGAGTGGTTGAAACGCTTAGGGCTGTTGAGCTTGGAAAGAAGGCGGTTGAGGGGAGACTTGCTATCTGGCCCTACCAGATAGCAGAGTGTACTTCTTCAGTGTGGTGTAGTGGTTAAGAGCTGTGGTTTGGAGTGGTGGACTCTAATCTGGAGAACCGGGTTTGATTCCCCACTCCTTCACATGAGCAGCAGATGCTAATCTGGTGAACTAGGTTGGTTTCCCCACTCCTCCACACAAAGCCTGTTGGGTGACCTTGGGCTAGTCACAGCCCTCTTTGAGCTCTCTCAGCCCCACCTACCTCACAGGGTGTCTGTTGTGGGGAGGGGAAGGGAAGGTGATTGTAAGCTGGTTTGATTCTGCCTTAAGTGGTAGAGAAAGTCAGCATATAAAAAACCAACTCTTCTTGTTCTTCCTTCTTTCTTCACTACTGACAACAGGTTTCAAAAGCTTGTGTCTAAATTTCTAATGTCATTGGGGTCATAACCAGCTGCCTTTACCGATTTATCTAGATGTCTCACTATGCCTGCAATCTCGGCCCACGGCAGTCAAGTCCCCATGACATCAACGTCCATCACAAACCCGACTAACAACAGCCTAATTTAGATGTTAGATGAAGGTGCCCCTTCCCAGCGGAAGGCGGTGTCATGTTCCACGGATCGAATCCTCCATCCACACTTGCCATGTAACAATGTTGACATCCAGAAGACAAACAGATAAGACAAGATAAGATGAGGAGAGGCAGAGCCTTGGAATACCACCGTAGTGTGTTAACCAGAATCGTGGAGGTTACTGGCCGTCCCCTGGAATATCTTTCATTCCTAGCCATGGACTTCATTTCCAGGCATGCAAATTATCATACAATCATAGAGTTGGAAGGGACCACCAGGGACATCTAATCCAACCCCCTGCACAATGCAGGAAATCCACAACTACCCCCCACAACCCCAGCGACCCCTACTCCATGCCCAGAAGATGGCCAAGGTGCCCTCCCTCTCATGATCTGTCGAAAGTCATAGAATCAGAATTGCTGACAGATGGCCATCTAGCCTCTGCTTAAAAACCTCCAGGGAAGGAGAGCTCACCCCCTCCTGAGGAAGCCTGTTCCACTGAGGAACCGCTCTGACTGTTAGAAAGTTCTTCCTAATTTCTAGATGGAAACTCTTTTGATCTAATTTCAAGCTGTTGGTTCTGGTCCGACCTTCTGGGGCAACAGTAAACAACTCGGCACCATCCTATCTATGGCAGCCCTTCAAGTACTTGAAGACAAGATAAGATTATATCTAAAAATTGCAGGCCCACATTTTTAAAAAAGGATTGCACCACAATTGGCCAAGGTTTTCTGTTGCACATAACGGAAAAGGAAGTACAATAGTTGAGAAATAGCCTAGTAGTACGTGGACAGGAACAGGGAACAGAGATGACTAAATCCGCTACTTAACTATCCAGCACATTTTAATCCCACTCTTCCTCCAAGGAGCTGACAGGGGCGTACATGATTCGCACGTCCTCCATTTTATCCTCACAAAATGCCCATGGGGTACGTTAGTCTGAAAGAGAGTGACTGATCCAAAGGTCATCCAGCAAGCTTCATCACAGGAGGAGTATTTGATCCCAATACCCTAACCACTACACACTGTCTCTCACATTAGCAGGATGCCCAATAACATGCAAAACAAGAAGAAGAAGAGCTGGCTTTTATGCACAGATTGTCTCTACCGAAAAGAGTCTCAAACTGGCTTACAATCTCCTTCCTTTCCCCACAACGGGCACCTTGAGAGCCAGATTGGTGTAGTGGTTAACAGTGGTGTTTTGGAGCAGTGGACTCTGATCTGGAGAGCTGGGTTTGATTCCCCATGAGTGGTGGTCTCTAATCTGGCGAACTGGGTTGGTTACCCCACTCCTCCACATGAAGCCAGCTGGGTGACCTTGGGCTAGTCACCGCTCTTAGAGCTGTCTCGGCCCCACCATTGCGGGGAGGGGAAGGGAAGGTGATTGTAAGCCGGTTTGATTCTTCCTTAAGTGGTAGAGAAAGTCGACATATAAAAACCAGCTCTTCTTCTTCTTCTTGTGAGGTAGTTGAGGCTGAGAGAGTTCCGAGAGAACTGTGACTGGCCCCAGGTCACCCAGCAGGCTTCATGGGGAGGAGTGGGGAATCGAACCCGGTTCTCCAGTTTAGAGTCCACCGCTCTTAACCGCTGTGCCACGCTGGCTCTCAGAGAATCCAGCCTGTGCAAAACTCAGCAGCATCCCAAAAGGCAAATGCCACACTTGGGCAAGTGAAAAACACGAGAAGAACCACGGGAGGCGTTTCACGCTCCCTACGCACAGCCCAGAGCCCACCTCCCTGCGCGTCTGTCAAAAGCAGCATTTCCCCAATAGCTCAGCAACTGTTGGACGTGGCTCCCCCCAAAGCAGCCCCCAATCTGCCTCCTCCCCGAAAAACCGATGCGTCCAACGTGCATGCGTCCGCACTGTCTGTTCCCCCTCTCCTCGACGAAAAGTTTTTCCAGCTACCGCGGCTGCCGCAAACAGCTCCGAGCGGCCAAAGAGCGGCTGTTTGTGCTGGCACGGCTGCAGCCAGGTTGTGAGGCCCGCAGTCGGTTGAACTGCCCAAACTTTTCTTTTGGGGTCAGATTTCAGAGGTCTGCAGCGGGGGATGTCCCAGCGACACGTTTCCCGATGGCTCCCCCCTGCCCTGGGCCTTCCCAGAGACTTTTTTGAGTGGAAGGGGGAAACGAACCTGACTCTGAAATGCAGCCACCATCAATCCCTGCAGGATATTTATTATTATTATTATTATTATTATTATTATTATTATTATTAAAATATTGTCGAAGGCTTTCACGGTCAGAGTTCATTGGTTCTTGTAGGTTATCCGGGCTGTGTAACCGTGGTCTTGGAATTTTCTTTCCTGACGTTTCGCCAGCAACTGTGGCAGGCATCTTCAGAGTAGTAACACTGAAGGACAGTTATTATTATTATTATTATTATTATTATTATTATTATTATTATTATTATTATTATTATTTTAAAGTAGCGCGTGCGTCTTTCTCTCCAGCGTCACAATCCCACTACTATGTTGTGAGGCAGCGCTGGAGAGAATTCCACTTCCACGCCCTGACACAGTCATGGAAAGCGGAGAATCTTACTAGGCCGAGGAGAACGGAAATGGAGAAATTGACAACGGGTATTATTAAATCTATTTTTAAAAATATCTCAGATGTGGTGCAGAGAAGAATGTCATGACCACACGGACACATGAAGCTGCCTTAGCCTGAATCAGACCTTTCATCCATCAAGGTCTGTATAGCCAACTCAGTAGGTTTGCCAACCTCCAGGTACTAGCTGGAGATCTCCTGCTATTACAACTGACCTCCAGCTGATAGAGATCAGTTCCCCTGGAGAAAATGGCCAGTTTGGCCATTGGACTCTATGGCGTTGGTCCCTCTCCTCCCCAAGCCCACCCTCCTCAGGCTTCACCTCAAAACGTCCGCCGGTGGCAAAGAGGGACCTGGCAACCCTACAACTCAGGTTGGCAGGCTCTCTAGGGTCTCAGCTTGAGGTCTTTCACGTCATCTACTACCTGTTCCTTTCAACTGGAGATGCCAGAGGTGGAACATGGGATCTTCCGCATGCCAAGCAGATACTTTCCCACTAAGCCATGGCCCCTACTCAGCCTGCACATGAAGCTGCCTTATACTGAATCAGACTATTGGTCCACCAAGGTCTATTTTGTCAACTCAGACTGGCAGTAGCTCTCCGCAGTCCCAGGTGGAGGTCTTTCACATCACCTCCTGCCTGGTCCTATTGACTGGAGATGCCAGGGATTGAACCTGGGACATTTGGCATACCAGGAAGATGCTCTACCATGGCTCCTCCCCATGAAGTTGCCTTACACTGCATCAGACCACTGGTCCATCAAGACAGCAGCTCTCCAGGGTCTTCTGCAGAGGTCTTTCACATCACCTACTGCCCAGTCCTTTCTACCTGGAGATGCCGGGGATCAAACCTGGGACCTTTTGCTTGCAAAGCCATGCCCCCTCCCCAACAATCACCAACAAGGATGGGCTGTGGGAAGATATGTGGGGGGAGGCCCAGGGCCTTGAACTGAAGTGGAACATTTTGTGGTTGCAAACTAGGATTGCCAGCTCTGGGTTGGGAAATACTTGGAGATTTGGGGTGGGGGGGTGGAGGCTGGGGAAGGTGGGGTTTGGGGAGGGACCTTAGCAGGGTATAATGCCATAGCGTCCACCTTCCAGAGTAGCCATTTGCTCCAGGGGAACTAATCTCTGTATCCTGGAGATCAGTTGTAATTCCGGGAGATGTAATTCTGGGAGATCTCCAGCCACCACCTGGAGGTTGGCAAGCTTACTGCAAACTGTCCTCTTTATAAAACAGTGTAGGGAGGTTCGGAAAAGAAGCTGGACACCAGAATGGCCCTGGAGTGGGCACAATAGATCTGTGCATTGCAATTCCTGGGGGGGGGGGTCTTCTTAGGGTTGCCCCTTCTCCACTTGTGATGCTGACTGTAGCGTGCTTTCTTTGACCTGCAGAAGAATTTAACAGAAGTAACTGGGAATAGCTCTGTTGCCTGCCTGCACACGCCCCCCAAGCTGTACAATGAATCAGCAATGCTGATTCTATGACCTTAGGCAGTTCTTGAGAGGGAGGGCAACTTGGTCATCTTCTGGGCATGGAGTAGGGGTCACTGGGGGTGTGGGGGAAAGTACTTGTGAATTTACTGCATTGTGCAGGGGGTTGGACTAGATGACCCTGGTGGTCCCTTCCAACTCTATGATTCTATGACCCCCTTTGTTGTACAAACCACATTTGGTCCATGAATGATAAGTTTTCCCTGCCAAGTATTTTTTAGAGGTCACTTTTTGGGCGGGGAGGTTTTAATTTGGTTTCTACTGATGATTTGGGGTATACGTATTCCTTGCAATGAATGTTTGGGAATTCTTGCGCATGGGTGGGCCAGGACCAAGATACAGCCTAAACAATTGCACAAGATTGCCCTGATTACAATCTGGCGGCCAGGCCTCTGACGGAGCGGGGCTATCGCTCTTGCAATTACAGAGCCATTCGAGTCGAGTTCAGCTGGCAGGAAGAGGGCCAACTTTTCCTGGAAGGAGAAAGGCGGATTAATCAATGATTCGGAACATGTGCCAGTCGTGGCCTCGAGCGCCGCCTCTGACGAATGACAACCATGCGGGTTCAAAAGCTCCAACTACGGGAGCCAGCGTGGTGCAGTGGTTAAGAGCGGTGGTTTGGAGCAGCGGAGTCTGATCTGGAGAACCGGGTTTGATTCCCCACTTTATGGGAGCGGCGGAGGCTAATCTGGTGAACCGGGTTGGTTTCCCCACTCCTCCACATGAAGCCAGCTGGGTGGCCCTGGGCTAGTCACAGTTCTCTCAGCCCCACCTACCTCACAGGGTGTCTGTTGTGGGGAGGGGAAAGGAAGGTGATTGTACGCCAGTTTGATTCTCCCTTAAGTGGTAGAGAAAATCGGCATTGGCATATAAAAAACTCTTCTTCTTCTTGTTCTTGTTCTTCTTCCTCCTCCTCCTCTTAAATATGAACCGAGTCTCGGGTCAGGAAAAAGGAGTATTGATTAACTGGTGATTTGCAAATTTTATCAGCATGAATTGAGTCCCAGATCTACCCAGAGCTGTACCATCTGACACTGTGTCAGCTGCGCTGGACTTGGCCATTAAAACATGCAGGGATTCAGGTGTGCGTGTTGTTTTTTTTACCAAGAGAGACAAATGATGTCCCATAATTTTGTTTTAAAACAACCCACAGAAAAATGATTCCTCATCTTCTCCCGCTGAGGCTCCGTCTACACATTACGAAGTCCTCCTCTTTGTCGGGGAACTGCATGAGGATTTTGCATCCCATGAGCCCGAGGAGTTCTGTGCTTCCCAGATGCACAGCGGTTCTTTTCTGATGATGACCACAAGGCACATTGCTGTTTTCTTGTTCTCAAACCGCCCCACGGAGTCTCTACTGGCTCCCCTGTAAAAAACGTGTTGTTTACCCAGTTACTTACATTTTAAAAAAGTATTATTATTTTATTCGATTTAAACCCTGCTCTCTTCACGGCCAAGGCCAGGCTCAGAGCAGCTAACATTTTGGACTCTCCGGGCTTCCTATGGTTGCCAGCTCTGGGTTGTGAAATACCTGAAGATTTGTGTGTGTGTGTGTGTGTGTGGGGGGGGAACCTGAGGTGAACTGATCTCTATCGGCTGGAGATCAGTTGTAAACTCGGGAGATCTCCAGCTAGGACCTGGAGGTTGGCAACCCTAGGGCTTCCGGAGTGTCTCGGGTATTGGAGCTAGGCAACCAGGCAGATAAACAGATTGTACAGTGCTGGCAGGATGGGTCAGGACTGTGACGAAAAACAGCTGTGGATTTTGACGGAGCCCGTTTTTACGATCGCTGGCAAGGTGGCCAGGCTGCCGGAGGGACAGGCTGTCAACCAAATGCCGCTAGAAGCATCTATGGATTGGGATGCTCCAAGTTAGACTGCTACAATGAGCTCTTGGGGGGGGGGGAGCTTCCTTTGAAGACAGGTTACAGCTATTGCTGTATTGCGGGGAGGGGACGTGGCTCAATGGTAGAGCATCTGCTTGGCGTGCAGAAGGTCCCAGGTTCAATCCCTGGCATCTCCAGTTAAAGGGATTAGGCAGGTAGGTGATGTGAAAGACCCCTGCCTGAGACCCTGGAGAGCCCCTGCCGGTCTGAGTGGACAATACTGACTTTGATGGACCCAGGATCTGATTCAGTATAAGGCAGCTTCATGTGTTCATGTGTTCATATGGGCCTTTGGCACCCGCCTGCCCATAAAGTTTCTGAGCCCAGTTCGAAGCGTGGGGTTTAGATCTGGAGATGCTGAAAACTCTTTATTAGCCTGTGGGCACCTTTGGAATTAGAACATAAGAACATAAGAAAAGCCCTGCTGGATCAGATCAAGGCCCATCAAGTCTAATAGGCATGCCTATTAGATTAGGGGCTGTTGAACTAGGGTTGCCAGGTCCATCTTCGCCACTGGTGGGAGGTTTTGGGGCAAAGCCTGTGAGGGTGGGGTTTGGGGAGGGGAGGGACCTCAATGCCATAGAGTCCAATTGCCAAAGCAACCATTTTCTCCAGGAGATCTGATCTCTGTCACCTGGAGATCAGTTGTAATAGCAGGAGATCTCCAGCTAGTACCTGGAGGTTGGCAACCTTAAACAGGCACCACGTTGGGGACCCCTGATGTAACACAACTTCTGCAGGAAGGGGTCACTGGGGGTGTGGGGGGGGGAGGTAGTTGTGAGTTTCCTGCATTGTGCAGGGGGTTGGACTAGATGACCCTGGTGGTCCCTTCCAACTCTTTGATTCTATGAGTTCTGGCCAAAAACAGACCCGTGACCCTCAAGGGCCCATATGCAACTCAAGGGGTCCATACTGGTGGGCCAGGTCTGCAACAAGGCCTATTTTGGCCCAATGCAAAGCGACAACATCCTTCCTGCCAGCCCTTATTTGCGCAGCCCAGGGGCCTGATCCCGATTTAAAATTTGGATTACTTTACAGGATGCTCAGAGGTCTCCCGACAAATGAATCCTTTTAGCCTTATCTTCCCTTCCCTCCTGGCACCTGGAATTCCTGAAGCTACTTCTCGGGCTGCCTCCGAGAGGCCGAAATGGTAAGCCGCACGGCACAGCCGCCTGCTCCGGACTGCGATTTCACAACATGCCCTATGGAAGGCAAGCGCAGGAAGAAGGGGAAAAATACAATTACACAGTTCTATTTGCGGGCTGTCAATGGCTGCCGAGCAAATGCAGAGTGACCGGCTGGAAAGTGGAATTATTCAGCGGGAGAAAGCAATCGCCTTTGACTGCTCGAAGAAGTGGAATTTACAAACTCCTCTCGGCAGCCACAAAATTCTCTTTACATTTCCTTTGCCAAAATTTAGATTTTGCTCTGATGGATTTTCTCACAGGAGGCAACCAGCGTCCACCCTTAGAACTCTCTCCCCTCTCAAGCAATGGCCAGATGAAGAAGTTCCCAAAGAAGAAAGGACAGGGGAGGCCTTCCCCTCTTCGCCTCCAGCATGTGACTCAGAATGCTGCCTCTGAACATGGAGGTTCTATTTAGCCACCCTAACAGCCATCATCAATTAATCTGAACCTTAGAGAAGAGGTTTCTCTCAGCTTGCAGATCTTATGGCAGTGAGTACCGTAAATGATGTGCTATATGAAGAGATGCTTCCTTAGGAACACATGAAGCCATTTTATACTGAGCCACACCCTTGATCCAGCTAGCTCAGCATGATCTACTGGGACCAGTGTGGTCCTCCAATAGGGTTGCCAACCTCCAGGTGGGGCCTGGAGATCTCCCAGAATTCCAACTTGTCCTAAGATGACTGAGATCAGTTCTCATGGATAAAAAGTCTGCTTTGGAGGGGGGGCTCCATGGCATTGAGCCCCGCTGAGGTTCCACCCCTTCCCAAACTCTGCACCCAAACCTGAAATCCTTTTAGCCAAAGATACTGGGAATTTCACCAGAGACCTTCTACAAAAAAGGGGGGGAAGGGAAGGGAAGGAAGGAAGGAAGGAAGGAACATAAGAAAGGCCTTGCTGCATCAGACCAAGGCCCATCAAGTCCAGTAGTCTGTTCACACAGGGGCCAACCAGGTGCCTCTAGGAAGCCCCCAAACAAGACGGCTTTAGCAGCATTGCCCTGCCTGTGTTCCACAGCACCTATTAGGCCTGCTCCTCTGATCCTGGAGAGAATAGGGATGCATCATGGCAGGGAGTTTCACCATTTAACTATGTGTTGTGTGAAGAAATACTTCCTTTTATCAGTTTTGAATCTCTAACCCTCCAGCTTCAGCCGATGACCCTCGTTCTGGTATCATGAGAGAGGGAGAAAAGCTTATCCCTGTCCTCTCTCTCCAAACCATGCATAATCTTATAGACCTCTATCACGTCTCCCCTTAGCCGCCTTCTTTCCAAGCTAAACAGCCCTAAGCGTTTTAACTGCTCCTCATAGGGCAGTTGCTCTAGTTCCCTGATCATTTTGGAAGGAAGGAAGGAAGGAAGGAAGGAAGGAAGAAGGAAGGAAGGAAGGAAGGAAGGAAGGAAGGAAGGAAGGAAGGAAGGAAGGAAGGAAGGAAGGAAGGAAGGAAGAAAGAAAGAAAGAAAGAAAGAAAGAAAGGAAGGAAGGAAGGAAGGAAGGAAGGAAGGAAGGAAGGAAGGAAGGAAGGAAGAAAGAAAAAGAAAGAAAGAAAGAAAGAAAGAAAGAAAGAAAGAAAGAAAGAAAGAAAGAAAGAAAGAAAGAAAGAAAAAGAAAGATGCTTGGATGTTCTTCCAGCGAGCAATGCCCCCCCTTCAATCATCCTAACCCCACTACCAATCGACTTCAACAACCAGCTCCAAATTCTTGGATTAGGAACAGTTCTCTGCATAAGTTGTCCCTCATTCCGGCACTCAAAACTATTTCACTCCTCTTTTGTTGTTTATTCTCTAATCTTAAAAGTCCCAAAGAGATGATTCAGTCCGCAGAATGCATGCATCTCTCAACTTCTGGGCGCCGGGGAGGAACAACGGAACAGATCATCCACCTTTGCAATGAGAGTAATTAAATTTATGTTAACATAAAGCCGTCTCACGCTTTCCCACATATATGGTTACCGCTTCAGATGTCAGAGATTCTGGTGCTCTGAACCGAGAGGCGTGCCCAGAGCACCCGTGCACAGTTTCCCGGCCATCCCTCCATCACGACCACTGAGCTAGATAATAAATACTGCCAATTGTGGTCAAGGCAACAGCTGCTCTAGAATATACAAAATTAGCTGGGGGGAGGAAGAGGCTGGTACATTTTATCAGATCATTATGATCACTGTTTCAAATAGTAAAGGGCTCACCTCCCCCTTCTGCCTCCTACTGAGTCAGGCCCTTGGTCCATCAAGGTCAGTATTGTCTACTCAGACTGGCAGAAGCTCTCAAAGGTCTCAGGCAGGGGTCTTTCACATCACCTGCTTGCCTGGTCCCTTTAACTGGAGATGCCGGGCATTGAACCTGGGACCTTCTGCATGCCAAGCAGATGCTCTATCACTGAGCCATGGCTCCTCTCCATGGCTCTCCAGGGTCTCAGGCAGAGGTCTTTCACATCACCTACTTGCCTAGTCCCTTTAACTGGAGATGCCGGGCATTGAACCTGGGACCTTCTGCATGCCAAGCAGATGCTCTACCACTGAGCCACAGCCCTTCCTCAATACACAGACTGCATTATACTGAATCAGACCCTCAGTCCATCCAAGCCAGTATTTAGGGTTGCCAACCTCAAGGTATTAGCAGGAGATCTCCCGCTATTACAAGTGATCTCCAGCTGATAGAGATCAGTTCCCCAGGAGAAAATGGCTGCTTTGGCAATTGGACTCTATGGCATTGAAGGCCCTCCCTCCCTCCCCAAACCCCGCCCTCCCTAGGCTCCACCCCAAAAACCTCCCGCCGGTGGCTAAGAGGGACCTGGCAACCCTATCAGTATTGTCTACTCAGACCGGCAGCAGCTCTCCATGGTCTAAGGCAGAGGTCCTTCCCATCATCTACTGCTAGGGTTGCCAACCTCCAGGTACCAGCTGGCGATCTCCTGCGATTACAACTGATCTCTAGGCGATAGAGATCAGTTCACCTGGAGAGAATGGCTGCTTCGGCAATTGGACTCTGTGGCATTGAAGTCCCTCCCCTCCCTAAACCACGCCCTCCTCAGGCTCCTCCCCCAAAACCTTCTTCACCAGTGGTGAAGAGGGACCTGGCAACCCTACTTCCCCACCTCCTGCCAAGCAAGCAAGCCCATGGGCCCAATGGGGGTGCTGGAGCAGGGGAAAGGGGGAAAGCCCCCGGGGCAGCTAAACGCCCCGCTCCAACCCCGCCCGCAGCATGGCAGGAATCCCCCCAAGGAATCCTGCCTCTGTTTTCAGGAGCCGATGCATAACCCCTTCACCTGGCCCCCTGGAAACAGGGGCAGAGGGGACCTTTAATCGGCAGCGTTGGGTTTTATGGGCCAGAGTGAGTTTTTACTCTCCTGGCATGCCCCAAAACCACAGGTATCTGACCCGAGTGTCGAGGCCCATAACTTTGATTAATGTCTTCATTCACAGGGCCGCCTTCTATAAACATGCTCGACTCCGCCAGAGGAGTTTGGAAGCAGGCATCTGGGGGGGGGGGCAGCTTCTGTCCCTCTCTCCCCTCGCTCTTCCGTCGTCGTACGAGACTCCCCGTTTTTGCTCGCACCCCCCCTCCGCCCTCCCCTTAGCCATTCCAAAAATGTCAACTGCCACACCGTGGAGGACAGAAGGGCAGTTGAATGTGCCAACAGAGACTTGGGAGGAATCGGGGAGGGGGGGGACACACTGCAGAATCCGCTCCCAACAAGGGCAGCACTGTGCAAACGGCGCATGAAACCCACAGTGTAAGTCAGAGAGCCGGGCGATGACGTCTCCACTCACGGACAGTCAGCTCCGTTGCCCATGCACCTCGGAGCAGGATGTGGGGAGCAAACAGGAGAGTGCCAAGCAGGCGTGCTCGGATTGAGATCTGGGTCGATTTAAGTGGGTTTCGAGATCAAATCAAGCCTGAGGTCTGCCTAGGAGCTGAAAAGGACTCAACGGAAGCTGTCGTACTTTGGACACGAGATGAGGAGACAAGAGTCACTGGAAAAGACAACGATGCTAGGAAAAGGTGAAGGCGGTAGGGAAGGAGGAAGACCCAACGTAGGGTTGCCAACCTCCAGGTGCTAGCTGGAGATCTCCTGCTATTATAACTGATCTCCATCCGATAGAGATCAGTTCACCTGGGGAAAATGGCCGCTTTGGCAATTAGACTCTATGGCATTGAAGGCCCTCCCCTCCCCAAACCACGCCCTCCCCAGGCTCCACCCCAAACATCTGCCACCAATGGAGAAGAGGGACCTGACAACCCTAACCCAACGTGAGATGGATCGACTCAGTCGAGGAAGCCACGTCCCTCAGTTTGCAAGACCTCAGCAAGGAAGAAGAAAGAAGAAGAGGAGGAGGAGGAGGAGGAGAGTTGGTTTTTATATGCTTTCTCTACCATTTAAGGAAGAATAAAACCGGCTTCCAATCACCTTCCCTTCCCCTCCCCACAACAGACACCCTGTGAGATACGTGGGGCCGAGAGAGCTCTTAATAGAACTGATACAAGCCCAAGGTCACCCAGCTGGCTTCATGTGTAGGAATGAATGAATGAATGGTTTTATTTGCATTGAGCCATAGGCCATTACAAACATGTCAAGGATCCCACAGATACATAATAAAGGAAATATAAGGTTAATAAAATTCTGGATTGATAATAAATATAATAAAACTATGCTAATCTCGATGCATTCAGAGAAATAATAAGTAAAAATTGTGGGGGTGTTCCAATCAGCCAATGGAACCTAGCAACCATTAAAATCAACCCGAAGGTTCAGCTCTTTTAGCAGCCATATTGGACCTTATTTTCTTTGAGTGGGGAAACCAACCTGGTTCACCAAATTAGCCTCCGCCGCTCATGTGGAGGAGTGGGGAATCAAACCTGGTTCTTCAGATCAGAGTCCACCGCTCCAAACCACCACTCTTGACCACTACACCACGCTGGCTCTCTAGGATAGAGCTGTTAAGGATAGGACATAAGGATAGCTGTTAAGGAGGACATGAACTCACAGGGGCGCCATAAGTTGGAAGCAACTTGATAGCACTTAAGACGTACACACACACACACAGAGAGAGAGATGTAGACAACATTTGTGTCATAAAAAAAGAAGTGAGAGCGGCTGAATATTTTACCCCCTTGTGGGTCCGACACCCTCTCTCAGCTGACTCCGTAGGGGCACATCAAGATCATCCGAAGGCCCCGAGAAGACATCCCAGCAGTTGCAAAAATTATTGTATTTATTTAATTCATTTATACCCAACCTTTCTCCCCCATGGGGCCCCAAAGCGGCTTACATCATTCTCCTCTCCTCCCTTTTATTCTCAAAACAACCCTACGAGGTAGGTTAGGCTGAGAGCATGCAATAGGGTTGCCCGCTCTGGATTGGGAAATACCTGAAGATTTGGGGAGTGGAGCCTGAGGAGGGAGGGTTTTGGGGAGGAGAAGGACTTCAGTGGGGTATAATGCTATAGAATCCACCTTTGAAATTGGCCACTTTCTCCAGGGGAATTGATCTTTATCGGCTGGAGATCAGTTGTAACAGCAGGAGAGCTCCTGCTACTACCCGGAGGTTGGCAAAGCTAGGTACAAATGAATTAACTCAACACTAAATACACTGGCCATTTATGCTTGGTAATGAGCAGCGCGTTCCAGGCTGAAGGGCCCTGCATATATTTTTTATTTCTTCACGCTGAACCGTCATTCTAGACATCACTGCGAAGCCGGCGCATACCTGATTCGCATTTCTTAAGAGCCCCTTTAATGCGACCTTTTGATTCTGCTCCGTCCCCACATTGATGCATTCACTGAAGGAAGCATGCAGAATCCCAGCCGCAGTTTAGCTATGCAAACGACTATTGCTAATGGCTATGCAAATGAAGGAGCAGGCGAGTGGGGGTGGCATTTGTTTGACTTTCTCCTCTTGCATCGGGACCGTGAATAGTCATTTTAAAGGTCGGATTAACAAAAATCAGCATTGAGCGAGGAGCAGAATCGACCCTGCATAAATGGCCATTGACACACGTTTAAAAACATGACTTCGGCGGCAACATGCTATGCAATCCATGCTATGCAACCAAAACACACTGAAGACCCCAGGAATTAGAAGAGGTGAAACAAAAATGTATGTGACCGAAAAGTATGAAAGGCAGAGGAAACGAACGGACATGGGCCTATTTGTTCATCCTCTGAGAAAACAGAAGGAAGAAGGGGGGGGGGGGAGAATCATTCGACTTGCTCTAGAAATTTTGTCAGCTTAAAACAAAATTGCGAAACCCTCCTTCTGGCTCATTTCTCCACCTGCCGTACCCCCCCCCCCACCCCCCGCTGCAATTTGACTGCAAGCTCAACACATCATTCCGTTTATTTTCTTTCTGTACACCGCTAAGCCCAGACTGAAAACGTTCCAACATTAATCATAGCTACGGTAATAAGAACCATGATTCTCACGCATGCGAACAGTCGTACGAAAATCAAATTACTCCTCCACCCCCTCCCCGCTTCTCCTCTTTCTAACTTCTAGAAGGACAACCTGAAGTGTTCCTTTGTTACTAGCAAAGGGGGTACACATGAAGCTGCCTTATACTGAATCAGACCCCTGGTCCATCGAAGTCAGAATTGTCTTCTCAGACCGGCAGCGGCTCTCCAAGGTCTCAGGCTGAGGTCTTTCACATCACCTACCTGCCTGGTCCCTTTAACTGGAGATGCCGGGGATTGAACCTGGGACCTTCAGCATGCCAAGCAGACGCTCTACCACTGAGCCCCTCTCCGTGGCTCTCCAGGGTCTCAGGAAGAAGTCTTCCATATCACCTGCTTGCCTAGTCCCTTTACCTGGAGATGCCGGGGATTGAACCTGGGACCTTCTGCATGCCAAGCAGATGCTCTACCACTAAGCTACGACCCTTCCCATAGAAGTATGGTGTAGCACAAGGGTGTCAAACTCAATTGTTACGAGGGCTGGATATGACCTAAATGTCACTTGGTTGGGCCGGGCCACGCCTCACCAGCCCAGATTGAGAATTGAGGGGGGGGGCTGCCCTGGCTGGTTCGCGGACCAGATAAAAGCTCTCAAGGGGCCGGATCCAGTCCTTGGGCCTAATGTTTGACACCCCGCGGTAGCAGTTAGAGGGTCCAACTGGCATCTGAGAGACTAGGGCAAATCACAGAATCACATTCACAGAAAGGAGCGGGTGCAGAGGAGAGCGACAAGGAGGATCAGGGGCCTGGAGACCAACGAGGAAAGGCTGAGGGAGTTGGGAACGTTCAGTCTGGAGAAGAGGAGGTTGAGGGGGGACAGGATTGCTCTCTTGAAGTATTTGAAGGGCTGCCTCTTAGAGGAGGGCAGGGAGCTGTTCCGGTTGGCAGCAGAGGGCAAGACTCGCAATAATGGGTTGAAATTGCAGGCGGAGAGGTACTGGCTGGATATTAGGAAAAAGATTTTTACAGTAAGAGTAGTTTAGCAGTGGAATCGGCTTCCTAGGGGGGGGGTGAGCTCCCCCTCTCTGGTAGTCTTCAAGCAGTGGCTGGATGAACACTTGTCAGGGATGCTCTAGGCTGATCCTGCATTGAGCAGGGGGTTGGCCCAGAAGGCCTGAATGGCCCCTCTAGGATTCTAAGGATTTGCCAAATTCCAGGGAGATCAATTAACCAACAGCAGTTAGCCAAGTGGAACCTCCACATCCAGAGGTAGTGTATAGTAGTGGGACTACCCAACCAGGGTGGAGGTCCGTGTTTCCTTCATGCCCTGCTTGTGAGCTCTCCAAATGGCGCTGGCTCCACCAACCATTGACTTGTTCCCCCAGGGCTCTCTTCCTCCCAGCTCCGTCTGCTGCCTCGCTCAGCTATCTCTACTAAAATATCTGCGGCGGAGCGAAGTGTTTCCTCCCTGGTGTCAGACTAGAATCCCCAAACACCTTCTGAGTTCACTCGCTGGGCATGGAATTACACGGGTCTTAGGTCCTGGCTTGGTGCCACCGCAGGGATGCCAGCGACATATTTAAGAGCTGTTACCTCACGGGCTGTCCTTGCGAGCAATGCTGGGGCTATCATTGTTCCCATTGTACGTGGCAGCCATGCCTAGCCAGAGATGATGATATATTGAATCTAGCAGCAAACTATTCGTAATTGTCTGGGTTTCTTGGAGTTACAATTGCTATTGAGTTAAGAGCCACTAGAGGGCAGCATGTTCAGCAATGAGCAACATCTGGGCAATGCCCCCTGGGCTGGAAGCTAATCTAAATGGCATTTCTATCAGAGAATCACAGAGTTGGAAGGGACCACCAGGGTCATCTAGTCCAACCCCCTGCACAATGCAGGAAATTCACAACTACCTCACACCCGCCCACACCCCCAGTGACCCCTACTCCATGCCCAGCAACAACAACCCTCCAGGATCCCTGGCCAATCTGGAGGAAAATTGTTTCCTGACCCCAAAGTGGCGATCAACACTACCCTGGGCATGCAAGAAAGGGCCGCGAGAGCCAAACACTGACGCAACCCTTTCTGCCCTCTCTCTCACGATCTGTCTAAGTTCACAGAATCAGCATTGCCGACAGATGGCACATGAACACATGAAGCTGCCTTATACTGAATCAGACCCTCAGTCCATCAAAGTCAGTATTGTCTACTCAGACTGGCAATGGCTCTCCAGGGTCTCAGGCAGGGGTCTTTCACATCACCTACTTGCCTAGTCCCTTTAACTGGAGGTGCCAGGGATTGAACCTGGGACCTTCTGCATGCCAAGAGATGCTCTACAAACTGAGCCACAGCCCTTCCCCTTAAAAAAAATACACATGAGAAGATGAAACTGCCTTATACTGAATCAGACTTTGGGCCTTTTTCTTACTCATGACTATATTTGCGTGTGTAAAGTGCCGTCAAGTCGCAGCCAACTTATGGCAATCCAGTAGGGTTTTCAAAGCGAGAGGCTAACAGAGGTGGTTTGCCATTGCCTTCCTCTGCATAGGGGGAGGGGCTGTGGCTCAGTGGTAGATAAGGCCCCAGGTTCAATCCCTGGCATCTCCAGTTAAAAGAACTAGGCAAGTAGGTGATGTGAAAGACCCCTGCCTGAGACCCTGGAAAGCCGCTGCCGGTCTGAGTAGGCAATACTGACTTTGATGGACCAAAGGTCTGATTCAGTATAAGGCAGCTTCATGTGTCACCCAGCAGGCTTCATGTGGAGGAGGGGGGAAACCAACCTGGTTCACCAGAGTCTGTCGCTCATGTGGAGGAGTGGGGAATCAAACCCGGTTCTCTAGATTAGAGTCCACCGCTCTCAACCACTTCACCACACTGAAGAGTCAGGAAAACGAGGTAGGAAGAGATTTCCCACCGCAGCATCCGACTCCCAGCATCTCAGGTCTAGAGCCTGTCTTTATGATCCAGGGCTGGCAGTAATCCAGGAGGCCGTGAGTCGGCAATACGACCCCATCTACTTTTGCTAGCTTGACAGTTCTTTGCATCTCTTAATCTCTCTGACCTCTGGAAAGTGCTGATCCCATCCAGGAGGGAACGAGATAGACTCCCCCCCCCCCCGCCGGATTTTGATTCTGTGCAAAGGGCTGGAGATAAGCGCATTAACAGGCCAGGGAGGGTCCAGCAGTCCATGAGCCGGCTGCTTATTTTCCCCAATCAATATTAACAGCATTCAGGACTCCTTCACATTCCAATAGGTTCAGTAAAATGGCGCACCTCCTTGGCGTCCAGAAGATCCCAGCTTTGGTGCCCAGCATTTCCTGTTAAAAGGATTTCAGCTAGCAGGTGGGGGACAAGAGCTCAAAGATCCACTTCTGATCAGTGTAAGCCAGCTTCATATATTCCCAGCAGGAGCTGGCAGTTCCTCTAGTTTCTAGGCCCTAGACACAGGCTGTGCCCGCCGCTTTACACTACCTTAAAATCACAGAATAGAATCATAGAGTCATAGAGATTGAAGGGACCACCAGGGTCATCTAGTCCAACCTCCTGCACAATGCAGGAAATTCACAACTACCTCCCCCATACACACCCCAGTGACCCCTACTCCATGCCCAGAAGATGGCCAAGATGCCCTCCCTCTCATGATCTGCCTAAGGTCATAGAATCAGCATTTCTGACAGGTGGCCATCTAGCCTCTGCTTCAAAACCTCCAGGGAAGGAGAGCTCACCACCTCCCGAGGAAGCCTGTTCCACCGAGGAACCGCTCTAACTGTTAGGAAATTCTTCCTAATGTCTAGACGGAAACTCTTTGGATTTAATTTCAACCCGTTGGTTCTGGTCCGACCTTCTGGGGCAACAGAAAACAACTCGGCACCATCCTCTATATGACAGCCCATCAAGTACTTGAAGATGGTTAACCTTCCCATTTCCCCTATTCCATGCAACAAAGAGTACCTCTTGTGCCACATGCAAAATGTTTTCCCACACCAGCCTATCTTTCCGTTTTCTTCTGTGCCCTGACTGGCCCTGCTGTGCTTTGTACCTTTCCCCTTCAGCGGTTAGAATGTGCGTGGAAATGCTGTGACATCACAGCAGCTCCCTTAATGGCAGAAGAAGTCCTAGAGTGGCACAGGTCATCCCACTTCCATCTCTGTTATTGCGCCTTCTCCTGTTTACACCAGCGGAAGACCTAGTCCATAAACATGGATGAATCTAGCCTACCAGCAGAGAACATTGGGGGCATTCTTTGGGCTGCGCTGTGGTTTCCGCAGGTTAAAGCCAGAGTCTTAAGAGTGGGAAATGATCTGAGGAATGGGAAAACACGCAAATACAAACATTCTTAATTGTGGCGGATGGCAAAAGGCCGACAAAAGAGACCATATAATGACTGGAAATGAGGCAGAGCGCCTCCCAAGGAGTCATACGAGGACATAATTGGTGCTTATTCATCCGCCGATATCATGTGACCCACGGCAGCAGGGAAAGGCGGGATGGGGGGAAAAGACCCAGGGGCTTCAGAAGTGCCCCTGCCGTTGTAATGCGATAAGCAGGAAAGCCAATTTCCAACATTGGTTCCCCCCCCCCCACCCACCCTGCAGAGATCAGTTAAGGAAGAAATCTCCACATTGGCTTCAGTATCAGTTTAGTGTGGTTTGATGCATATCTGTTTTATGCACCAGTCAAGAACCTTAGAACCTAAGAAAAGCCCTGCTGGATCAGACCTAGGCCCATCAGGTCCAGCAGTCTGTTCACACGGTGGCCGACCAGGTGCCTCTAGGAAGCCCCCAAACACGACGACTGCAGCAGCATTGTCCTGCCTGTGTTCCACAGCGCCTAATGCAACAGGCATGCTCCTCTGGTACTGGAGAGAATAGGTATGCATCATGACTAGTATCTGTTTTGACTAGTCATGGACTGGCAGTTAGAATAATAGAATCAGTGAGTTGGAAGGGGCCATACAGGCCATCTAGTCCAGCCCCCTGCTCAATGCAGGATCAGCCTAGAGCAGTGGTTCCCAAAGTGGGCAGTACCACCCCCTGGGGGTCACCTTGGGGGGCACTAAGAGGCAAGGAGGCAGCAGGGGGGTGCTAGAGGTGAGCCCCTTCAACTGTGTTGTTGGATAGGGTAGGGGGCGCTGGGGTTGAGTTTGTGGAACCAAGGGGGCGGTGGCCCGAAAGGTTTGGGAACCACTGGCCTAGAGCATCTCTGACAAGTGTTTGTCCAGCCTCTGCTTGAAGACGGCCAGTGAGCGGGTTCTAGGGCTGAGTTCACAGAGAAAGGGGGCATTCTATGAATGATTCCCCCCCCTTCCGAAGTGAGATCTTGCTATGCCCTTTTTTATTGGTCTTGGACTGTATTAAATAAATTAGATTTTATTTGCTATGCCCTTTTTTTCAGATTCTCTCAAAGAATGTGGGGGGGGGGATGCCACCCACCCCACACATGTTCAGGTGACCTCCCCATAACGGTTATCCATGTGTCAGAAGCACTCTTGCAGTGTAAGCACTCTCTTTTCTACCCCACAACAATTGGAGTTCCCCCAACAAAATAAATCTTCTTTGCCTAGTATGATTGACATCAGCATATATCCAATCAGATTTGAATAGATGGCGACATCGCAGACAGCAAACGAAGCCTTCCCTTTATTATTATTATTATTATTATTATTATTATTATTATTATTATTATTAGAGTTGGTTTTATGCCCCTCTTTTCTCTACCAAAAGGAGTCTTAAAGTGGCTTACAATCGCCTTCCCTCCCCGTCGCCCCACATATTCCAAAGATCTTGAGCAAACCAAGCCAATTCACAGCAAAAGCAGCATTTCCGAATAGGCACTGTCCTCACTTGGAATGAGCTTTGCTTACCCCGTGTGACACTCTCACCTATTCAAAAATCTGATTGGCTGTCTGATGTCGTCGTGGTTGATAGGAAAAACGGTGATTTCCTCCCCGAAACGTGGAATCAAAGCCATGTGCAATCAGGGCAGTGAATGGACCAAAAAAGAGCTAAACGATTGGGCAGCTGCCAAGTGTCTTTCAACCTCCAGACCCTTTTTTAAAAATAGAATTTTATAGGATTTTATTTTTAAACACAAAAACTAACAAACATAAAAAATCAAGTTATTACATTATATAGGGAGCTTATTTTGAAATACTTTTCAGATACTAGCTTCTTTGAATTACACTTCTCTACCTTCTTAATATATTTTAATATCTGATAATATACGTATTCTTAAACATCGATTACCTAAATCTTTATATTCTGTTTTTATTTCCACACCCCCAAAAACACTCACTAGAGACGACTCATTTCTACCATCACTTCACCAGCTTAGTTTCAACTGGGTGTTGATAAGTTGTTTTGAATATCCAGCAATTCAGGTGGGGCAGATTTTTCTGCTAATAAATGTTAGACTGTAAACTCTGTGGACACCATTGCATTCCATTGCTAAACCTGGCAACAGCTGGTCTGGAACCAGTCCCATGAGTGACAGCAGGGTCTCAGGCAGAGGTCTTTCACATCACCTACTTGCCTACTCCCTTTATCTGGAGATTCTATTATTCTAACTGCCGGGGATTGAACCTGGAACCTTCTGCATGCCAAGCAGATGCTCTACCACTGAGCCATGGCACCTCCCTTACCTCTGAAGGTAATGGATAATGACCCTGACCTGGATGGCCCAGGCTAGCCCAACCTCATCAGAATTTGGGAGCTAAGCAGGGTCAGCCCTGGTTAGGACTTGGATGGGAGACCACCAAGGAAGTCCAGGGTTGCTATGCAGAGGCAGGCAATGGCAAACCACCTCTGTGTACCACTTGCTGTGAAAGCCCTATGGGGTTGCCGTAAGTTGGCTGTGACTTGACAGTACTTCCCGCCATTATTTGGTTTGCCCTGATCTAGGTTGCCCAGGCTAGCCTGATCTCTGCAGATCTTGGATGCTAAGTACGGTTGGTCCTGGGTAACACTTTAATGGGAGTTCAACAAGGAAATCCAGGGTTGCTATGCAGAGGCAGGCAATGGCAAACCACCTCTGTTCATCTATTGCTGTGAAAACCCTATGGGGTTGCCATATGTTGCGTGTGACTTGACAGTACTTTTCACCATCATTTGCTTTGCCCTGACCGGGGTTGCCCAGGCTAGCCCCATGTCTTCAGCTCTTGGAAGCTAAGTAGGGTTGGCCCTGGTTAGTACTTGGATGGGAGACCTCTGAGGTACCACTTCTGTTTGTCTCTCGCCTCGAAAACACCATGGGGTTGCCACAAATTAGCTGCGAGCTGACAGCACATTCCACCACCAATGGAAAACAGGAACAGCTTACGAGAGGACCCAAACATTTTTGCAGGGAGTCCCCAAAAATAATTTCTGGTGCTGCTGAAGATGTCCATTTTCTAACAGCTGTCATTTTGGTTCAGCCCAAATTGAAACCAGAGTTGACTTGTCATGGGTTGGCAGAATAATCGAAAATGGGGAAGGGAGTCTTACACTAAGAAAAACAAATAGATTCTCCCAAGGTAATTAGTCCTGAACAGCTGTAATATTGTATTGTGGCCAGGTGAGCTCTCTGATTAGTCATCCCTTATCAGCTTCTCTCTCTCTGCATTTGTATAGAGGCAAAGGGCTCCTTTCTGCATGCAATAGATAATGCTTTATTGATCCTGCTTTTAGAAGCTGGCTGGAGATAAGGAAACTTGTTTATTTCTTAGCCTCCGTGGGTAAGTGCTTGTTACCACCGATCTGCTGGAACCCAAAGGAAGCCAGAGCATTCACCAAGAGATCTCCCAGAAATGTGACTTGATGTCCAAAAAACCCCAAAAACCCATACATACAATGCCCATGGATGGCCCTACTATGTGGATCATTTAATCCACAAGGGGGGTGTCTCTCAGGACCTAGGGACACCTTTCTACACATTTCGGATAATTCCCAGGTTCACACAGAAATACAGGATCAATCAGGTTCAATTCCCTACTCCTCCACATGAGCGGCGGCTAATCTGGTGAACTGGATTTGTTTCCCTACTCCTACACATGAAGCCACCTGGGTGACCTTGGGCTAGTCACAGTTCTCTCAGTCCCACTTACCTCACAGGCTGTCTGTTGTGGGGAGGGGAAGGGAAGGTGATTGTAAGCCGGTTTGATTCTTCCTTAAGTGGTGGAGAAAGTGGGCATATAAAAACCAACTCTTCTTTTTTTCATCTCAGTAGGGTTGCCAAGTCCCCCCTGCCACCAATGGGGTGGAGAGTGGTGGGGCTGCCAGACCCAGTATGGGAAACTCTTGGAGATTTGAGGATGGAGCCTGGGGAGGACAGGGACCTCAGTGGGGCACAATGCCACAGATTCCACCCTGGAGGCTGGCATCCATACAGCTCAGCCAGACAAGGGGAACTTTTATTAACAGAAAATTAAATATACACTCGCTGATGACTAATACGGCTGCTGATTTAGCAAGTGTCTAGTTTGGCCTACGCTACCCAGCTATTGTACAATCGCATACTGTGTTGAGTGCTCTAAACTACTTTACACACAATACCTCCATAACCTATGTGAAGTGCTTCCAAGCATTTAGCACCTTATATAAATGCTAAGCATTACAATAAGTGTTAGATTTATCGCTTGTGTTATTAAGGTAATGCAATAACCGATCTCCCATCATCTCTGCGGTTCTGGCCCTGTTTTCTCATCCCTGCTGTATATCATTAGCCACCGGGGTGGGTGTCAGGGAAATGAGGCAACTGCAGAGCATCAGGAAATGGTAGTCGACATTTCATGGGGGGATTCAGATACCATATTCAGCGGTGGCCATTCAGCAGGGACTAAGTTCTAGAAGAAGCTGGCTTCGGTTGAAATGGCCAACCCTCACGAAGACCTTTTGAGAAGACCCACCCACATGTAGGGTTGCCATCCTCCAGCTGGTGCCTGGAGTTTTCCTGGAATGACAACAGGTCTCCATGGATCAGTTTCCCTGGAGGAAACAGCAGCCTTACTGAGCAACCTGCCCACCATGATAGAGGTCTATAAAATTATGCTTGATGTGGAGAGAGTGGACGGGGAGAAGCTTTTCTCCCTCTCTCATAATACTAGAATGTGGGGTCGTCTGCTGAAGCTGGAGGGTCAGAGATTCAAAACAGATAAAAGGAAGTATTTCTTCACACAACCTATAAATTGGGGAACACCCTGCCCCAGGATGTGGTGATGGCTGCCAACTTGGAAGGCTTTAAGAGGGGAGTGGACATGTTCATGGAGGAGAGGGCTCTCCATGGCTACTAGTCATGATGCATACCTATTCTCTCCAAGATCAGAAGAGCATGCCTATTAGATTAGGTGCTGTGGAACACAGGCAGGACAATGCTGCTGCAGTCATCTTGTTTGTGGGCTTCCTGGAGGCACCTGGTTGGCCACTGTGTGAACAGACTGCTGGACTTGATGGGCCTGGGTCTGATCCAGCAGGGCTTTTCTGATGTTCTTATGAGGATATGGCTATCCATGGCTACTAGTCAAAATGGATACTAGTCATGATGCATACCTATTCTCTCCGGGATCAGAGAAGCATGCTGACTATATCAGGTGCTGTGGAACACAGGCAGGACAATGCTGCTGCAGTCACCTTGTTTGTGGGCTTCCGAGAGGCACCTGGTTGGCCACTGTGTGAACAGACTGCTGAACTTAATGGACCTTGGTTTGATCCTTGTTCTTATGTGCTCCCTAGGTTCTGACCTCAAATCTCCAGGAATTTCCCAAACCAGAGTTGGCAACCCTACCCACACATCATATTCCAGAGCTACCTAACTTTGTATTCATGTATGATCCATGGATGACAATGGCAAACCATCCATAGTTAGATCTTGGAAGCTAAGCAGAGTCAGCCCTGTTTGGTGCTTGGATGGGAGACCACCAAGCAAGTCCAGGGTCATAAGTTAGAGGCAGGCAGTGGCAAACCACCCCTGATCATTTCTTGTCTTGAAAACCCTACGGGGTCGCCAAAACTTGGCTGTGGCTTGACAGCTCTTTCCACCATTATTTGAGTTTACAGCAGAGGAGAAACTGAAAATTAGTAACTTCCTGCATCCCTGAGCAGTCCCTTAACCCGCCCTCCCATTAAAAATGCAGGGGGGGGGGGTGACTTAGGAACCCCTTGGCTTAAATGCCTCGGTCTCACCAAAGTGATTCTTCCTTTGCTCCCAGTGATGAAACTTCTTTGATGCATGCTGGTGATTGCGTTGCCAGCTCTGGGATGGAAAATACCTGGAGGTTTTGGGGCAGAGCCTGAGGAAGGTGGAGTTTGGGGAGTGGAGGGACTTCAATGCCATAGAGTCCGATTCCAAGGGAACTGATTTTGATCACCTGGAGATCAGTTGTAACAGCGGGATATCTCCAGCCAACACCTGGAGGTTGGCAACCCTAGCTGGAGAGGACCGTGGAACATATGGCGGGCGGGGGGGAAACCCTGCTCTGGTGGAATGCCTCTCTCTGCCTTGCCTTGGAGTCTCTGGGTACCAAGGAATCCTGAGCAACTCTGAGCAGCCTTTTAAACTTTGACCTCTCTGACCTGCTTGAAATGTTTCTGGAGAAAGAAAAAAGGGAAGGAAGAATAGAATCTGGCTTTCTTGTACCCCAGACCCATTCTGACAAGAGGGAGGTGAAACAGAAGAGGAGAAGGACATTTCCACCATCCAGGCAGCTAATATATAAGTGCTATATTTAAGAGTGGCTGCGCTTACGGCTTTAAGAAGCTGAGAGAGCTCTAAGAGAACTGTGACTAGCCCAAGGTCACCCAGCTGGCTTCATGTGGAGGAGTGGGGAAACACATCCAGTTCATCAGATTAGCCTCCGCCGTTCATGTGGAGGAGTGGGGAATCAAACCCGGTTCTCCAGATCAGAGTCCACCGCTCCAAACCACCGCTCTTAACCACTACACCATTTCTTCTTCTTCCTTTTCCTCTTCCTCTCTTTAGAAATGACTGTCCATCTGCAGGAACCATATTCCAAATATGGAGACCGAAATGTCAAACATGGTCTCATTTCAATTCTGTTTTGTAAGAGATGAACCCCGGGGAGTATTTTTGCACCAGCTGCCCTTGCCGAAGACCACATTCTTCCCATCCCAAGCAAAACCTGCTTCAGTGTCCTTTTGTGTTTGTGCAGGTGGGTCGGATACGAATCCCTGGTGTGTAAAGAAAACCAAAGAACTAGCGAAGACAGAAATCAAAATGTAGTGAAGGAAAATGAGAACCGTTGCAAACAGCAGAAAGAAAATACATTGGCCGTGCGACACATTCCCTATCTGCAAATAAATGAAGATATTTAGAATGGAATAAATATACCTGTGTGTAGTTCTGCATGAAAGGCTACAACATGTTGGTAAAAAAAAGTTACTGCATTGTTTCATAAGAACATAAGAAAGGCCCTGCTGGATCAGACCCAGGCCCATCAAGTCCAGCAGTCTGTTCACACAGTGGCCAACCAGGTGCCTCTCGGAAGCCCACAAACAGACGACTACAGCACCTAAGATAATAGGCATGCTCCTCTGATCCCGGAGAAAATAGGTATGCATCATGACTAGTATCCATTTTGACTAGTAGCCCTAGCCCTCTCCTCCATGAACATATCACTCCCCTCTTAAAGCCTTCCAAGGTGGCAGCCGTCACCACATCTAGGGGCAGGGAGTTCCACCATTTAACTATGTGTTGTGTAAAGAAATATTTCCTTTTATCAGTTTTGAACCTCTCACCCTCCAGCTTCAGCATTCTAGTATTATGAGTGAGAGAGAAAAACTTCTCCCTGTCCACTCCATACCATGCATAATTTTATAGACCTCTATCATGTCTCCCCTTAACCGCCTCCTTTCTAAGCTAAACAGCCCTAAGCGTTTTAACTGCTCCTCATAGGGCAGTTGCTCTAGTCCCCTGATCATTTTGATTGCTCTTTTTTGCACCTTCACTAGCTCCGCAATATCCTTTTTTAGGTGTGGTGACCCGAACTGTACACAGTATTCCAAGTGCGGTCTCACCATAGATTTGTACAAGGACAGTACGATAGCAGCAGTTTTATTCTCTAAAGAGTTTCCGCCAAACCTCCCTTGCAGGGATGTTGTGAGGTTAAATGGAAAAGAAGGGGGAAATACGCCACTTGGTGTCTCCACTGGGGAGAAAGGCATGGTATAAAGGAAATAAACAAATATCCATATTTGTAGTTTGACCTGGAAGAAAATTCCTTCCTGGCCACTTTGGGATCGATAAGTAATTTTCCTCCAGGCTAGATTGGCCAGGATGTGTTTGCCTTCCTCTGGGCATAGAGCAGGGGTCACTGGGGGAGTGCGGGGGGAAATAGCTGTGAATCTTCTGCGTTGTACAGGGCGTTGGACTAGATGACCCTTGAGGTCCCTTCCAGCTCTGTGTCCTTATGATTCTATAAACTTTGTAAAATCAGTAGTTCTCAACATGCTTTCTTCGTCAAACTCTTCTCGAACTTGAAGGAGAAAGAGGAACCTGGCTTAGGCAAGAGGCACCTTTCTTCCTGCCCCAACACAACAGCTGTCTTTCCTGAACTCGGCTCCCAGATGGGGAAGGGGAGTGCCAGCCCTCCTTTCTCCCCACCTGTATCCAGGACCAGGGGAGGGGACAGGAGGTGGCAGCCCCAACAGTCAATTGGAGACAGAAGCAGGGGGGATAAGAAAGGATCAGACCCAGGCCCATCAAGTCCAGCAGTCGGTTCACACAGTGGCCAACCAGGTGCCTCTAGGAAGCCCACAAAGACGATGACTGCAGCAGCATTTATCCTGCCTGTGTTCAACAGCACCTCATAGAATAGGCATGCTCCTCTGATCCTGGAGATAATAGGCATGCATCTTGACTAGTATTCATCTTGACTAGTAGCCATGGATAGCCCTCTCCTCCATGAACATGTCCACTCCCCTCTAAAAGCCCTTTTAAAGTTGGCAACCACCACCGCATCCTGGGGCAAGCAGCTATTCTTTTGACAGGTAGGAAGACCTGCTCCCCCATCCCCGATTAAGAAGCTGCTGCAAACTGTTACTTGAAATTTCTCAACTTGGCAGTAGAGTGTATAAGGGTTTCTTTCACCAACAGTTGATTTAAATCCTTAACATCACTCTGTCAAACAATACAGGTAACAAGGTGTGAATACAATAACTGACATTCCCCCTGCTTTTGGGAAAAGAACCCTGATTTTGTCGAAGGCTTTCACGGTCAGAGTTCATGGGTTCTTGTGGGTTATCCGGGCTGTGTAACCGAGACCACCAAGACCACGGTTACACAGCCCGGATAACCCACAAGAACCAATGAACCCTGATTTCATACACAGAAGAGGAGATAATTTATTTCTGTCATGCAAAAGCTATCCCCTAATCAGTCATGGTTATCTGAATTATTCTTATTCCTAGTTAAAAATTCAAAAGCGACTGAAGAAACTTGTCGAAGCAGTGAGGGGAGAGACAATTGCTATTGCTCCTGAAACAATCCTCTTGTAGTTGATATTCTGCTGAGATCTGAAGGACAATTTCCTCCAGGCGTGATTGATTTAGATGGCGGATTTTCAATTACAAAGAGCACCACGGGACGACTTCAGGCAGATGTTTTCCTTCTCCTACATGCATTTAATTTTGTCCGTCTGCCAAATTCCATGTATTTAAAAAATTCACATTTTGGGATGTTGTCGGAGTCTGAAAACCATTTTAATGGACAGGAGACTAGATTTCGATGATACAGTAGGGACTAGGGTTGCCTGCTCTGGATTGGGAAATACCTGGAGATTTTGGGGGTAGCGTCTGAGCAGACCTTTTAACTTTCAGTCCCCACTTGGTTTTACAAATCACAAGTGGGCTTCTCTCATTTTCATTCATTTCATTTTAAAAAGACCAGTTTTTTTTTGTTTAAGGCCGTATCTTTTTATCCCTTTAAAACACCAAGAACAGTCCAGGAAATCGAGTTCTGAAAAGCCAAGCCAAGCAACGGTTGGGAGGGTTAAAAATCCCCACCCTCTTTTCTTCGTGGCTACAACATGGATCGGGTCTACCCAAGACAATTTGCTTTTTACAGACAAGGGAAGAGCCACAAACTTCATCAGAGCCAGGCTGCTTGTGCCGTAAGTGCTGTGAATGCAGCAAGCTCTGACTACACATCTACAGAAAGAAAACTCGATGCCATGCATCGAAGTTACACAAGAAATGGGGAAGGAAGTCCTGTTGTTCTGCCTTGTGAAACTGCCTGGCACAGTGCGCAACAGAAATTGCTTCCCACTTGGCTTCCCGACAATGACAAAAACCTCGGGTTGCCAACCTCCAGGTACTAGCTGGAGATCTCCTGCTATTACAACTGATTCCAGCCGATAGAGATCAGTTTCTAGGGTTGCCAGCCTCCAGGTAATAGCTGGAGAACCCCTGCTATTACAACTGATCTCCAACCGATAGAGATAAGTTCACCTGGAGAAGAATGGCCGCTTTGGCAATTGGACTCTCTGGCCTTGAAGTCCCTCCCCTCCCCAAACCCCGCCCTCCACAGGCTCCGCCCCCAAAATCTCCAGGTACTTCCCAACCCGAAGCTGGCAACCTTACAAAAACCAGCACAGTAATGAGAATCACCGAATGATGCTCGCTTGAGCTAATTTGAACATGGGCCACTTGAGAAAACCTTCCCTCCCCAAAAAAACTACCAGTTATGCAATGTGTTGTTTGACATCTGCCTGTTAATCCCAGAATCAGAGCTGGATGACACATCCGTTTTGTGACACCTCTAATATGAGCAGAAAGTGCAAGAGGGTCTGTGTATCTGCAGGGTCCCATCTGGGTAGGGTTGCCAACCTCCAGGTACTTGCTGCTATTACAACTGATCTTTGGACTTGGTTTTATCCAAATGCATGTTCTTCCTTTTTATACGCCAATAAAGGCTTGTGTTTTGGTGTTCGATTACAACTAATCTCCAGCCAACAGAGGTCAGTTCCCCTGGGGAAAATGGCTGCTTTGGCAATTGGACTCCATGGCGTTGAAGTCCCTCCCCTCCCCAAACCCTGCCCTCCTCAGGCTCTGCCCAAAAAACCTCTTGCTGGTGCCGAAGAGGGACCTGGCAGCCCTACATCCGGATGTCCTGGACCTTGAACGTTTAATGAAACCTATGAAAAGGCTTGGCAATACTTAGAACTTGGGAACTTGGGAAGAAAGCCAGTGTGGCGTAGTGGACTCTAACCTGGAGGACCAGGTTGGTTTCCCCACTCCTCCACATGAAGCCAGCTGTGTGACCTTGGGCTAGTCACAGCTCTCTTGGAGCTCTCTCAGCCCCATCTACCTCACAGGGTGTCTGTTGTGGGGAGGGGAAGGGAAGGGGATTGTAAACCAGTTTGATTCTCCCTTAAGTGGTAGGGAAAGTCGGCATGTAACCAACTCTCTTTCTTCTTCAGCTATGAGCTATAAGGGCTGCAGGATATTTGGGAGGCAAAAGTGATTTCCAGTTTAGATTAGAATGGCTTTAGCTTCTGTGAGTCAAAAGTTTGCTCTTTTGTTCAAGATACTTGGATTATTTTGCAATTTTCCATTATTGTCTTTGCAGTGCTTAATGGTAGATATGAAACCTTTTGCTGTCCATCCTTTCCTCTACTGAGTACTGGTCACGTGGTTAGAGTAGAAATTTATATATTCTCTGTTCATATAATTTCTATTCATGTATTCCATGCTATTTTTATGTAACCATTTTAACACTAGGGGGTCCCCCCCACCCCATTCCCTGGCCTTTTACCAGGTATTTGTTTTTAACATATGGATTTCTTTATGCTTTTGTAGTATGTTAATATGTAGTGCCTCAATAAACTGTAATTCATTAAAAAAAAACTACCACTACAACAAAACATTTCCCCATTTTAAAGATAAAGGTGCTGAAAACGTGATGCCACATTTCAGCAAGGTACAAATATCCACAGAGACCACAGTGAAAGGTTCAGGCACTTTTAATGTGGAGTTAGGGTTGCCAACCTCCAGGTGGGGCCTGGAGATCTCCCAGAATTACAACTGAACTCCAGGTAACAGAGAGCCGCTCCCCTGGACGAAATGGCAGCTTCTGAGGGTGGACTCTATGGTATACCACAGAGTCTGCGGGAAATGCCAGTGCCTTCCTAGGCACTGCTCCCAAATCTCTAGGAAGTTGCCCTAAGTGGAGTCCACATTATTGGGAAGAAGAAGAAGTTAGTTCTTCTAACAGTTAGAGCAGTTCCTCAGTGGAACAGGCTTCCTCGGGAGGTGGTGAGATCTCCTTCCCTGGAGGTTTTCAAGCAGAGGCTAGATGGCCATCTGTCAGCAATGCTGATTCTATGACCTTAGGCAGATCATGAGAGGGGAGAGCATCTTGGCCATCTTCTGGGCATGGAGTAGGGGTCACTGGGGTTGTGGGAGGGTAGTTTGGAATTTCCTGCCCACCTCCCTTCATACCCACTCTCGCCAAGGAGAGCCAGATTCCAATGCGGCTCCTCAAAACACTAGGGTTGCCAGCCTCCAGGTACCAGCTGGAGTTCTCCTGCTATTACAACTGACCTCCAGCCGATAGAGATCAGTTCCCCTGGAGAAAATAGCCGCTTTGGCAATTGGACTCTATGGCGTTGAAGTCCCTCCCCTGCCCAAACCCCGCCCTCCTCAGGCTCAGCCCCAAACCTCCCAGTGGTGGCGAAGAGGGACCTGGCAACCCTACGAAACACCCAGCCCGTCTTGTCATCTAGATGTTGCCTTGCGTGCCGCTTACTAAAGTCTTCCGTAACTACAAAAAGCTTACCCAGCCTTCCATCCAAGGAAGGGGGAGCGAAGTCTCTCCAGATGCTTTCATGCTCTACCTACTCCGTGTCTCATGGAAATGGCCTCTTTGTTTCCTCTTTTAATTTGGGTCGACAACGTTAAAAGGAGCCTGGGGAAGTCTCTGAGCTGTAGGCCAACGTGAGCTTGATTATGAACTCTTCGGGCTCGGTTAAAGCTGTAACAACTTGTTCTATAATTAGAAACCAGGAAAGGAGAATTTGGTGCCAACGTGGAATAACTGCAGGAGAATGCGGCTTAAGAGAGATGCCAAACAGCTTCTCTGGGAGTAGACCCACGTGTCATTAATTTCAGGAAAATAAAGCATAAACAGTTTTAAGAACAGAGACACAACAGAAAAAACACCGCAGGCTTGTTTCTCTTTGTACATCAAGTAACTGCTTGGCACAACAACAGAAAATATCTATTATGATTTGATTTAAAAAAAAATACCCAAAACGTATCTCATGATTGATGCTAAAAATATGAGGATAATTATTGTTTAAGGATCACTACTACTTTACTAGATACTGCTAACAATTGCTTTTTTTTATTACTTACTGTTCATTATACAATTGTTATATATTTTTCTTTTTCCTTTCGTGTAATTGACTTCCCGTGGTAACTGCCATCATGAAGTGGCTTTTTAATTTTTTCTTCTCTTTCATGCTTTGTTGATATTCTTAATAAAAAAAAACTTTATATAAATATATATATATTTATATATAAACTGTACCTTGATTCCATTCAGTCACAAAAGAGCTCAACTTGGAAACATTATGGATAGGGTTGCCAGCTCCCTCTTCGCCACCGGCAGGAGGTTTTAGGGGCGGAGCCTGAGGAGGGTGGGGTTTGGGGAGGGACTTCAATGCCATAGAGTCCAATTGCCAAAGCGGTCATTTTGTCCAGGTGAACTGATCTCTGTCGGCTGGAGATCAGTTGTAACAGCAGGAGATATCAAGCTAGTACCTGGAAGTTGGCAACCCGAATTATGGATCATGTGGAACTATATGTCAAATGAGACCCACGTCCTGTGGGACCCAGCTCAGTTCTGCAGGCTTAAATAAGATGGAGAGGTTCCTCCAGGCATATGATTGAGGACAAAGATGGGTATGTGGACGAGCTGGCCTCCTGCCCCATCTTTTCTCTTCCTTCCTCCTCCTCCTCCCTTCCCCCCCTTCTCAGTGTGGTGTAGTGGTTAAGAGCGGTGGTTTGGAGCAATGGACTCTAATCTGGAGAACTGGGTTTGATTCCCCGCTCGTTCACATGAGCGGCGGAGGCTAATCTGGTGAACTGATGGGTTTCCCCACGCCTCCACACGAAGTCAGGTGGGTGACCTTGAGCTAGTCACAGTTCTCTCCGAACTCTCTCAGTCCCACCTACCTCACAAAGTGTCTGTTGTGGAGAGGGGAAGGGAAGGCGCTTGTAAGCCAGTTTGGTTCTCCTTTTAAAAAAAGGTAGAGAAAGTCGGCATATAAAAACCAACTTCTTTAACTCTGAGCTATAAGGGCTGCAGGATATTTGGGTGGCAAAAGAGATTTCCAGTTTAGAATGGTGTTAGCTTCTGTGTTTTAGCAAGTATCTACAAAATGCAGGCAAAACATGTGGGGAGAGAGAGGTGACCTCTGATGGACAGACGCATAATCAAAAGGAAGCCCCGAATCAGTTGTCCGGGGTGACCGTGGGAAAGCGTCCCTGAATAAAAAGCCTTAGATTCCTAGGCCAGAGATAGAGGACGGGGTATATGTTGAAAATAAATAAAATAAAATAAACGATGTATCATGCCAGGGAGTTCTTGGAGCCCCCAATCTGTAAATAATCTTCAAAACGCAGCCACCAAGAAGGCTGCTATGGTTCAGAGCCCAAGTGTAGGGGTGAGATTTTAAAAATTCATCCCGCTCCATCATTTCCCCGATCACATCAACATCTAAAGCTGCTTTAAGCCCAGGTAGAGAAAACAAACAAGCAACAGGTACCTGTCAGTGGATCCCCCCAGAGTCTCAAGGCAGCCCACACAGATCTTCTTCCGTTTTTAATTCTCATAACAACGCTGCAAGGTAGAGGAAGTTGACCCGCACAAGGTCACTTTGTGAGCTTTATGGAAATGGAGATTCGAACCCAAGCCCTAGGCAAGCATTCCCCACTATACTACACTGTCTACTTGCGCTAAAAGCAGCTGCAGGAAAGTTTTGGTAATGGAAATGGTGTTGGGGGGGGGGAATTAAGGTCCCCATGTTCAGCGCTGTGGCTCCGATCCATACTGGCCTTCGCCACAGCTCCGTTTTAAAAGTGCATTCCCAGTCTTGAACTTTTATGTACTGGAGTCCTATGAGGAAAGGCTGAAGAAGCTGGGTATGTTTAGCCTGGAAAGAAGACTGAAAGGTGATATGATAACCATCTTCCAAGTTCTTGAAGGGCTGTCATAGAGAGGAGGGTGCCGAGTTTTTTTCTTTTGCCCCAGAAGGTCAGACCAGAACCCATAGGTTGAAATTAAATCAAAAGAGTTTCCATGTAAGCATTAGGAAGAATTTTCTAACCGTTAGAGAGGTTCCTCAGTGGAACAGGCTTCCTCAGGAGGTGGTGAGCTCTCTTTCCCTGGAGATTTTTAAGCAGAGGCTAGATGGCCATCTGTCAGCAATGCTGATTCCATGACCATAGGCAGATCATGAGAGGGAGGGAAACTTGGGCATCTTCTGGAGTAGGGGTCACTGGGTGTGTGTGGGGGAGGTAGTTGTGAATTCCCTGCATTGTGCAGGTGGTTGGACTAGATGACCCTGGTAGTCCCTTCCAACTCTATGATTCTATTCTATGGAGTGTCCCGCTTATGCAAAACTCATGCAAGGTTTTAAAGGGAAGGCTGAAAGAATTTCTAGAAGGTTACTGAAATATCTGGTAGATCCAAGTCCAGCAGCAGCTTAGAGACCAACGTGATTTTTGGAATATGTGCTTTCAAGATACCTGATGAAGGACGCTTTGATTCTTGAAAGCTCATACCCTGAAAATCTTGTTGGTCTCAAAGGTGCTGCTGGACTTGAATCGAGCTGCTACCTTCTGAAATACCTGGGAGATGTTTTCACTTTGCTGCACTCGAAGATGCTTCTGTCTTGTAAATGCATAGCTGAAAATTCTCTCTAGATGAGAACTGGTTGAATTTTTGTTCTTCCCAATTCACTATAACGGTCAAATACTCTTTCACGTATGGAGACTGGAACAATTAAACGTCTCTCCCTCGCCCCTTGCACACACACAATTCTGCCGCCGTTCTGCACCATTCAGATACTGCAAGTCCTAAAGAACTTTGCTCCACTGGAAAGGATTCGGGCAAAGTGAGGAGGATATTGGAAGGTCGAGACTTGTGTAAGTTACAGCGGACGTCCGGAAAATTGATAGATTTTGACAAGCACACGTTCATGCAGAAAACCCCGGACGTATTTGTCAGTGTTTGAAAATCTGTGTTTCCTCACTTGTCAGAGCTCCACCAACAAAGGCCGAAAATCACATTCAAATGATGAGGTCGCTATTAAATCACTCTGGTTCAAAGCAAATTGCAAACCCAAAGCGAATACGCTTTTATACGGCACCAATCAAAATAAGACACTTTTGAGTTATTCCAGAATTCTTCATCAGGCTAGATGTTAACACACGAAAAGGATGGAGAACGTCAGATTTTTCAATGCCTTACATGGGGGTGCCGGGGAAAAAAGCCCTTACGATCAGGGAGCACAAAACACCTTTTATGCCCCCCCCCCCAACTTCCAGCCTGATGAATTAAAAAACTCATGCATCATTTTGTCTTATCTTGGCAAATCCTAATTCAAAAAGGTATCCCCTGGTGTCGGTTTGGGTTTAGATGACCAACAACATTTGCTTGCATATCTCTGAGCAACAATTGCAAAAGTTGTCTGACCTATCAGGACTTCAACATACAGAACTTGCCCTTTAACATCCCTGCAACGTCTTCTGGCTATTGCTGAGACAACAGAGGGTTAAACTCACATGAAAAGCTGTAGCACAAAAGAACCCCAAACAACACACGGCAGGTATTAGACGACACTGATATGGGAACAGCCTCATACGCACAGCCAAGTTTCATGAGTTATCTGGCATCAGCAGCTAAGACTTGCAAGGCAGAATGCCTGCAGACAGCAGTTTCTGGTTATCACTGCCAATAGCTAGCCCAACAGTGGTACTTTTTTATTATATAAAGACTCAAGGATCTCCATTCCTACTTGTATCTGATGAAGGGAGCTTTGACTCTCAAAAGCTTATACCCCCCAAATCTTGTCGGTCTCTAAAATGCCTTACTGGACTGAAATCGAGGTTTTCTACTGCAGACTGACATGTCTACCCTCTGAAACTATCTTGACGACTGTGCATCACACAAAATTATCTTTTCTGATTTACTCCTTGAAAAGGAAATATCCAACAGCTGGAGGGAGGATTTAAAAAAACCCACTGGCATTCTGGTCTCATTGTTTCCATAACTAAAGAACACCTTCGTACTAACACCCCCAGGTTAGTACCTTTGTACTAACACCCCCAGAGTAGACGCTTAATCAGTTCAACTTTCTAAGCAAAAGCCCTGTAAAAACAGAGACTAGGAGGTTTCCCAGGATAGCCAAAGCCCCCTCTCTGGAACGCTTCCTGCCAGAGACACACTTGAGTTTCTGAGAGCATTGAACGTGGTCCTCCATTTGCGTTATTTATTGATATCTGGTCCAATTCCTGGCAATGCCCTCAACGTGGCTTCCAAAGCGGATTGGGGTGCAAAACCAAGTTTCATCAATACAATTTCAAACAACTTATTTTGCATTTGCGTTATGATTGTCCTCTGGGGTGAATTGCAGCTTCCTACGGCAGCCCACGAGATTAAAAAGCCCCCTGGATAAAAGTTTACCAATTTCCTGAAAGTGGTGAAATAAGAAGATGCTCTTCTGGGCATGGAGTAGGGGTCACTGGGTGTGTGTGTGTGTGGGGGGGTGTAGTTTGGAATTGCCTGCATTGTGCAGGGGGTTGGACTAGATGATCCTGGTGGCCCCTTCCGACTTTATGATTGTATAATTCTAAGAGTTGGTTTTTATATGCCGTTTTTCCCTACCTTTTTAAAGGAGAATCAAACCAGTTTACAGTCTTCTTCCCTTCTTCTCCCCACAACAGACACCTTGGGAGGTAGATGAGGCTGAGAGAGTTCAGAGAGAACCGTGACTAGCCCAAGGTCACCCAGCTGGCCTTATGTGGAGGGGTGGGGAAACCAGCCCAGTTCACCAGATTAGCCTCCGCCACTCATGTGGAGGAGTGGGGAATCAAACCCAGTTCTCCAGATCAGAGTCCACCGCTCCAAACCACCACTCTTAACCACTACACCACGCTGGTTAAAAGTCCGGAGATGGCTTATGTTGTTAGCATGTAAGGAGGCACTGAGCTTTAGTTTGATTTAGTTAGAACTGCTGCTCCTCCTTTGTGACCACCGTGAGGTACCTGGGGCGCCACAAAAAGTCTGCAAAACCTAACTGTGGAGCGCATTTTTATTCTTCCAAAGAGCTCATAGCAGTG
This sequence comes from Euleptes europaea, assembly GCF_029931775.1. NCBI lineage: Eukaryota > Metazoa > Chordata > Lepidosauria > Squamata > Sphaerodactylidae > Euleptes > Euleptes europaea. The sequence goes on along the minus strand of NC_079322.1, from coordinate 77,198,780 downwards.
TACACGGGTCTCCCCTTCCTCATTTCGTGCTCACAACCATCCTGTGAGGCGGACGAAGTGGAAAGAGAGAGCCCGACTGGCCCAGGATCACACGGAAAGCTTTATGACACAGTGAACAGTTTCAACCTGGGTCTCCCGTACCGTACCCTGCGGCACCGGTTGTTCTGTTTATTAGCAGCAATAGCGGGACGGTCACAGAGGGTCGCCGTGTTGGTCGGCAGTAGAAGAGCTGGATCTGAGTCCAGTTAGCACCTTAAGAGACCAACAAGGGACAAAGCGAGCTTGGACTCTCGAAATCTTATATCCCAAAAACCATGTTGGTCTCTTAAGGCGCTCCTGGACTCAAAACCAGCGCTCATAGTGGGATGAGAGTCACATGCTGTCCTATACAGCTACTGTCCTACAGTCCTCTACCTAAACCTCCCCCACAATCGTTCTCTAGCACACAATATCCTGCTCTAAAGATTCACAGAAATTACCATCAGTAGAAGCTACCATAGTCCCAACCAGTTTATGGGCTGAAGTTACTCCAAAGCAGATCCCCCGTTTGGCGCTGGATGGCCAAATGCCCCCCCCCCCAAAAGAGTGCAATTTTGGCTTTCAACAACTCCAGTTCAGTCTAGTACTGAACTTCAGCCTGGGACAGATTTGGGGTCCCTGCGGCCACCTCAGAAAAAGAAGCAGCCCCCTTTAAGCAGGGATCGGTCCTTGGAGGTGGAAAGAGCTGTCAAGTTGCAGCCAACCTATGGTGACCCCCTTGGATTTTCAGGGCCAGAGATGTTCTGAGGTGGTTGGCCACTGTCTGCCTCTGCACAGCAACCCTGGACTTCCTTGGTGGTCTCCCATCCAGTACTAACCAGGGCCAATCCTGCTTAGCTTCCAAGATCTGATGAGATCAGGCTAGCCTGGCTCATCCAGGTCAAGGCAAGAGATGTGCAGAGGTGGTTGGCCATTGCCTGCCTCTTCATAGCAACCCTGGACTTCCTTGGTGGTCTCCCATCCAAGTACTAACTAGATCCGACCCGCCTTCGCTTCTGAGACAAGATCCAGCTAGCCTGGGCCATCTGGGTCAAGGCAAGAGATGAACCAAGATGGTTGGCCATTGCCTGCCTCTGCGAAGTGACCCTCAACTTCCCTGGTAGTCATCCAAGTACTAACCAGGGCCAACTCTGTCTAGCTTCTGAGATCAGGCTAGCCTGGGCTATCCATCTTGGGGCAATCTGTCCTTAAGGAGCTGTCAAAATGGTCAGCGTGGCTTGGCTGGATGAGACCAAGCGGCATTCTAAAGCCCCTTTGCCTGAATGTCCCTTGCTGAAGGGAACACCTGCAGTCCAGGCAGCCCCGAAGGGGGACTTCATTTACTACTCACCTGCTCCCTCGGGAGTCAGACCAAGCACAAATATGCCACTAAGTTTTCATAAGTTGGCAGGTACGATTATGGAGGATCGGTACGGCATGTTGAACGGTTGCATGCGTAATTGGACACATGAACACATGAAGCTGCCTTATACTGAATCAGACCCTTGGTCCATCAAGGTCAGTATTGTCTATTCAGACCGGCAGCGGCTCTCCAGGGTCTCAGGCAGAGACCTTTCACATCACCTACTTGCCTAGTCCCTTTACCTGGAGATGCCGGGGATTGAACCTGGGACCTTCTGCACGCCAAGAAGAGCCTCTACCACTGAGCCACAGCCCCATTCCATGGCTCTCCAGGGGTCTCAGGCAGGGGTCTTTCCCATCACCTACTTGCCTAGTCCCTTTACCTGGAGGTGCCGGGGACTGAACGGGAGACCTTTTGCACACCAAGCAGATGCCCTACCACTGAGCCCCGGCCCCTCCCGTGGTAAGCCAGGAAGCTGCCTTAGAGAAGCCATTGGTCCATTTTGGCTAGTATCTTCTGAGTTAACTAGCATATGGTCTCCAGGGTCCCAAGCACAGAAAGAATTTTTCCACTCGGAGATGTCCAGGTCTAAAATGCAGACCTTCTGCATTCAAAGAACATGCTCTGCTACAGAGGTACGGCCTGTTCAAATACGCTCAGATTCTCTTCTCTCTCACAGCCTGATTCTAGGCATGGTTCACTCGGGAAAGAGCTCCGTTGACTTCAAGGGAACGAAACCCTAGACGATTGTAGCCTTCCAGTGCCACACAGAACAGGTCTACTCGGAGGGGCTTACAAAGCGTTTTTAGGATTACACCGTCTGCGTCTGCAATCTATGAAATTACCTGCCTCATCAGGCTGTTATGGAGAAGAGTTAGAGAAGCCACATGAAGGCACATTCAGATGCTAAACTAAAAGAAAGATACCCAAGTTTATCACAGCTAATCCTTTGGCGGCACAAAACCCTGAAGCACACGTTTGAAAATCCTGTCGCATACTATGGATGCGGCTCTTGGTGTCGGACAAACATTTTAAACCTGCAGTATGTGTCACAGGCACACACGTTCGGGGAGGTCATTAAATCAGAGGGTTGCCATAAATCGGGAGCAACTGGACAGTACATAGTGCGCGCACGTACCGCATGAAGTCAAATGCCACCCTGATCCCGGAGTTTGTCCCATTTCACCAAGTTCTTTGTAAGTTCATTGGTTTGTTGAAGGGAGGGGGGAGATCAGAATTTGCCAAGAGGAAGGATTCGAAATCTGGGTTCTGTCCCCCGTTCGGTCCCTACCATTGCAAATTCTGGAACGTTTCACAATGTTCTCTCCTGCCACAGACATAAAAACTGTTGCCACAGCCGGTCCTGCAATAGGAAACCCAAAATATTGACAGAGAAAATCACCCTTCAGTGGAATACCGTTGGGTTGAGAGAGCCAGGAGCAACCTTCCAAGTAACACCAAACTCTACATCAGTCAGAAAGAAATAGACACAAGGTGCAGGTAACAATAAACTAAAGGCATGGGGAGTAGGGAGAAGATGTCCCTCTCCATATTACCTGATTCACAAAGTTGGAGGATTTTTCATTAAAAAAAACACACATGCAAAGGATGCTGATTTGGGCGAAAAGACTATTGCGCAGTGGAAAGTGCTGAAGCCAGACAGCTCCGGCTCATTTGTAAATACCAACCAACAAAAATATGTACGTAACTCTGAAAAAAGTCGGCAGAAGATCTCGACCTGGAGAGAGGAAGTGGCCCTGGACTTGGGAAACAATCGCTCAAAGCAGAGGGTGGGAAACCACCCAAACGCAAACCGGGGTGACTTACCCGAAGGTAGGCAGAGCTTAACACGGAACAGCAAAAGACCAGTCCCAAACTTTGATACACCAAATAGGATCCCATAGCCGAGAGAGGCTGGCTTGCAACATCCAAAAGGGTTTGCTCAGAGGGCTGCCAAAGGAGCTTCCAGAGATGGGTAGCCGGTGGCGGCTTTTCCGCCCTCTTCCACCCTCGCGGACGGGGTTAGCCGGAAAGGCAGAAGGTGAGGGAGGCCGAACCTTTGCCCCTCTTTCTCATGGCTGAACGTCTCGGTTGCCGCAGAAGCCTGGCCTGGGAGGAGAAGGGAGGCAAGCGGAGTGGTCCATGCGAAAGAGGCTCCCCACGCCGGTGCAGACGCAACCTCAGGTCCTGGTGGCTCGCTGGTTGCTGCACATCTGTCCCCGAGCTGAAAAATCACATCCATATGTCAAAACTGCCATTCCGCTTCCTTTCCCCCCCTCCCCCCATGAGGCGGGGTGTGTTGGGTGGGGGGAGCGCCAATAATGTCTTTGTGGAAGGCAAACAGGCACGCGGAAGGGGGAGGTGGAGGAAAAAGGGGAAGGTTTGTGGGGAGGAGGAGGAGGAGAGCTTCAAACCACCAACTTTATTTTTAGCTCCCCTAATGTTATGGTTGAAGTTGCAGAGAAGATTTCTTTTTGGGTTTCTTTTTCGCTTCGAGCCTCTCTTGCTCTCTTTGAAAACTAGGTTTTGCCAGAAGCCCGGAGTCCATCCCTTCCTTTTCCCGCTGCTGCTTCAAAAAATGACTTTTTAAGAAGACACACTGGGAGCCTTGTGCGGGGAGGGAGGGAGGGAGGGAGGGAGCCAGCGCCAATAGGCTCGGCTCACAGTCCCTGGATTTGGGGAGCTTTCCTGGCTTCAGAGTGTCTTAATTGGGAATAGAAATATATACATATGTGTGTGTGTGCGCGCATATATATATATATATGTGTGAGTATAAATATGTGTGTATACTCAGTCATATATATATGTGTGTGTATGCACGCATATTTGTGTGTGTGTGTGTATACACACACACACATATATATGCCGGTGTGTATACACACATATATATGACTGTGAGTATACACACATATTTATACACGCACACACATATATATATATATACGCACACACACATATATATATATGCGCACGCACACACATATATCTGTGTATACACACTTATACACATATTTGTATACACAGCATACACACACACATATATATGTGCACACAGGCATGTGTGTGTGTACACACACATACACATATATTTCTATTCCCAATTAAGACACACCAAATATATACATAGGCACGCCCACATATATACATACATGCACACACACACACATATATATACATATATTGTTCTCTGCTCTTCTCTGCAGTTTGCAACAGCTGATCGAGCCAAGGCAGGGGAGCGTGGAGAGGACCGCGATCCACACACACCCCTCTGATGGTGGCCCCCCAAAAGCCCCCCGAAACTCCTCTGGGCACTTACCCGAGGGGCGCAGCGCAGGCGGGCCGGCCCCGGCCGCTGTCTCGGGGCGCATCGCTGGGCGGGGGGCGCAGAAAGTTCTCCGCGCTCCTGCGGGCGGTCGGGCGCTGCGGCTCCCGGGCCGCGGCCAGGCAGGAGCGCGCGGACCGCCGGTTTCCCCGGCCGGCGCCCCCGAGAGGGGAGGGCTGGCTTCCACGGCGGGGAGGGGGGGGGGCGACTTAGATCAGATGCAACCCATCAGCCCCTTGGCAGCGGGGCGCGTCGCTCCTCGCGAGCAGCCGGCATCCCGGAAGGGGGCGAGCCGGGCAGGGGCTGCTGGCTGCCGGCGGAGCCCGGACCCCCCCCCCCCCCGGCCTCCGGCTCCACGTTCCTTTCCAGCGCCCCTCCCTCCCTCCGCCCCCCCCTCTCCCCGGTGCAAATCCGGCTCGCTCCGGGCCGGGATGGCCGTCCCGTCGCCTTGGGGCGGGTGCGAGGCCAGGTAAGCCCCCCCTGCCTGCCTGCCTGCCTGCCCCCGACGGCCTTCCTCGCTGGCTGGCTGGCTCTCTCCTCCTCTTCCTCCTTCCCCCCCAGCCCCCAGCGCGGCCCCGATCCCGGGCGGGGCTTCCTCGGGAGTCAAAGCCCCGCCGCGCGCGGGGGGCTTTTCTGCACGGAGCGGCGGCAGGAGCGCCTGCCGGGCGCGCCGCCCCGATCCGGCGGGCGGGCTGACTCGCGAGTAGGCCGGCTCCCCGCCCGCCTACACTCCCGAGCGCGTTGACTCAGAAGTCACCCCGGTGACTTGCGTGGACTTTCTGGCCGGGAAGTTTGCTCGTCCCTCGAGTGGCTTCTTACTCGCGCGTAAGCCGCTCCGAGTTGTTTAGCACCGTCAAGGGGGGGGGCAGGGAAGCGGGACTCGGGAGCCCGAGCCAGGGCGAGTCTACTCGGGAGTAAGCCCCGCCGGAAGCCTAGGGCGTGCGTTTACTCGGGAGTAAGTCCCACCGGAATGCCTCTCACCGTGCATCCCCAAGGAGCGTTCTCCAGTCTAAACCCGTTCATTCCAATTGAAATGAACGAGCTTGGAGTAACTGTGGAGTAACTCTCCTGGGCATCCTCGCGGCGCCGATGCACGTTGACTCGCGAGTTGACCCCTCTGCGAAGCGGAGCCCGACCCCCGAGGAGTCCGGCGGTCCTTCGGCGCCGCTTTAGACCCTTTAAAACTTGGGCGCCGGGAAGAGCGCCAGGAAAAGCGGCATATAAATGCTCCCCCGCCCATTTGTGCAGGGGAGGTTGTGCCTTCGCCGCTCTCTCGACGCACGTTTTCCCCATCCAAATTCCCAAAACTCTGCAGGAGGGCTTCTTGTTGAGTTTTGAGAATTTGGATGGGGAAAATGTGCATCTAGACGGGCGAATCCAAGGCCCAACCCTCCCGGGCATAAATGGGCTCATCAAAGATAAGCGAATCAATAATCCATAATTTCCATTAGTCAATCATGGGGAGCAGTTAAAACGCTTAGGGCTGTTTAGCTTGGAAAGGAGGAGGATAAGGGGAGAATATAGAGGTCTATAAAATGATGCATGGTGTGGAGAGAGTGGACAGGGAGAGGCTTTTCTCCCTCTCTCATAATACTAGAACACGGGGTCATCTGCTGAAGCTGGAGGGGGAGAGATTCAAAACTGATAAAAAGAAGTCATTCTTCACACAATGCATAGTTAAATTGGGGAACTCCCTGCCCCAGGATGTGGTGATGGCTGCCAGCCTGGAGGGCTTGAAGAGGGGAGTGGACATGTTCATGGAGGAGAGGGCTGTCCAGGGCTACTAGTCAAAATGGATACTGGTCATGATGCATCCCTATTCTCTCCAGGATCAGAGGAGCAGGCCTGTTATATGAGGTCCTGTGGAGCACAGGCAGGATGGTGCTGCTGCAGTCGTCTGGTTTGTGGGCTTCCTAGAGGCACCTGGTTGGCCACTGTGGCTCAGTGGCAGAGCCTCTGCTTGGCATGCAGAAGGTGCCAGGTTCAATCCACGGCATCTCCAGTTAAAGGGACCAGGCAAGTAGGTAGTGTGAAAGACCCCTGCTTGAGACCCTGCAGAGCTGCTGCCAGTCTGAGTAGACAGTACTGACTTTGATGGACCCAGGGTCTGATTCAGTAGAAGGCAGCTTCATGTGTTCACTGTGTGAACGGACACCTGGACTTGATGGGCCTTGGTCTGATCCAGCAGGGCTTTTCTTATGTTCTTATGCTCCCCCCCCCGCCCCCCTGCACCAGGTCGGATTTGCCAGGTGAGAAATTCTCTCCGGCTTTGCCAGGGAACAAGCCAAAGCAAGCCTCCTTGGAAGTAAGTCATAAGAACATAAGAAACACCCTGCTGGATCAGACCCAGGCCCATCAAGTCCAGCAGTCTGTTCACACAGGGGCCAACCAGGTGCCTCTAGGAAGCCACAAACAAGACGACTGCAGCAGCACCATCCTGCCTGTGTTCCTCTACACCCAAAATAACAGGCATGCTCCTCTGATCCTGGAGAGAATAGGTATGCAGCATGACTAGTATCCATTCTAACTAATAGCCATGAATACCCCTTTCCTCCATGAATATGTCCACTCCACTCTTAAAGCTGTCCAAGCTGGCAGCCATCACCACATCCTGGGGCAGGGAGTTCCACAATTTAACTATGTGTTGTGTGAAAAAATACTTCCTCTTCTCTGTTTTGAATCTCTCACCCTTTAGCTTTAGCAGATGACCCCGTGTTCTAGTATTATGGGAGAGGGAGAAAAACTTCTCCCTGCCCACTCTCTCCAAACCATGCATAATTTTATAGACCTCTATCATGTCTCTCCTCAGCCGCCTTCTTTCCAAGCTAAACAGCCCTAAGCGTCTTAACCGCTCCCCATAGGACAGTTGCACTAGTCCCCTAACCATTTTAGTTGCTCTTTTCTGCACCTTCTCAAGCTCTGTAATATCCTTTTTGAGGTGTGGTGACCAGAACTGTACACAGTATTCCAAGTGTGGTCTCACCATAGATTTGTACAAGCGCAGTATGATATCAGCAGTTTTATTCTCTATTCCTCCTCTAATTATGGCCAGCATGGAATTTGCCTTTTTTACAGCAGCCCCACACAGGGTTGACATCTTCATTGAGCTATCCACTACCACCCCGAGATCTTTTCTTGGTCTGTCGCTGCCAGCACAGATCAAGTCCCGTGTCCTCCAATGAGGCAGAGTCCTAGGAAAGGGCTTGTAGGATTGCATCCTGATTCCCCTCTCCAATAAAGCACATTGTGCAGGGGGTTGGACTAGATGGCCCTGGTGGTCCCTTCCAACTCTATGATTATATGATTCTAAATGATCGTGGTGCGTGGAAACAGCCCCCCCCCCCATGAATGGGGGCCTTCAGCGCAGCTCATGAAAAGGGACTCTTTCCCCAAGCCTGGAACCCCCTCTGTGCGCCTGCTGGAGCGTGTCTGGCGCCCAGCGCACACACGGGCCAGCAGAGCGCCCAGCGCCCGATTGGCTGGCGGTGGCTGGCGGTGGGGGGGGGGCTCATGTGACCCGCGGGCCATCAACCAGGAGGCTGGGGCCGGCCACACACCCCACCCCACCCCTTTAACCAGTTGGAGGGGGGTGAGGGCCAGGAATTATACAGGCTGCAGTTGGAGATGGGGCTTGGGCGCTCAGGCTGTGGGTCAGAGTGACATTCTTGGGTGGGGGGGGGAGAGGGATGCAGGCATTGGGTTGCAAAGAAAATAAATCCCATAAATATATATTTCTCCAGGGAGTTTTGGTGGGGTTGGAAACCCCAAAAGCCGATCCTCCACTGTTCTGTTCTTTGGAACACTGCAGATGAGTTTTGGAAAGGCGACGGGTAATTTTTTTTTTTTTAAGGAGTGCTGGCTAGATATTGTACATGTGTGTGACTTGGGGAGGAAAAAATCCCCCTTTGCTTTGAAATCGATAGCTGGGTATTTTTAAACCAACATATTTTTGCAATTCCGAATACCATGGGAGAGGTGGGGAGGGGGGGTGGGGCGGTGGCTCTCGGAGAACCACAAATGTGTCTATTTCCAGCCGGGGCAGCCTAAATAAATATGTACTTAAGAACCCGGGAGCTGCTGCAGATAAGAGACCTCAGTGCCCGGGCCCGCAGCCTTCCAAAACCACTTGCTCTGGAGAAGTCCCAATGACGTCAGTGCCACATATCCAGGCCTCACTTGGGGAGGGGTCGTGGCTCAGTGGTAGAGCATCTGCTTGGCGTGCAGAAGTTCCCAGGTTCAATCCCTGGCCTCTCCAGTTAAAGGGACCAGGCAGGTAGGTGATATGAAAGACCCCTGCCTGACACCCTGAAAAGCTGGGACCCTTCTGCATGCCAAGCAGATGCTCTATCACTGAGCCACAGCTCCTCCCTGCTGAAAGGGCCAGAATCATCCAAGAGCAGAGTTGGGGTTACAAAGATGACCATCCCCCAAAGCATACTAGAGACTCCCTCGCCTGTCCCTCATGGATCTTCCCTAGGATGATGCATTAATGATCTCTTATAGATTTTTATCTCGTCCTTCCTTCCCACAACAGCCCTGTAAGGTAGGCTAAGCGGAGAGACAGTGACTTGCCCATGGTAGGGATGACCTAAGGGATAGAGAGCCAGTGTGGTGTAGCCAGCATGAGAGCCAATGTGGTACAGTGGTTAACAGTGGTGGACTCTAATCTGGAGAATCGGGGAGGGGCCGTGGCTCAGTGGTAGAGCCTCTGCTTGGCATGCAGAAGGTTCCAGGTTCAATGCCCGGCATCTCCAGTTGAAAAGACTAGGCAAGTAGGTGATGTGAAAGACCTCTGCCTGAGACCCTGGAGAGCCGCTGCCGGTCTGAGTAGACAATACTGACTTCGATGGACCGAGGGGGGTCTGATTCATAAGAAGGCAGCTTCATGTGTCCACGTGGTTCCCCACCCCTCCACATGAGCGGCGGAGGCTAATCTGGTGAACCGGGTTGGTTTCCCCACTCCTCCACATGAAGCCAGCTGGGTGACCTTGGGCTAGTCACAGTTCTCTCTGAAGTCTCTCAGCCCCACCTACCTCGCAGGGTGTGTTGGGATGGGAAGGGAAGGTGATTGTAAGCCCGTTTGAGTCTTCCTTAAGTGGTAGAGAAAAACGGGGTATAAAAATAAACTCTTGTTCTTCTAGACAGCTTTAAAAGCCGATCAGACAGATTAGTTGAGGAGAGGTCCCTCAGTGGCTACTAGCCCTGGTAACCATGGGGACATGATAGAGGTTTATAAAATTATGCATGGGGTGGAAGAGCTGACAAAGAGAACTTTGTCTCCCTCTCCCAAAATAGTAGAGTCCACCCTCCAAAGCAGCCAGTTTTTCCAGGGGAACTGATCTCTGTGGTCTGGAGCTCAGCTGTAATTCTGGGATATCTCCAGGTCCCCCCTGGAGGTTGGCAACCCCAATTGTTGGGCGATTATGCTACTCATAAGGATAAACAGGGATGCAGAGAACTTCGATGCAAATGTGACCGGCAGGCAGATTTACCTGGTTCAAACTCTTTGTGTGTGTGTGTTAAGTGCCGTCAAGTCGCTTCCGACTCATGGCGACCCTATGAATGAAAGTCCTCCAAAATGTCCTATCTTTGACAGCCTTGCTCAGATCTTGCAAACTGAGGGCTGTGGCTTCCTTTGTTGAGTCAATCCATCTCTTGTTGGGTCTTGCTCTTTTCCTGCTGCCCTCAACTTTTCCTAGCATGACTGTCTTTTCCAGTGACTCTTGTCGTCTCATGACTCTTTGGTTGCGGATGAATCGAGACCCTGATTGGATCGCTTCGATGCGACCGTTCAATATCCAGCTTGAACACCACATTGGCTGGCATTCCGGCTGCATAGTAGGCGATTGTCCTCCCGGGTCATGGATCAGGCACACCTTTCCTGCCTTTTAGCAGCCAGTGTGGGCTCCGTGTTGAGTTGCCAACCTCCAGGTGGATATTTTTAGACTATTTAATTAATTTATTGTAAATATTGAAGAGTCTAGATGTTATGAAGGCTTGCATTTTGTTGCAGGTATTATTGGCACGTAGAAACCTTTTGAAGCTTGAAGAAAGCTCTGAAATGGGGATTTTACCGGAAGCCCATTGCGATTGAATATTGTTCCGTGCTTTATTTCGACTGAATATTTTCTGCGCTTGATTTGACTTACCATTCTGGACTATTAATTTTTGCGCACCTGAAGTATCTTTGTATATACTCACCTTGTATTCTTTTTGTACCAAACTTCTTGCTCTGCTACTATATCCTTGGGATAATGTTCATGTGAGACTATCTCTCTGAATACAATTGAATGCATACTGTTGTATTTGCGCTTTATTGAGCTTTGTATTAGTGCCTACCTTTGAATTCCAACCTCCAGGTGGTGGCTGGAGATTCCTAGGCTTACAACTGATCTCCGGGCGACAGAGATAAGTTCCCCTGGAGAGATTGTTCCATGATTGTGGGGCTGCCACCAAAAAGGCCCTCTTTCCTGCGCCCACCAAACGAGGTTCTTTTATTGACAGGACAGCCAGGAGGGCCTCTCCCTGTGATCTTAGTTCTCAGGCAGGAACATATAGGAGTAGATGGTCCTTCAGATACCCCAGTCCACCACCAGGGTCATCTAGTCCAACCCCTTGCACAGTGCAGGAAATTCACACCTACCTCCTCCCCCAGTGACTCCTACTCCATGCCCAGAAGATGGCCAAGATGCCCTCCCTCTCATGATCATAGAATCAGCCTTGCTGACAGATGGCCATCTAGCCTCTTCTTAAAAACCTCCAGGGAAGGAGAGCTCATCACCTCCCAAGGAAGCCTGTTCCACTGAGAAACCGCGCTAACTGTCAGAAAATTCTTCCTAATGTCTAGAACAGTGGTTTCCAACCTTTTTTTGGCCATTCTCCACCTAAGCATCTCTAAAATCCTGATGCCCCCCCAGTGACATATAATTCTTATTATTCAAAAAGTGAACTCCTATTCACGTGGAGGAAGTCTAAAAGGCCATTAACCTGATCTAAACAAGCTTTTCCCCTCTCCATTGTCACCAGCTGACCTCCGTGTACATTCTGATTTTAATTTTTAAAATATGTATGTCACAATGTATATTTATATATATGAGGCCCCTAGAACCATAAGAAATACAAAAACTTCACTGTTGATAACTCATTCTCGAATTGCCCCCCTTAAAAATCAAATTGCCCTTCTGTGGGGTGTGTGCCCCACGTTGGGAACCACTGGTCTAGATGGAAACTCTTTTCATTTAATTTCAAACTATTGATTCTAGTCCAACCTTCTGGGGCAACAGAAAACAACTCGTCTGGTCCGACCTTCTGGGGCAACAGAATTTTTTTTCCTCCTGGATCCCTCAGGAGAATTTCTGTAGTTCATTCCAGAACCTTTAGCATGCATGCAACGTCCAAAATTCATTTTCTTTCATGTATTTATTTAAAACATTTCTCCGCTGACTTTCACCCCAGCTCAGAGTCCCCAACGCGGCAACCATTAAAACCGGTCAACCCTTAAAATGTTTCAGACATTAAAAACAGCCTTTAAAAATACCAACATGTAAAAAATATTTTAAACGGTTAAATAAAACACCTAAGCATACCTAAGCCAACGTGGTGTAGTGGTTAAGAGCGGTGGTTTGGTGGACTCTGATCTGGAGAACCAGCTGTGATTCCCCACTCCTACACGAGTGGTGTATGCTAATCTGGTGAACTGGATTTGTTTCCCCACTCCTCCTCATGAAGCCAGCTGGGTGACCTTGGGCTAGTCACACACTCTCAGCCCCACCTACCTCACTGGGTGTCTGTTGTGGGAAGGGGAAGGGAAGGAGATTGTAAGCCGGTTTGATTCTCCCTTAAGTGGTAGAGAAAGTCGGCATATAAAAAAGCCAATTCTTCAACAATAATGCCATGCGCTTGTGTACGTGAATAAACACTGAAAGAGGCAGCTGTGATGGGATTGCATGGTTTGTTCAGGGCTGCATGTGATTAAACTGTGATTTTAAATTTGGGTATTTATGTATTTTTATGCATGCTATTTTATGTATTTTATTTATGGCGTCAGCCGACATAAACTCCGTAAGGAAGAAAGGCAGCTAACAGACGTTTTAAATAAACAAATACCCATGATGGTACTGCGGTTCTATTGCTATGCATGCTTTCTTCACTGACGCCTGTATGCACTGCTGGGCACGGGTGTGAGGACGCAGAAAAAGATCGCCACGCCAAATGGGGAGAAGCGGCTCGAGAATCCCTCCCCCTCGATTAACAAATGCATTTCAGCTCTACCACGAAGGGCTTTGGAAGCCCATTGCTGGTTGAGCCAGACCAATTTCCCCCCAGCTATATATAGTCGGAAGGAGGCCTCGCCGTGCGCAGCGAAAGGGTCGGGAATCCAACACGAACAGTCTCTTAAAAAGGAAGAAAAGGGGTGGGTGGGAAAGAATTGATCCACTATACTGCTGAGAGCAGTAACTCCTTCATGGTAAATATGGTTTTTCGGCAGCCAATGAGCCATAGCGGATCACTGGGGCCTTTACTGCCCTTACGCTATGTTTGCTGATATATTTTTAGACCGTCAACTGCAAGAAATCCAAACCGGCCTCAAGGAAGGGGGTGGCTTGCCAGAGGGGGGAGCGCACGCGGGACTTGACCATTGCTCTGTTTAATTATTAAAGGCAGGTCTTTCCAAATTGCTGGAGCCACGCAGATGCTCAACTCCGGTTTTTCCTTCCCGCCCTCCGTTTCCAACTCCTGCTCGGATGAAACGGCTTCTAGGAACTGCAAACTTTCCAGGGCTGCTGGCAGATGCAGCCTGGTTACATCCTTTCGGTGTTGTTTGAGACATCACATGTCCGTTCCTGGATCAGCAAAGACACCTGTTAAAGATCAGAAACTCAGCGCATGAATTCCGTCGGCTGGGAGATTACACTTCTGAAGGTCTGCAGCTGGTATGGCGCAGAGCGTGAGACAGAGATGGGGAGACTTGGGTTCAAACCTCTACTCTCAGCCATGAAGCTCACTGGAGGATAGGGTTGCCAGTTCCAGGTTGGGAAATACCTGGAGATTTGGGGAGGTGGAGCCTGAGAAGGGTGGGGTCTGGAGAGGGGAAAGACTTCGATGCCATAGAGTCCAATTGCCCAAGTGGCCATTTTCTCCAAGGGAACTGATCTCTGTCGCCTGGAGATCAGTTGTGATAGCGGGAGATCTCCAGCCACCACCCAGAGTTTGGCGACACTACTGGAGGATCTTGAGCCAGCCTCTAGGTGGGGCCTAGAGATCTTCTGGAATCATAGCGGTTCTCCAGACTACAGAGATCAGTTCACCTGGCAAAAATGGCTGCTTTGCAGGGTGGACTCTATGTAGGGTTGCCAGCTCTGGCTTGGGAAACACCTAGAGATTTTGGGGGTGGAGATCAGTTGTAATAGCAGATCTCCAGCTAGTACCTGGAGGTTGTAATCACAAACGGCTACAAGTGCTAATTGGAAGTTATAGCAACTCAAAGCAAAAGCACCAGTAAATATTGTTCAAGCAAAATAGTAACAACAAAATATTGCTCTTAGAAATATATTTGAATATATATTTTCTAAGAGCAATATTTTGTTGTTACTATTTTGCTTGAACAATATTTACTGGTGCTTTTGCTTTGAGTTGCAGTACCTGGAGGTTGGCAATCCTACAAGGCAGCTGTCAGGATAAAATAGGGGGTGGGGGTCAGCTCCTCAGAGAAGGTGTGGGAACAAAACAAGGAAAGGTCTTTTAAAATATTGTTGTGATGTTGTATCTGTTGGGTTGGGTGCCCACAGATTGGTTCAGCTAGTGGAGGCACTTTCCCCCGAATCGTAGAAGAATATGGGAAGGTACCTTCCAAGGGAGGAATGTACCTTTGCTAGAAGAAGAAGAGTTGGTTTTTCTATGCCGACTTTCTCTACCACTTAAGGGGGAATCAAACCGGCTTACAATCGCCTTCCCTTCCCCTCCCCACAACAGATACCCTGTGAGGTAGGTAGGGTTGAGAGAGCTCTAAGAGAGCTGTGTCTAGCCCAAGGTCATCCGGTTGGCTTCATGTGGAGGAGTGGGGAAACAAATCCAGTTCACCAGATTAGTCTCCGCCGCTCATGTGGAGGAGTGGGGAATCAAACCCGGTTCTCCAGATCAGAGTCCACCCCTCCAAACCACCGCTGCTAACCACTACACCGTGCTAGCAGAACAGACCTGCAGTCGAACCCCATTGTTAATGGCAGTGAATGCTCTGGAAAGTAGAATGACGGCATACACGGTTTCCCCGCAATCAATCAATAAAACGAAATTGCTACCATTTGTCAGGCTGTTTGAAAAATAGATATGTTACATTCAGTTCCATGTTACCTGGTTTCTTCAGCTCCCTTCTGTTTATTTGTGGGTTTGTTAAAATGTTTGTCTGCCACACACACATGAAAACACTTGAAGCTGCCTTATACTGAATCAGACCATCTGTCTATCATTGTCAGCAAGCATTGCCTACTCAGACTGGCAGCGGCTCTCCAGGGTCTCAGGCAGGGGTCTCTGGCATCACCTACTGCCTGGTCCTTTTAAACTAGAAATGCTGGGGATTGAACCTGGGACCTTCTGCATGCCAAGCAGATGTCCTACCACTGAGCCACGGCCCCTGTCCCTGTGTCAAGGGCCCTCCCAAACAGCATAGGACATGAACACATGAAGCTGACTTTTACTGAATCAGACAATTGGTCCATCAAGGTCAGGACAGTATGGACAGCTAGGGTTGCCAACTTCCAGGTGGTAGCTGGCAATCTCCTAGGATTACAACTGATCTCCAGGTGACAGAGATTGGTCTTTTATGCATGGCTGTTTCCCTCGCAGTCACCCCTCCAACAACTTCAGGCCTCTGTTTTTATTGTGCATGCGATTTCAGACCGTCAGAGGTCGCCTTGGTCTCCCCTTGCGTTTCCACCTGTTTTTTCCCAGGTTTTCAGGGACCTGTTTTATCTAAAATTTGAAAATGCAGGCAAAATGTGGGGAAGCATAGGGGGAGAGCGAGGTGACCTCAGAAATGGCATGCATAACCCAAACAAAGACCCGAAGTCGTCAGAGGGGTAACCATGAGGGAAACAGCCATGCATAAAAGGCCATAATTCCCCCTGGAGAAAATGGCTGCTTTGGAAGGTGGACTCTATGGCTTTATACCCCTTTGAAGTTGCTCCCCTCCCCAGTCCCCACCCTCAGGCCCCACTCCCCAAATTGGACTTTATTCTTCAGACAAGGATGGAAATAGGGGTGCCTGAGATCAGCCACTCTGATCGGCAGGCAGTATAAAGTCCAGTGTAAGTGGACAACCTGTTTTTGGCACCAGGTCTGTTTGTGCCTTTAGTGACAGTCTGACAACGCAGGAATCCAACAGGGCCATCAGCGCATCTCCATTCAAGGGAGACAGATTCAAGTCCAGTAGCACCTTAGTGACCAATGAGATTTGGGGGGTATGAGCTTTTGAGAGGCAGAGCTCTCTTCGTCAGATACTCTGAGAGCTCTGACTCTCAAAAGCTTGTGTGTGTTAAGTGCCATCAAGTTGCTTCTGACTCACAGCGACCCTATGAATCAGTGTCCTCCGAAATGTCCTGTCCATAGAATCATAGAATCATAGAGTTGGAAGGGACCACCAGGGTCATCATCCCCCTGGACAATGCAGGAAACTCACAACTACCTCCCCCACACATCCCCAGTGACCCCTACTCCATGCCCAGAAGATGGCCAAGATGCCCTCTCTCTCATGAACTGCCTAAGGTCATAGAATCAGCATTGTTGATCCTTAACAGCCTTGCTCAGGTCTTGCAAACTAAGGGCCGTGGCTTCCTTTATAAAGTCAATCCATCTCTTGTTGGGTCTTCCTCTTTTCCTGCTGCCTTCCACTTTTCCTAGCATGATGGTCTTTTCCAGTGACTCTTGTCTTATCATCATCTGACCAAAGTACGATAGCCTCAGTTTAGTCATTTTAGCTTCTAGGGCCAGTTCAGGCTTGATTTGATCTATAACCCACTGGTTTTTTGTTTTGTTTTTTTGTCAGTCCAGGGTATCCATAACCCTCTCCTCCATCACCCCATTTCAAAGGAATCTACTTTCTTCCTATCAGCTTTCTTCAATGTCCAGCTTTCACACCCATACATAGTAATGGGGAATATGATGGCATGAATTAACTTGATCTGGGTTGCCAGTGACACATCCTTACACTTAAAGATCTTTTCTAGCTCCTTCATGGCTGCCCTTCCCAGTCTCAATCTCCTTCTGATTTCTTGGCTGCAGTCTCCCTTTTGGTTGATGATGGAGCCACGGAATGGAAAGTCTTGAACAATTTCAGTTTCCTCATTGTCAACCTTAAAGTTGAGTAATTCTCAAAAGCTTATGCCCCAAATTCTCGAAAGCTTATACCCTGAATTCTCAAAAACTTATACCCTGAATTCTCGAAAGCTTATACCCCAAATTCTCGAAAGCTTATACCCTGAATTCTCAAAAACTTATACCCTGAATTCTCGAAAGCTTATACCCCAAATTCTCGAAAGCTTATACCCTAATTTTTTGAAAGCTTATACCTCGAATTCTCGAAAGCTTATACCCTGAAAATCTTGCTGGCTTGTAAGGTGCTGGTAGACTCGAATCTAGCTTTTCTACTGCTGACCAGCATGGCTACCCTCTGGAAATCCTTTTTGCTGTCGATTATGATACATTGTTTTTGCAGATTCCTTGATAGGGCAGGGAGCTGCGGTTGGCAGTGATCAATCTCTCAAAGTGATGTTCGTGTTGGCCTACAACAGATGAGCCAGATTCGAGTCTAGCAGCACTTTCGAGACCGACGAGATTTTCAGGGTAGCAGCTTTCTAGAGTTGAAGCTCCCTCTGTCAGGTACGAGAGAATGGGACCGTGTTTCAAAACCGGCGTTACTGTGTTGCTATATATGCATTAACAACATAAGCTGTCGATCGGTGGGGAAACTCAATACACCCGCGACAAAAAAATACATCAAGCAAGATGGGGGGAAATGGGTCTAAAAAAAGAAACTTGTTATGCAGCACAAACATCGGCACAACCCCAAAGTGAAGGCAGATGAGACCAAGTTCTTAACTCTCCAATCTCCGTGGTATTCAAACAGGTCTCTGGAGAGGCAGCATATTTGTATTTGCTAAATAAAGGAATGCAATGATTGCGCCTTGGTTTCATCTGCTTTCCAGCGGAGTTCGGGGCAGCATAAAAACCTTTCCCTCGTTCCATTTTATCCTCACAGCAGCCCTGCAAATTAGGGGCAGACTCAAATCTGGGCTTAGACTGGAGTAACTCTCCTTAGGAATGCACTGTCACACTAGCAGAAAAACCACAGTAATAGGATGCCTTAAAGCTGGGGTCCCCAACCTTTTTGAGCCTGTGGGTACCTTTGGAATTCTGACCCAGTGTTGTGGGCACAACCATCAAATGGCTGCCACAGGGGGCGGAGTCAACCACAAAATGCCTTTCCCTTGTTGTTGCCCCCCCACCAACTGGGGCACAGGGGTATACTGCTTCTGAACTTGGAGGTTCCATTTAGTCGCATGGCTAAGAGGAGCCACCTCTTTTCTCCATGGAAGTGTCTCCCCTCCCTTTTAAAGCCACCTGTCTGTCGCAGCGCCCTGACCTGGATGACTAGGGTTGCCAGGTCCCTCTTTGCCACCAGAGGGAGGTTTTGGGGGCGGAGCCTGAGGAGGGCGGGGTTTGGGGAGGGACTTTTAATGCCACAGAGTCCAATTGCCAAAGCGCCCATTTTCTCCAGGTGAACTGATCTCTTGGCTGGAGAGCAGTTGTAATAGCAGAAGATCTCCAGCTAGTACCTGGAGGTTGGCAACCCTACCCTACGGGCTCGCCATACATCAGGTGTGACTTGACGGCACAAAAACAAAATCTGCCACATCACCACCACCCCTTGTGTGGTAGAGATGCCCGCCCTACCTGCCATTGTCCCGTGCCCCATCCTTCAGATAACAGGAGTTTCCTTTGCACTCCGAGTCAAAGTTTGAGATTTACCTAAAGCACGGCGGTTTCCAAGTGTTCCACTGGACCGGGCCCTGTAACCTCTGTTAACTTTGTAATAATTAACTTGGTAAACATCTAGAGTTAGACAAACGTCTCTCCTTCCAAGATAAAAGGGGAGGCTAAGAATCCTCTTCCAGCAGAACAAAGGGCACGCAACAATGCTAAATTCTGGAAGATGCAAAAGATAGTTTCCTCGGCCACGTTAAAAGGGAGGAGAAGCAACGCTGGGCTATTGATTCTGCTGGATAGCCAGGTTGCAGGCTTGGCTATATTCCGTATTAACTCTTCATGTGGGATTATTTTATGTAATAACGGCAAATACGTCTTCTCTCGTTTGCGAAAAGTTCCCCCACCATATAGGAAAATAGCATGCGAAAGACCAGTCCTCTAGATGCAGGGATTTGTTTTGTGGAGGAGCAGTCTATTATGCGAGCCCCTGCTTTCAGCGTGAGGTGGTATAGCTTAGGTCTATTACATAGGTATGGTGACCACAGCAAGGGGCTTTCAAGGCAAGTGAGAAGCAGAGGTGGTTTGCCATTGCCTTCCTCTGCAGAGCCTTCCTTGCTGGTCTCCCATCCAAGACTTATGGTGACCCCAGCAAGGGGGCTTTCAAGGCAAGCGAGGAGCAAAGGTGGTTTGCCATTTGCCTTCCTCTGCAGAGTCTGCCTTGGTGGTTTCCAATCCAAGTACGGACCCTGCTTAGCTTCTGAGATCTGATGGGATTGGCCTATATCACCCCATCCCACATCCCCCATGTCTCCCAGATATGCTGAAATGTTTGCCAGTTGTGGAAAGCGGGCCAGTTTTTCATGGATCAGTTCCGCTGTTCATCAACCCGTTCATGGCTGTTTGACGGGTAGCTTCACTGTGTTCCTTGCTGAGAGGGCGGGACCGTGTAAATGGCTGTTTGCCCATGCACATTTTTTATGCAGCTTGAATGAGTTCCGTCACGAGGTTCTCCACCCAGAACCTGAAGTAGATCAGGGGATTTTGTTTACATTTGAGGAGGAATCTCCTAATGGTGCAGCATGTTCAACACTAGAACAGTCTCCCTTATGTGGTGATGGATTCTATGTCTTTGGTGGGGTTTAGGTATCAATTGGCTATTTACTTCTTGATTGGCTATTTCTCCCTCTCCCATAATACTAGAACATGGGGTCATCTGCTGAAGCTGGAAGGTGAGAGATTCAAAACAGATAAAAGGAAGTATTTTTTTTAATACAATGCATAGTTAAATTGTGGATCTCCCTGCCCCAAAATGTGGTGATGGCTGCTAACTTGGAAGGCTTTAAGAGGGGAGTGGACATGGTCATGGAGGAAAGGAGTATTCATGGCTACTAGTTAAAATGGATACTAGTCCTGATGCATACCTATTCTCTCCAGGATCAGAGGAGCAGGCCTATTATCTTAGGTGCTGTGGCAGGATGGTCCTGCTGCAGTCGTCTTGTTTGGGGGCTACCTAGAGGCACCTGGTTGGCCACTGTGTGGACAGACTGCTGGACTTGATGGGCCTGGGTGTGATCCAGGATGGCTTTTCTTATGTTCTTATGTACCTGTTGGGGACATTATAGTTGTAATTCCTGCATAGGCAAAGGATTAGGCTGGATGACCTCGGTGGTCCTTTCCAGCTCTGAGATTAAAATAAATCAAACTTCTATTGAGTGGATCATAGGTAGGGTTGCGAGTTATGGATTGGGAAATGTGTGTGTAAAGTGCCATCTAGTCACACTCAACTTGTGGTGACCCCTTATGGGGTTTTCAAGGCAAGAGACTATAAGATGTGGTTTGCCATTGCCTGCCTCTGCATAGCATCCCTGGTATTCCTTGGTGGTCTAGGTTGGGTAATACCTGGAGATTTTGTGGGCGGATCTGTGGAGGGCAGGGTTTGGTGAGGGGATGGACATTAGCAGGGTATAATACCATAGAGTCTGCCCTACAAAGAAGCCATTTACTCCAGGTTACTGATCTCAGTTGTAATCGTGGGAGATCTCCAGGCCCTACTTCGAGGTTGGTAACCCTAGTCGTAGGGACCATATCACTCCAATTTTGGCCCATCTACAGTGGCTCCCAATTTGGTTCTGGGCCCAAATTGGAAGGAAAGGCCAAATGTTGTAAATAAATAAACACCAATTCTTGAACACTGAATTATACTGAATTGGACCATCGGTCTGTCTAAGTCAGTGTTGTCTGTTCAGATGGGCAGCAGCTTTCCAGGATCTTAGGAAGAGGTCTTTCACATCACCTATTACCTGGTCCTTTCAGTGGAGATGCCAGGGATTGAACGTGGGACCTTGTGCATGCCAAGCCGAGGCTCGACCGCTGATCCATGGTGCCTCCTCATTTACTGGAGGTGCCAGGATCCAATATGGGACCTTCTGCATCCCGAGCAGATGCTCTACCACTGAGCCACTACCCCTCCCCTTTAACAGGAAGGGCCAGAATTGAACCTGAAATCTTTTGCATGCCAAGCAGATGCTCGACCACTGTTCTCTGTTAGCCCCTCTGTTCCCTATAAGCTCCACCATCTTCCCCTCCTTCCTTGCTGTGGGACTGTTCTGCTCAGCAAGCGATTGTTTAAATATTCTCCCATGAGCCCCTCACAACCATCATTTCCTTCCCATGCTCCCAGAAGACTTAAAAAAAACCCGGTAATTGCTATTGTAAGCATATGCACTAGCATTATAACGATCTATGACCACAATCTAGTAGTTCCTGTGAATTCCCAACGTTCATTTTTTAAAAAAATCTGTAATGGTTTTCATTGCAGGGATATTACTCTGCAACAAAAAAGGGCCAAAGATCTACTTTTTCCAAAAAAAAAATCAACAACATCGAAAACCTGGGAATTCACTAGAACCAGTAGATCACTGAAAGACCTTGTTATAATGTTAGCGCGCACAATCCCAATAAAAATTCGCCATAGCAAAGTCCTCCAGTTGCGCAGCAGTGGGGAAATCCAGGGGAAATAAATAGAGCCTGATGTGGCAAAATAGAAACAGATCTTGTATTAAAAATATCAGTTTATGTTTGAACAGTCATCAGTGATGTTAATCAATGCTAGTCTGTTTTGAATTTTGCGGCATCTTTGTGCATGGGTGACTTTACCTGATGCAAACTTGTCCGGCAGGTGCGTTCGGTCATTTGGCATAAACCCACAGACCAGGTGATTGGCTCATGTCTAAGTCGGACCAGAACCAACGGGTTGAAATTAGATCAAAAGAGTTTCTGTCTAGACATTCGGAAGGGCTTTCTGACAGTCAGAGCGGTTCCTCAGTGGCACAGGCCTCCTCGGGAGGTGGTGAGCACTCCTTCCCTGGAGGTTTTTAAGCAGAGGCTCGATGGCCATCTGTCAGCAATGCTGATTCTGTGACCTTAGGCAGATCATGAGAAGGAGGGCACCTTGGCCATCTTCTGGGCATGGAGTAGGGGACACCGGGGGTGCATGGGGGAGGTAGTTGTGAATTTCCTGCATTGTCCAGAGGGTTGGACTAGATGACCCTGATGGTGCCTGATGGCTAGGTGGCCATCTGTCAGCAATGCTGGTTCTATGACCTTAGGCAAATGATGAGAGGGAGGGCATCTTGGCCATCTTCTGGGCATGGAGTAGGGGTCACTGGGTGTGTGTGTGGGGGAGGTAGTTGTGAGTTTCCTGCATTGTGCAGGGGGTTGGACTAGATGACCCTGGTGGTCCCTTCCAACTCTATGATTCTGTGATTGTAAGTGAGACCTTCAGACATGGTAAGTTTGACACGTTTTTGGCATCCTTCAGGTCTACCACCTCTGTGACAACAGGACCAGAGATAACTTGTTCCAGAAAGCCATAGAGCTAGGACCACCAACTCTGAGTGGGGAAATTTCTCAGCCTAATCTACTACCTCTCAGGGTTGTTGTGAGGATAAAACAGAGGAGAGAGGAGTAAGCTGCTTTTGGCCCCCATTGGAGAGAAAGGCGGGGTATAAATGAAGGGAATAAATGCATAAATAAATGAAATTGTCATGGCCCCCGGAAGGCCTGGAAGGTCTCTTCTCTGAACTGGAAGCCTTCACACTTTGCAAACCCCTTCAGTAAAAGAAATCAATGATTAGACCCGCGGCAATCGTTCGAGAGGCTGGTAAATATTAATTGGGTACAGGCTGTTTTGGAGAAGTGCTTCGTCAGCCTCTGAAGCTTTTTATCACGGATGCATTTTCATGCTACTTGGGTTGGAACTAACAGAGCTGACAGCTGCTGCCTGGCCAATTTCCACTTGTTCAACTCGCTGATTGCAAAATATCGGCATTGGAGAGGGTGTCTCTTATCTCCCTCTCCAAGAAAGACCCCTGCTGAGTCAGACGGAAAGCCATGGGGGAAATCGTTACAGCCGCTGAGCTCCGTAACTTGATCGCAGGTATCAGAGTCACCTGTCCTTGAGAAGCCTTCTCTTTATCTCCCCTGGGCTGGCACGGATCAAGGGAGACGGGCATTAGGAGGCAACGCCATGCCAGCTTCGGGTGTTATCAGTTGGCCCAGAACAAGTATTCCTTTTTGAGGCGTTCACAGTTCGTCTCTGATAAGGGCTTTCAAAGGTGAGTCCTCAGAAGTGTCGGATGGGAAAGAAGCCACCTAGAGACATTGTCCAGCTGTGTTTCAGCTGCATTGCGAGGGACATTTTCCTGGGAGTAAACCCCATTGAATCACAGGCCTCCTGCTGGGTAAGGAGTGCCTTTCACCAGCTGTGAGACTGGTTAGCCGGTTGCAACTTTTCCAGGGCAGAAAAGTTCTGGCCACTGTGGTGTCTGCCCTGATTATACCTGGACTAGATTTCTGCAGTACACGCTACGTGGGGCTGCCCTTGAGAAGTGTTCAGAAACACCGGCCAGTGATGGTGGTCATCCTCCAGGTGGGGGCTGGAGATCTCTCGCTATTACAATTGACAGAGATCAGCTCCCCAGGAGAAAATGGCTGCTAGAAGACAAGAGTCACTGGAAAAGACAATAATGCTAGGAAAAGTTGAAGGCAGCAGGAAAAGAGGAAGACCCAACAAGAGATGGATTGACTCTATAAAGGAAGCCAGGGCCCTCAATTTGCAAGACCTGAGCAAGGCTGTTAAAGATAGGACATTTTGGAGGACTTTCATTCATAGGGTCGCCATGAGTCAGAAGCGACTTCTCGGCACTTAACACACACACACATGGAGGGTGGATTCTATGGCATCGTACCCTGCTGAGGTTCCTCCCTGCCCCAAACCCCGCCCTTCCCAGGCTCCACCCCCAAAACCTCCAGGTATTTACCCACCTGGAGCTGGCAACCTTATGACCAATGCTGTTGGGGAAAGAGGACTGGAGAACCGGGTTCGAGTCCCCACTCCTCCACATTAGCTAATCTGATGAATCGGGTTGGTTTCCCCACTCCTCCACATGAAGCCAGCTTGGTGACCTTGGGCTAGTCACAGCTCTCTCAGCCCCACCTACCTCACAGGGTGTCTCTTGTGGGGAGGGGAAGGGGAGGTGATTGTAAGCCAGTTGGATGCTTCCTTAAGTGGTAGAGAAAGTCAGCGTATAAAAACTAACTCTTCTTCTTATGCGCAGGTGGTGCAGGCAACTGTGCATGGATTCTGGGAAGGCCTGCAAGTGGGAGATGGATGTACAGACAGATGGAGGGTATGCAGGTGTGCGGGTGGAAAAGAGGGCATGCGGGGGCCTCGATGGAGGGCAGATGGGGGCCCATGGGCACCGTCTGCCTAGGGACCCCCCCAAATCCTGGAACTGGCCCTGCTCCGAGTCCCCTCCCCTCCACAAACTTCGTTGTTTGCACACTCTTCCCCAAACTTCAAGGAATTTCCCAACTGAGAGTTGGCAACCGTAAGTCCAACAATGGTATATCATCCATTGAGAGCCAGCATGGTGTAGTGGTTAAGAGTGGTGGTTTGGAGCGGTGGACTCTAATCTGGAGAACGGGGTTTGATTCCCCACTCCTCCACATGAGTGGTGGAGGCTAATCTGGTGAACTGGATTTGTTTCCCCACTCCTACACATGAAGCCAGCTGGGTGACCTTGGGCTAGTCACGGCTCTCTCAGCCCAACCTACCTCTGTTGTGGGGAGGGGAAGGGAAGGTGATTGTAAGCTAGTTTGAGTCTTCCTTAAATGGTAGAGAAAGTCGACATATAAAAAACTCTTCTTCTTCTTCTTCTTCCTCTTCCTCCTCCTCCTCCTCCTCTTCTTCTTCTTCTTCTTCTTCCGGGTGTGCATGCACAGAGGTACGGTTTGCATGAACTGATGACGTCGCACAAAGCTTATGCTGCTCTGCGGGACGATGTGAAGCTGTGACTCTTACAGCTGTGGCCAGGACTTCTACGGGGAGGGGCTGTCGACCTCTGGCTTTCCAAGCGGAAGGTCCAAGGTTTGCGCTTGGCGTCTTCAGCTATCAGACAGCAGGTAGCAAACCTGGGAAAGAGCCAGGTGTTTTTTTTCCCAAATGTTTCACCAGACACAAAATGTGCAGTTCTGGCGGGTGGGGGTTGTGCTGTTCCCAAAAGAACACTCAAAAATCCGTTGTGCAAACGTTGTACTCTGTTGGCATGTTGAAAACATGCTTGCTATGCTAACCAAGTGAAAAGGAAAGAGAGTCATCTAGTTTGCTCTACTGTGCCAGGCTTTGAGCGTCCTTCTTTCCCTGCACATGACACCAAATTTTAAAACATTTTCTTCCACTGCCACTTCGAGCAGCCACCCTAGTCCAAACGCACCCTGTGACAGGATTGTCTTTTGTCAGCTGCTTCCAGTACCGTCTGGCGAACACCACAAACACCTCAAATATCCATCTATAAATAAATCCTCTGAGTTTTCCCACTTCTTCTCATAAGAAATCAAATCAATCTGAATAGGAAATAGCACACTACAGGTAGATGATGAATCACGAGTGATGCAGTCAATCAACATGTCATCTGCAAACAAGGGTGCGCATTATTTTTCTGACTGCTTTATAGCTAAGGGACTGTACCTCTCCCCCCACACACACACACACACACATACACACACACACACACACACATGCAGCAAGGCGTTTTATGGCACCCCACGAAGTCAAGCAGTCACCCCCTGTCCTTGCGGAAACCTTGGATGATGCTATGCACTAGAAACAAACTGACTTCTTAGCAGCAGGGCTTCTCACGAGGAGCACAGACCGGGTTCAGCCTCCACTCCGGGGGGGAGGGTGCAGTTGAGTGTACTCTGTGTACTCATATGGATAAGACATATGAGTCCTATGAGGAAAGGGTGAAGGAGCTGGGTATGTTTAGCCTGGAGAGGAGAAGACTGAGAGGAGATCTGATAACCATCTTCAAGTACTTGAAGGGCTGTCATATGGAGGATGGTGCCGAGTTGTTTTCTGTTGCCCCAGAAGGTCGGACCAGAACCAACGGGTTGAAATTAAATCAAAAGAGTTTTCATCTAGACATTAGGAAGAACTTTCAAACAGTTAGAGTGGTTCCTCAGTGGAACAGGCTTCCTCGGGAGGTGGTGAGCTCTCCTTCCCTGGAGGTATTTAAGAAGAGGTTAGATGGCCATCTGTCAGCAATGCTGATTCTGTGACCTTAGGCAGATGATGAGAGGGAGGGCATCTTGGCCATCTTCTGGGCATGGAGTAGGGGACACCGGGGGTGCATGGGGGAGGTAGTTGTGAATTTCCTGCATTGTGCAGAGGGTTGGACTAGATGACCCTGATGGTGCCTTCCTACTCTATGATTCTATGATATTGAGAGAGAAAAAGAGATCAACAGGGATTTCTTTAGATTCTCTGTATTGCATCACAGAAAAGTCAGCGTTTGATGTGATCAGACATAGACTTTTAGACATTGAAATGCAGGAGCTTAGAAGCCATGCAAGTAGTAGATGTTCTCCTTTGAGTTGGGAGCCTTAGCCAACTGACAGGCACTTAGCCCCTGACAGGCACGGCCTGACAAATAGACAAGATATAGCACTATACTTGTCTAACTGCACCGCAATAGCGCAGAGCATATATGCTCGCCAGGCTAAATGCGCTACCCTCTGCCTTGGTATATGGAAGATTTCATAAAATCCCATTGACGAACAGTTTGCTCTTGTGGGAATGGTGGAATAGAATCACTTGAGCATGTCCTTCCCAAAAAACATATCAGTGGGTTATAGATCAAATCAGGCCTGAACTGCCCCTAGAAGCTAAAATGACTAAACTGAGGCTGTCGTACTTTGGTCACATTATGAGAAGAGAAGAGTCACTGGGAAAAGACAGTCATGCTAGGAAAAGTTGAGGGCAGCAGGAAAAGAGGAAGACCCAACAAGAGGAAGACCCAACTGACTCTATAAAGGAAGCCATTCTATAAAGGAAGCCAATTTGCAAGATCTGAGCAAGGCTGTCAAAGATAGGACATTTTGGAGGACTTTGATTCATGGGGTCGCCATGAGTTGGAAGTGTCTTGACTGCACTTGACACACACAAGCTTGTAGCTGATCCCAATTCATTGACCTGCTGTTCATAAACGGGGAATGGCTTTCTGATGAAATCGGTACATCCGATCTTATGACCACACAAGACCCAAAAATAATTGAATCAGTTGCAAGGTTTTTGCAGATAGCAATCTGATATTGTGAATGGTATGTAGTATTCCTTAATGGCCAATTTGGGTTTGTTTTGTCCAATTTTATTTATTTGTACTCGGATTTATCCTAATGTATGTACCTCCTTTTTATATGCCAATAAAGGCGTGTGTTTGTGTTTGTGTACTCTATGGCCGATCATTGGTTCCATTCAGTCCTATGGGGGGAGATGCAACGGAAAACCATGCAAAGTGACTTTTGGAGCTGAGTTCTCCATTCCATCGACGGTGAGTGTGAGTTTCTTGTTCTTCGAAAATGTGTACGCCACCTCTCCAGAGACCGGCTCGAGACAGCTCTAAAAGGAAAAGATTGACAACAGAGTCATCAAACCAGTGCCAATAATAAAGGAGCCGTAAAAATGAACAAGGACCTAAAACCAGCATAAAAAACCACTCGGCAGGCTAAAAGCATATTCATAAAACAGTCCTTGGGCTAGAAACAAACGGTCGAAACAGCTATAAAGAGAGAACCCTTCAGTTAACAGCGAGAGGAAGAAGAGATGTTTTTGGCTGGTGCCTTAAGGACAGTAAGGATTTTGTAGGGCTGTCAGCCTGCAGCCGGCAATCTCCAGGACAAAGTAGGGGGCAGGGACCAGCACTAGGGCTGCCAACCTCCCCCTCACAAACCCAGTGACCCCTACCCCACGCCCAGAATATGGCCAAGATGCCCTCCCTCTCCTGATATGCCTAAGGTCACAGAATCAGCACTGCTGACAGATGGCCACCTAGCCTCTGCTTCAAAACCTCCAGGGTTGTCAGGAGGTCTCCTGCTATAGGTCTCCTGTCTTTTTGATACTCTGTAAAGCATCATGACTACAGGAGAATTACTCAACTTCAAGACTGACAACGAAGAAATGGAAATTGTTCAAGACTTTCTATTCCTTGGCTCCATCATCAACCAAAAGGAAGACTGCCGCCAAGAAATCAGAAGGAGATTGAGACTGGGAAGGGCAGCCATGAAGAAGCTAGAAAAGATTCTTAAGTGTAAGTATGTGTCACTGGCCACCAAGATTAAGTTAATTCAGGCCATCGTATTCCCTATTCCTACATATGGGCGTGAAAGCTGGACAATGAAGAAAGCTGATAGGAAGAAAGTAGATTCCTTTGAGATGTGGTGTTGGAGGAGAGTGTTATGGATACCCTGGACTGCCAAAAAACAACAACAAATCAGTGGGTTCTAGATCAAATCAAACCTGAACTGACCCTAGAAGCTAAAATGACTAAACTGAGGCTGTCGTACTTTGGTCACATTATGAGAAGACAAAAGTCACTGGAAAAGACAATCATGCTAGGAAAAGTCGAGGGAAAAGAGGAAGACCCAACATGAGATGGATGGACTGTATAAAGGAAGCCACGGCTCTCAGTTTGCAAGACCTGAACAAGGCTGTTAAAGATAGGACATTTTGGAGGACATTGATTCATAGGGTCGCCATGAGTCGGAAGCAACTTGACGGCACTTAACACACACAAAGCATCATGACCCTGGATGACTGATAGAAATGAGGAGAAGGCTGTGAGAGCAACCTCTGTCTAGGGCCTTTCTTCAGTCCCTTTATCTGGCATCGGTAGGCGGTATGGCTTGGGTTGCCAACTCCAGGATGGGAAATTCCGGGAGACAGAGCCTGGGGAAGGTGGGGTTTGGGATGGGAAGGGCCCAATAATTCTATAAAGTCCACCCTCCAAAGCAGCCATTTTCTTCAGTGGAACTGATCTTTGTAGTCTGGAGATCAGTTGTAATCTCCAGGCCCCACCTGGAGGTTGGCAACCCTAGTAATAAATGGGGAAGAGTGTTTCAGGCAGTGATCCTTGGTATGGGAATAGGGTTTTTACAAGCCAACAAGTGTCTCTCTGGGAAATGTTGGAGGATAAGAGAAAAAACTCACATTAAGCTCCAAGGGGAAAGAAGCTACAAATGGATTCCTTAGAGCCCAAACCCGCCGAACTGCTGAGGGTTTGCCCCAGCAGTGTTGAGCTGAGCAAAATGTAAAATATTCCTTGGAGAAATTATCTAATTATCAGTAGAGGGATGTGTCATGAAAGAGAAAAAGCAAGCAACAAACCTCAAAGAAAAGCAAGGCAGAAGAAATAGCCTACTGGGATGCATTAAGGAAAGGCACAGGAAAATGAAAATCCCCCTGAGCTCAGCATCGGTTTGGCCTCAGCCAACAAAGCTGGACCCATTTTGGTTTCCCTGGTTTAAAGGAAGCTGTAGATGAACTAAAAAGATTTCCCAGGGCAGCAACGAAGAAGAAGAGTTGGTTTTTATATGCCAACCTTCTCTACCACTTAAGGGAGACTCAAACCCGCTTACAATCACCTTCCCTTCCCCTCTCCACAACAGACATCCTGTGAGGTAGGTGGGGCTGAGAGAGCTGTGACTAGCCCAAGGTCACCCAGCTGGCTTCATGTGTAGGAGCGGGGAAACAAATCCAGTTCACCAGATTAGCCTCCACCGCTCGTGTGGAGGAGTGGGGAATCAAACCTGGTTCTCCAGATCAGAGTCCAAACCACCGGTCTTAACCACTACACCACCCTGGTTCTCCTGGGAAGGCTGGGAGAGTTTTCGAAAACAGGCCAGTCGGAAGAAAGATTGGGGAGAGAAGGCAGCATGGTATAGCCCGATCTCTGAAATTAAGCAGGGTCAGCCCTAGTTAGTATTTGGACAGGAGACCACCAGGGAACACCAGGGTTGCCACGCAGAGGCAGGCACTGGCAAAACCACCTCTATTAGTCCCTTGCCTTGAAAACCCCATAAGAGCTCAACATAAGTCTGCTGCGACTTGACAACACTTGACACACACAGAGCGGAAGGAAGATTAAGGGCACTGTGCCTGGTTTGTCTTGGGAAAAAGAAACTAACAAATTCAAACACAGTTTTGGAGAGGCTCAGCATTCAAGGAGCTGGACTCCAGGCGAAATTGTCCCCCTGCCAGTTTCCAGCCAGATTCAACCTCAGGAGCGTGGTACAGCCCTCCCAGGGCTATATCATTTCAGAATGGGTAGGGCGACATAATCAACCAATTCCAGTCTTCTGATGCAGAAAATGAGTTCCTTCACAAATTCAGGGCCTTCCTGGGCTCAACAGGGGCATAGGATTCATATCTCACTACAGATGCTAAGAATTATTATTATTCATATGAATATTTATTATATTTCTAGCTTGCCCTCCATGGCCGAAACACAGGTCAGGGGAGCCTCTTTTGGTTTTTATATGCCGACTTTCTCTACCACTTAAGGAAGAATCAAACCGGCTTACAATCACCTTCCCCTCCCCACAACAGACAACTTGTGAGGTAGGTGGGGCTGAGAGAGTTCAGAGAGAACTGTGACTGGCCCAAGGTCACCCAGCTGGCTTTGTGTGTAGGAGTGGGGAATCAAACCCGGTTCTCCAGATTAGAGTCCGCCGCTCCTAGCCACTACACCACGCTGGCTCTCAGGGATCTCCATTCCTATTCTACCTCACAGGGTTGTTGTGAGGATAAAATGGAAGAGAAGGGAATGATGTCAGCTGCCTTGGGTCCCCCATTGGGGAGAAAGGCAGGGTATGAATGAAGGAAACAAATACTGCTTTACATTTATTACTGCTTTACATTTATTTATCACAGATCTCTGTGCCACCTTTCCTTCAAGAGCTTCTCACAGCTACCCAGTGAGGCAAACCGGGAGGGGCTGTGGCTCAGTGGTAGAGCATCTGCTTGGCATGCTGAAGGTCCCAGGTTCAGTCCCCGGCATCTCCAGTCAAGGGGACTAGGCGAGTAGGTGATGTGAAAGACCTCCGCCTGAGACCCTGGAGAGCTGCTCTTTGAGTAGACATTACTGACTTTGACGGACCAAAGGTCTGATTCAGTAAAAGGTCTGATTCATGTGTTCATTTGTTCAAATTAAGCTTAGCAACGGGGACTGGCCCAAGATCACTCCGGGTTGAGAGGGTAGGCTTTTCGACTCTGAGTTGGGACATTCCTGGAGATTTGGGGGCAGATCCTGGGAAGAGTGGGGTTTAGGGAGGCATGGGAAGGGAACAACGGCATACAGTCCCCCTTCCAAAGCAGCCATTTTCTCTAGGGGACCTGATTGTTGTCGCCTGGAGATCTGCCGTAGTTCATCATTGACGCAGCATGCAAAGACACTTTGATTGCATTTGTTCCCTAAAGATCCTATCAAACCAGGTTTGGAAAAGATTGTCAGAAAGCCAGAGGGAAACATGGAAAGTCCTTTTATTATTATTTTTTTGTGCCGTCAAGTCACAGCTGATTTATGGCGACCCCTCGTGGGGTTTTCAAGGCAAATATAAGTTCAGAGGTGGCTTGCCATTGCCTGCCTCTGAGTTGTGGAGCAGCTCTCGATTTTCTGGTGGTTTCCCATCCAAGTCCTAACCAGGGCTGACCCTGCTTAGCTTCTGAGATCTGATGAGATAGGGCTAGCCTGGGCTGTTCAGGTCAGGGCATGGAAAGTCCTAGATGTGCCAAAAAACAACAACAACTACATTAAAAACACAAACCATGCTCCGTTTTAGCACCACTTTCTCAATCCCACACTACAGCACACTTCTGTTCTACCATGCTGAATGTTAATATAAATGCACCCCCACTTGGCAAAAAGGGGAACTGCAGCCGTGGATTGCAGGTAATAAAAAATTGAAACGTTGAAAATTCACACCATGGGGCCATACCCTCATACCCATACCCATAGCTCAGTGGTAGCGTACATACCCTGGGCACAGGCCCCAGGTTTAGTTCTTGCTGATTTTCTCTACCTTTTAAGGAGAATCAAACCAGCTTGCAATCTCCTTCCCTTCCCCTCCCCTCCCCACAAAGGGACCCTGGTCTATAGCCCCTGGTATTCAGGGATAGGGTCCTTCTGCATGTGAAGAAGAAGAGGTTTTTATACGCCAACTTTCTCTACCACATAAGGGAGAATCAAACCGGTTTATAATCCCCTTCCTTCCCCCCATGTACTGCAGTATGCATATAGTGAGCAAAAACAAAAGTGTTGATAATAGAACACAAAACCACAACAGTGATAAGTCTGCTGGCTGGTATCCTGCTTCAATGTCTCTTCTTCGGACTGTAACTGTAGCTATCATTGGAAATGAAGCAATGATCCTTTATGAAATATAGGTAGTATAAGACAATGAAGCCATAAATTCAATAAACGTGCAGTGTAGAAGGCTATGGGCTGAAGCCACTGAGATTTGCAAAAAAACAAAAACCCAGAGTTGTTTAGAATAAACATGGAAATAATTAAAAAGGGCAAGAGTCCAGTAGCACCTTAAAGACTAACAAAAATATTTTCTGGTAGGGTATGAGCTTTCGTGAGCCACAGCTCACTTCTTCAGATACAGCTAGAATGTGAATCTGAAGAAGTGAGCTGTGGCTCACGAAAGCTCATACCCTGCCAGAAAATGTTTTTGTTAGTCTTTAAGGTGCTACTGGACTCTTGCCCTTTTTGACTACTGCAAACAGACTAACACGGCTACCCACTGTGAATTATGGAAATACTTGTAATTGAACTCATGAAGCTGCCTTATACTGAACCAGACCCTTGGTCCATCAAAGTTAGTATTGTCTACTTAGACTGGCAGCGGCTCTCCAAGGTCTCAGGCAGGGGTCTTTCACAGTGGTCTTTCCCATCACCTACTTGCTTAGTCCCTTTAACTGGAGATGCTGGGGATTGAACCTGGGACTTCCTGCATGCCACAGCCCCTCCCCAATTGTAACACGTGGCAGAGCGTTCAGAGATCTCTCTTGACTCAAGGGGGTCAAAGCAATCCCACTTGGAAGGCCCAAGTGATTATCTGGACTCTGAGAGCTTCCCGTCTGCATTTCGGTCACATCAAGGCAGACAAAACGAACCTGACGGTTGGGCAAAGTTCTAATTTTATCTCCTCTTCCCCCCAGTTTCTCTTTTTATCCTGCCACGCTCAAGGGGGCCTTTGTGTGCGCGAACTCCGTAGCCCCATGATTATAGCTTTCCTTGTCCTGGGAAAACAAACTGGTTTTATTTCGGCAGCAAATGAGATGGGAAGAACAACGCTGGCTTTCAAGGGCTGGAATAAACAGGTTCCCGGTGGCAGTGAAAAGGAGGAGAAAACGCAACCCTTCTAATTTCGGAGTGTGTGTTTGTGTGCGTGTGTGTGGGCAAAAAGTAGTCCGGCCAGAGAGGATTTTAATTTGTGCTGCAGATGCATCAGTGGGAGTCAAGGTGGTCTCCAGATGTTAGCCAGTGTGGTGTAGTGGTTAAGAGCGGAGGTTTGGAGCGATGGACTCGAATCTGGAGAGCCGAGTTTGATTCCCCACCCCTCCACATGAGCAGCAGACTCTAATCTGGTGAACCAGGTTGGTTTCCCCACTCCTACACATGAAGCCAGCTGGGTGACCTTGGGCTAGTCACAGTTCTCTTAGAGAACTCAGTCCCACCTACTTTGCAGGGTGTCTCTTGTGGGGAACGGAAGGAAAGGCAATTGTAAACCGGTTTGATTCTCCCTTTAGTGGTAGAGAAAGTCAGCATACAAAAACCAGCTCCTCCTCCTCCTCCTCCTCCTCCTCACTAGGGATGCCGCACATTTCACCACAAACACAATCGACTTTCCCATGTTTGAAGATGACTATCAGTTGCAAGCCAATGGCTCAGATGGTTTGGTGAATACAAACAGCTGCGAATGCCTGCCAAATTGTTTCTTGAAAGACGGTGCATGCACAAAGATGCTGCTGGTTCAAACTGATTGGTGGCCATTGGCATTATTCAGATGAACGCTGAAGGGCATGGTTTTATTGAAACAAAGCATTTATTGGGCAACTGATTCCTATGCTTTGTGAGTGATCTCCTTCATGGGAAGGCGTGGGGAAACCAACCCGGTTCACCAGATTAGAGTCCGCCACTCATGTGGAGGAGTGGGGAATCAAACCTGGTTCCCCAGATCTGAGTCTGCCGCTCATGTGGAGGAGTGGGGAATCAAACCCAGTTCTCCAGATTAGAGTCCACTGCTCATGTGGAGGAATGGGGAAACCAACCTGGTTCACCAGATTAGACTCCACTGCTCACGTGGAGGAGTGGGGAGTCAAACCTGGTTCTCCAGATCAGAGTCTGCTGCTCCCGTGAAGGAGTGGGGAATCAAACCCGGTTCTCCAGATTAGAGTCCACCACTCCTAACCACCACACCACGCTGGCTCTCAGTGGTCTCACATCACTTCCAGTGCACCCAGGTTTGCTATCGAGCACAGTGGTTGTTTGCTTGGGATGTTGCTCCTCACCCCCTGCTTGTGGGCCCCCAAAGGAATCCGGCTGGAAATCAAATGCTGCCCAAGATGGACATTGGCATATGGGGTAGGAGTAGATGACCTTTGGATGGCCCTTTCCATCATTATGACTCCATACATTCCACAGAGGTCCCTCGCCTGACCCACTTCACCATCATAAAGGCTTGCCTTGTTTAGGACGGTTTCACCGCCAGCAAGCTGTTAATGTTGGGCAAATCCGGTCATTGGTCACGGCAATTATTTGTGCCCGTGGGGGACGGCAATCCCCCCCCTCCATTTTAAACAATAATTAATCAGGCAGAACTGGAAAAACATTTCCCTTCAATCTCACCCCAACCACATACCAGGAAGAAAATTGCTTTATGGCTTGGGAGTTGCAAGATTTCACTTCAAAAGGAGATTACAAAGTCCTTCTATTTATTCGATGTATTTATTGTTTCTTAACGGTTTCAATGAGGCTGTGCCCTCCCCAACCCCTAATGAAGCTTCTCGAGTTTGATTTGGAGAGCTGATTCGCGCATGGAAAGGATCCAGGTTCACGGGTGCACCTGAATAGTTCTTTCCAATGGAACACCTGACTGGCAACTCCGGAGGTGACCTCTGGAACGTACACTTCTCTGCACAAGTCAGGCGCACTCATTTCATAACTCACATCAGAATAGGGCTGCCAACCTCCAGGTACTAGCTGGAGATCTCCTGCGATTACAACTGATCTCGAGCTAGGGTTGCCAACCTCCCGGTACTAGCTGGAGGTCTCCTGCTGTTACAACTGATCTCCAGCTGATAGAGATCAGTTCCCCTGGAGAAAATGGCCGCTTTGGCAATTGGACTCTATGGCCTTGAAATCCCTCACCTCCCAAAACCCCGCCCTCCTTAGGCTCCACCCCAAAAACCTCCCGCCAGTAGTGAAGAGGGACCTGGCAGCCCTACATGAGAACCAAGCATTGGGAAAGCACAAGCAAGTCATGCATTTGCAAACCCCTCCCCTGTAGGGTTGCCAGCAGTTGTAATAGCAGGAGATCTCCAGCTAGTTCCTGGAGGTTGACAACCCTAGCTGGAGATCAGTTGTAATAGCAGGAGATCTCTGGCTAGTACCTGGAGGTTGGCAACCCTACCCCACCAGGCGGTTTGTAATCCTACTTGGAGGAAGGCTGGGATAGAAATAGGGTTGCCACCTCCAGGTGGTGGCTGGAGATCTCCCAGAATTACAACTGATCTCCAGGCGACAGATATCAGTTCCCCTGGAGAAAATGGCTGCTTTGGCAATTGGACTCCATGGCATTGAAGTCCCTCCCCTCCCCAAACCCCACCCTCCTCAGGCTTCACCCCCAAAATCTCCAGGTATTTCCCAACCCAGAGCTGGCAAGTCCTAGATAGAAATTCACTAGGCAGACTGGGGGTTTTAAGATTTTGAACCTCCTGTCCCCTGTTCCTGTGGCCTGCTCCCGGAACAAGCATTCTCGGTTTCATGATGAATGCAACGTTCAGGCTATGCTGTAGAACAGAATGGGAGAAACCTGTTCATCTAGGCCAGTGGTTCCCAACCTTTTTTTGACCAGGGACCACTAGGACTTTTTTGTTCAGTGCAGGGACCCCAAGGTTCAAAATAAAAATTCTGAGAATTTGAAAATAAACTTTAATCATAACTGTTAGTTAAACATTAAGCTTAGAATAATATTTGAATATATATATTTATAATAGAGAACTTTTAATTGAAAATATTAATTTATTATGGGTTTATAACTTTGTTTCGCGGACCTTAATTTAGTTCTTGCGGACCCCTGGGGGTCCACGGACCCCTGGTTGGGAACCAGTGATCTAGGCAGTAGCAAGTGGGCCAGAGGCCATGACACAGGTGAAGATCATAGGGGCAGACAAGACCCCTCCTCATGCCATCTCCAGGTTGGGAAATACCTGGAGATTTTGGGGGTGGAGCATGAGGAGGGTGGGGTTTGGGAAGGGGAGGGACTTCAGTGGGGTATAATACCATAGAACTTACATTCCAAAGTGGCCATTTTGTCCAGGTGATCTCTGTCACCTGGAGAGCAGTGGTAATAGCGGGAGATCTCCAGCCACCACCTGGAGATTGGCAACTCTGGTGGTACCATGGTCAAAGTGTTGGACTGGGTTCTGGGAAACCCAGGTTCGAATCCTTACTCTGCCAGGGAATCTTGCTGGGTAACCTTGGGTCGGTCACATACTGACAGACTCCCCTACCTCACTGGGTTGTTGTGATGATAAAATAAAGGAGAGGCGAGTGTCGTAAGCTGCTTCGGGCTCCTACTGGGGAGATAAGCAGGCTATAAGTACAGTGAATGAATAAATAAATGGGGAAGGATTTCTCTTTGAGTCTGAATTAAGTGACGCGCACTCAGACCTTTGCGCTACCGCGCATCAGCTCTGAGTCTCCGAAAAGTAAAGCGACGGTTATTTGCAGAGGAGAAAGAGAACCACAGTCCCAGGATGGGGTTTTTGAGAAGGCTCTGCGGGACGAGCCACATCACAGGAAACAAAGAGGGATTACGCTAATCCCACTAAAGTATAAGCGGCTCTCTTGAGGGCAGCCATGGCTGCAGATTAGCAGCCGCCAGATGAGTACGAGCGATAAAACGTGGGCTGCCCAGATGTAAACTCAAGATCAAGAGGAACAGGACGGCCAGGAGCCACCCGGCCGCTCCGCTCCGCTGTTGCGTCCCACAACAAACCCCATCCAAAACCGGCCTCGTATCTCACCTAACTCCAGCCCTGCTGGAGATAGAGTCGCCGACCTCCAGGTGGGGCCTGGAGACCTCCCGGAATTACAACGGATCGCCGGACTCCACTAATTATTTATTTATTACTTATTTGTCTAAAACATTTCTTCCACTTCTCCTGGAGGAAATGGCTGCTTTCAAAAGTGGACTGCAGGGCATTAGACCTTTCTGAGGTCCCCCCCCTCCCCTCCCTAAACGCCACTCTTCCGGGCTCCATCCTCAAATCTCCAGGCGTTTCTGAACCAGATGTTGGCAACCCGAGAGAGAAAGCTGAAAAGCTGTAGATCGGAAGTTGGCAACCCTAGGTTGGACCCAGGCAGAAATCATCTGTGCCACTTTACTATAGGGAACTGTGTGCCCTCGCCTCGATTGCCAACCTCCAAGGGGGCCTGAAGATCTCCTGAAATTACACTTGACCTCCAGATGACAGGGATGGGATCATTTCCCCTGTGAAAAATGGCTGCTTTGGGTATGTGTGTGTGTGTGTGTATGCTATAGGGTTTTCAACCTCCAGGTGATAGCTGGAGATCTCCCGCTATTACAACTGATCTCCAGGTTACAGACATCTGGAGAAAATGGCCCCTTTGGAAGGTGGTCTCTATGGCATTGTACCCCACTGAAGTCCCTCCCCTCAGCTAACCCCGCCCTCCCCAGGCTCCACCCCCAAATCTCCAGGTATTTCCCAACCTGGAACTGGCAACCCTCCTGGTGATGGTTTCATACCCTGTATTTGCTTCTTGCAAGAAGGACAGGCTTGGATGTAAAGAAAATAAAATATAATTTTGCAGTCGGGGGCTGCGATTTTCTTAATATTACGTGGGAAACGTAGAGTGTTTGGAGGTGATACCTGTAACTTCATTTATGCGCACAGTTCTGACTGTCAAGTCATCTGAGAGAGACAGCGTGGCATAGTGGTTAAGTGCGGTGGACCCTAATCTGGTGAGCTGGACCCAGTTGGTTTCCCCACTTCCCTCCGAACTCTCTCAGCCCCACCTACCTCATAAGGTGCCTGTTGTGGGGAGAGGAAGGGGAGGCCATTGTAAACTGGTTTGATTTTCCTTAAAAGGTAGAGAAAGGCCGTTTATGCATGGGTACTTTCACTCACGTTCGCCCCCGGTCTGTCTCGGTTGTTCCTTGGAGTTATGCATGAGTTTTCCCTCCATTAGAGATGACCTCATGCCCAGCCCTCACAATGTTCGGGTCTTCCCATTCTTCTGTTAACCCGACTCTTCCATCTTCCCTGAGCAAAGCCCAGGTGAAATCCCAGTGCATAAGGCAAAGTGTGGGGCACGCAAGTTTGGTTTTGCTCACAGCCAATTACAAAGCAGCATGTCCAGAGGCGGAGGCTGAAATGCTTCCTGCTTCCTGGGAGCTCTTTCTGAGCAGAAGCTTTTTAAAACCGAGGCTTTGATTTCTCCCCCTCTCCTTTCAGATTGCTCCTTTTTGTTATTGTTGTTCTTAAAATGTTTTTTTATGGGGCAATTGGGTTTTTTTGGGGGAGGAATCTTCTCTCCCAGTGAGCACTGCGAAGTAAGCCTATTACAAAGCAGCATTTAAAGGGACGGGGACTTGATTTGAGCTTGGGAGACTGCTGGTGCAGATTCCCAACAGGAAAATGTGGGTCCAGCGGGCAACAAACCTCAGGTAAAACTCCCGTGCATAAATGACCAAAGTTGGCATATAAAACCAACTCTTCTTCTTCTTCTCATCCACTGAGATGCAGCTATTGCTGTATGTTAGCACTGTATAAAAAACATTAAGATAGCATAGCATGCTTTCAGGAGGTCTGCTGCAGATTCCATAAGGGCTATAAAGATATACTTTATCTGAGCAGCATCTATTGCGCCACCATAGAATATCTTCCTCCATAAAAGCTGGGCTCTGTCAGGAAGCAGATGCACTGGGAAAGCTATAGTATCGGATTTGCAGAAGGCTCTGGCTATTGTTGGCAAGCCCTGCCTGGAAAATTGGGGACATTTTACCCAGGCCAAGGATGTGTGTTGATAGCATTCAACGTCCGAAGTCTCTCAGCTTCATTTTTGAAAAAGCAGGCGGCTTCTAGTTGCTGCGAATGTTGAGGGGACAACTCTAAGCAGAATTATACCTTTCTTTGCCCGCAACTCCTGAAGAACTGCCCGCAGCAACTGAGATCAAACTCAACATAAAAAAAAAAATCAACTGGCAATTCAAAATAACTAAATAACAGCAGAAAAGAGCATTGGATCTGAGCATTGGTACTGAGACAGGAATCCCAGGTTCCTATTCAGTCCTGGAGAATGCATTGATTTGAGCTTCATTATTACTAATTCAGAAGAAGAACTGAATTTTATATGCCGACTTTCTCTACCGCTTAAGGAAGAATCAAACCGGATTACAATCACCTTCCCTTCCCCTCCCCACAACAGACACCCTGTGAGGTAGGTGGGGGCTGAGAGAGCTGTG
Source organism: Euleptes europaea (assembly GCF_029931775.1). NCBI lineage: Eukaryota > Metazoa > Chordata > Lepidosauria > Squamata > Sphaerodactylidae > Euleptes > Euleptes europaea. Next base: position 77,158,983 of record NC_079322.1, on the reverse strand, counting down.
ACTAGCCCAAGGTCATGCAGCTGGCTTCATGTGTAGAAGCAAGGAAACAAATCCGGTTAGCGATAAAGCTAACTCTTCGGGAGGCAGATTGCTGCGGGGTTTCCTTATTCAGTTGCACTCTCCGTTTGTAGCAGTGTTTGGGTTAAACTCAGACAGAGTCTTGATCTGAAGTTAATGTCTTTCCAGTCATTTCCTTTCCAATGTTTCTATCATCCTACGGTAATCGCGGTGCCGGCGAAAGTGTTATGTTACACTTTGATGTGTTACATTAATGCCATCCATATTTTTCTAAAATTGAGAAAATATGCGGTTTTCGTCGAGTATTCTGATAACACAGTCGATGTCTTCAGAGTCTCTCTGCGGGTTTTAAAAAGAAGCTGACTCATTCTTTCTGGGCATTGATTGTGGACACTGCCAGTGGGCAGGAAGGGTCATAGCTCAGCGGCAAAACGCATGCTTCACATGCAGAAGGTTACAGGTTCAAATCTTAGCACCTCTAGTTTAGAAAGACCGAGGGGTGCCAACCACCAAGTGCAACCGGGAGATCTCCTAGAATTACACCTGATTTCCAAATGACAGAGATCCGTTCCACTGAAGAAAATGGCTGTTTTGGAGAGTGGACTCTATGGCATTATACCCTACTAGAGTTGCCAAGTGCCAGGTGGTGGCGGGCAAGCCTCCCTCAATCCACCTGGCTGCCCACCGACCAGGTGAGGGTTGGCGGACAACACGTGCACGTGCACCTGCCTGCCACACCACGTCACTTCTGGTTTACACCCGGAAACACCACATCACAACGGGCCTTTTACCACTCAAACTCCCAGTTGGCAGCCATTATCACTAGGCTTGCCAATCTCCAGGTAATAGCTGGAGATCTCCTGCTATTACAACTGATCTCCAGCCAATAGAGATCAGTTTGCCTGGAGAAAATGGCTGCTTTGGAGAGTGGACTCTATGGCATTATACCCTACTAGAGTTGCCAAGTGCCAGGTGGTGGCGGGCAAGCCTCCCTCAATCCACCTGGCTGTCCACCGACCAGGTGAGGGTCGGCGGACAACACGTGCGCCTGCCTGCCACACCACGTCACTTCTGGTTTACACCCAGAAACACCACATCACAACGGGCCTTTTACCACTCAAACTCCCAGTTGGCAGCCATTATCACTAGGCTTGCCAATCTCCAGGTAATAGCTGGAGATCTCCTGCTATTACAACTGATCTCCAGCCAATAGAGATCAGTTTGCCTGGAGAAAATGGCTGCTTTGGCAATTGGATTCTATGGCATTGAAGCCCTTCCCCTCCACAAACCCTGCCCTCCTCAAGCTCCGCCCCAAAAACCTCCTGCTGGCGGAGAGGGGGGACCTGGCAACCCTAATTACCACATCCTGGGGCAGGGAGTTCCACAATTTAACTATGCCCTAAGCAGGCAGTCTCCACTTTAATTGGGGAGATTATTTGGGGAGAAAAAGCGAGAGGGGGTAACTGGGATCAATAACCTAGGTATACTGGAATAGTCCTGGGTGAAAACTCTCAAATGCGCAGGCAGTGGTATAATTAAAATAGGTTTTATTGCAGAATTCGCAGCAGGAGGGGTCCGACTGCATACACAGTAGAATCTCTGACAATTCCCAAGTGGATTTCTCTACTACCAGTTCCCTCCCATTTCACCAGGGGAAAGCTTTGGGAAGGCTGGGGCACTGGAGCAAGCTGGAACTGAGTTCCTTTAAACTCGGTCTTTCCATGATTTCTCAGAAAAATTCAGAATGAACCCGAGGTTTTTCCGCGAATGTTCCGAAAAAGCTCAGGGGAAAACAACTGGCTCATTCCAGGGTGAGCCAAAAGGGGCGGAGGAGGAGGGAAGGCTGTCCATCACTTTACTTCTTGTAAAGCACTGGTTCCCAACCAGGGGTCCGTGGACCCCCAGGGGTCCGCGAGAACTAAATTAAGGTCCGTGAAATTAAGGTCCCATAATAAATTAATATTTTCAATTAAAAGTTCTCTATTATAAAAATAGATATTCAAATATTATTCTAAGTTTAATGTTTAACTAACAGTTATGATTGAAGTTGATTTTTCAAATTGGCGGAATTTTTATTTTGGACCTTGGGGTCCCTGCAGTGAACAAAAAAGTCCTGGTGGTCCCTGGTCGAAAAAAGGTTGGGAACCACTGTTGTAAAGTATTTTCATGTTAGGACATTGCTAGGAGAGCCAGCGTGGTGTCGTGGTTAAGAGCAGTGGTTTGGAGCGGTGGCGCCTGATCTGGAGAACCGGGTTGGATTCCCCACTCCTCCACGTGAGTGGCGGACGCTAATCTGGTGAACCAAGTTGGCTTCCCCGCTCCTACACATGAAGTCAGTTGGGTGACCTTGAGCTAGTCACAGCTCTCTCAGCCTCACCTACCTCACAGGGTGTCTGTTGTGGGGAGGGGAGGGGAAGGCGATTGTAATCCGGTTTGAATCTTCCTTAAGTGGTAGAGAAAGTCGGCATAGAAAAGCCAACTCTTCTTCTAGTGACTCCGCAGATTTCATGTCCTGCCAGAATGAACGGTGACGTTCGGAGTGCAAATCTGTTTTGAATTGCTGGGTCCTCTCCAAGCTCCAGCATGATTTTTTGATCAACAAATTAGTGTGAGAATGAAATTTCATGCAGAGATGATGCCAGGGCTGGGGGGTGGGTGGGCAGCCTGTGCTCCACATCTGGAACTAGCCCACTTTTGAGTGTCAGTGACAAACATCAGCTTTTTGGCAGCCAGAGATCCAGATGTCGGAGACTCCGACCCTGCAGTTCTTAAGCTGTTTATCCATTTTTTGGGGTGGGGGGAGGGGGTTGCATCGCCCCCAATTCAGTGCTGCAGACTAGCATGCTGATGTTCCCAACGCATTTTAAACTGGCTCGAAGGTTGGATGCGAAGCTCCCGGACCTCAGGTTGCCATTGGCTCACCGCTACCGCGGCAGGAGGGAGGGAAGGCAGCATGGTATAGTCTGACCAGATCAGGCTATACCATGCCGCCTTCCCTCCCTTCTGCTAAGCAGGGTCGGTACTCGGAAGGGAGACCACCAACGAAGACTCCGCAGAGGAAGGCAATGGAAAACCACCTCTCCTTTAGGAAACAGTCCAGTTGGGGCCAGTTTTCGGTTTAAAGAGCAAGCTCCCACAGTAGGGTTGCCAGGCCCCTCTTTGCCACCGGTGGGAGGTTTTTGGGGTGGAGCCTGAGGAGGGCGGGGTTTGGGGAGGGACCCTATTGGCAACCCTAGCTTGCCCACATGTTGCAATCTTCCCTGTCCGATACCCACAAATTCTCTTGAGCATATTCAGGGAGCTGATGGGGGAATGTTTTAAGCATGTAGGCGGTATCAGGCTGAGCATGGAAGCATTTGCCCTTCGGCTGTGCTGATGGGGTTACTATCAAATGGTGATCCCGCTTGGTCAAATCATTTGAGGAACTGCACAGAAAGCCGACGGCTTCAGTCCGACATGTAATATTTCTACTATGATTGCCAACCTCCAGGTTGCCATGTACGGGATTACTTATCCAACAGAGCAGTAACAAGAAGACCTCTACTATCCACGTTGCCAGAGCTCAATGCTACTGTGACTGTTCCAACGTCTTCCAGACGCAAGTTGGCGAGACACTCGCAAAAGACTTTATTGATTTGAAATGCTTGTGATTCAACAGCACATATGTGAATTGATATGATTTAGAATTTATATGATTTTGATATCACTAATGAATACATTATTTGGAAATGCATATGCCTAATTGAACTATTTTCCTAGTGAATGTTTTCTGCTATTTTGGGTTTTGCTAACCTCCAGGTACTAGCTGGTAATCTCCTGCTATTACAACTGATCTCCAGCCGATAAGAGATCAGTTCCCCTGGAGAAAATGGCAATTGGACTCTGAGGCATTGAAGTCCCTCCCCTCCCCAAACCCCACCCTTCTCAGGCTTACCCCAAAAACCTCTGGCCAATGGTGAAGTGGGACCTGGCAACCCTAATTTCTACACATTCCTAATTGCATAGCTGATGGGTTGTTGTATTTCTTCCTTCCAAAAGGCTCTTTTGTTTCATGGGCTGCACTTCCCAAACTCAAAATATCCCTGACACTGCTTTCTATTTGTAGAACAAAGAGGTGGAGCAGAAGAAACGGATGGTTTTTTCCCCCATTTCCCTCTTCGGGCTCTTCAGAAACGATCATATGATTACAGAGGAGGAAGCTATCACCCTGAGTCAGCTCGAGGTCAGGCAGCATCTCTCCGGGGTTGGTGCTGCAAAGCCGGCAGCTTGATGGCGAGATACCATTTCCTTTCTTGCTTTCTCAGCTCCATGGAGCAAAGATGGTGAAAAAGAAACAAGAAACAGGGTGGCGGGTGGCGGAGAAACCACCATGTGACAGTTTGCATGCTTGGATCTCCAAGGGGCCTATCAAGAAACCGGACCCACGTATCCCAAGAGATTGGCTCGGCTTCATTAATTGCCTTCCTCATTAGCTAAAAAGTTCCGCAAAGGGGGATAATTGTACCGCTGTAAACATTTACCTTTTGATTTTTTTTTTTTTAAATCTCTCATTCTCTTCCTTCCTGCACTCACTTGTGGGTTCATTCTCTCTGCCGATGGTCATTAGCCAAGTTAAATTATTAATTGTCACTTACTTATATCATCCATCTACAGGCCACTTTACAGTGGGGAAGAAGACCATTCCCTGTCCTGAAAAGCACATTTTAGAATCTAAAACTGGACCCGAGGAAGACAGTAAAGGGAAGGGAGGGGGGCAGAGACAGGGAGAAACAGAGAATAATTACATATTGTTATCAGGATTAACCAATGGCTTCTTGATAGGTTCAGAAGCTTTGCAGCTGGATGGACCTCTTACTGAGGTTGGACTGAAAGTGAGGAAAGAAAGAAAGAAAGAAAGAAAGAAAGAGAGAGAGAGAGAGAGAGAGAGAGAGAGAGAGAGAGAAAGAAAGAAAGAAAGAAAGAAAGAAAGAAAGAAAGAAAGAAAGAAAGAAAGAAAGAAAGAAAGAAAGAAAGAAAGAAAGAAGAGTTGGTTTTTATATGTGGACTTTCTCTGAGAGAACTGTGACTAGCCCAAGGTCACCCAGCTGACTTCATGTGGAGGAGTGGGGAAACAAATCCAGTTCACCAGATTAGCGTCCGCCACTCATGTGGAGGAGTGGGGAATTGAACCCGGTTCTCCAGATCAGAGGCCACCACTCTTAACCACTACACCATGCTGGTGAAGAAAGAAAGGAAGAAAGGAAGAAAGGAAGAGAGGGAGGTACTATTATCAAGTTCAGCTCTTGTCTACGACTGGTTTGCTTCTAACATCCTCATTTTGATGTTGTTTTTCCCTTGTGAGAGACAAACCCGAAGTCTTTATTGTCACATGCTTTATTGTCACATCTTTCCCCATGCTGAATTCCACCCTTTATAATTTGCATATTTTCAGTGTAATTTTGTGTGTCGGCTGTATAAAGACGGCGTATAATGCACTGATTGCAACAGAACAGTGTCAAAGAAACAGAGAAATCATCATCAGCGATAAAAATCAGACAACCCTAAAGTATTAACTGCGACAGCTTTGCATGTCTGGGATAATCACATGGGCAATCCCCAGCCAACCGGGGGTCGTTCAATGAACTGGCCAGTGCCGTGACACTATGTGGGCAGTTGGGTGGTTATGTTACAAAAATAAAGGCAGCCAGGTCCAGATTGGGGGAACACTTTTTTCTTCTCAGTGCATCACGGGATAAATCAACTGTGAGTCATCTGATTTCCATGCATCGGGGGGCAGCTTCCAGCTGGGAAATTCCTGGAGATTTGAAGAAGAGTTGTTTTTTCTACCCCGCTTTTCTTTACCTTTAAGGAGAATCGAAGCAGCTTACAATCACCTTCCTTTTCCTACTCCCCACAGGTGGAGCCTGGGGAGGGCAGGGTTTGGGGAGAATAGAGACCTCAGTAGAATGGGATGTCCCATCGTCCACCCTCCAAAGCAGCCATTTTCTCCAGTGGAAATCATATTTGCAATATGGCGATTGGGTCCATTATTCCCTATGGGGAAACTTTCGATGGCTGGGGAGATATTTTTAAAGGTACAGGCACCAGAACTGTAGTGGAGCTACCCCGAAGTGACAAAGGGTAGCTCTAGGAGTCGCCGAAAACTATGGTTTTACCATAGAGTTTCTAGAGATTCCTACAGCTACCACATACTACTTCCAGTTTTTTAACCGGAAGTGACAATATTACACCTTGCAATGTTGCCCCCTGAAGTGTAAGGATGTGACTCTGGCCACCAAGACTAGATTAATTCATGCCATCATATTCCCTGTTACTATGTATGGGTGTGAAAGCTGGACAATGAAGAAAGCTGATAGGAAGAAAATAGATTCCTTTGAAATGTGGTGGTGGAGGAGAGTGTTACGGATACCCTGGACTGCCCAAAAAAACAAATCAGTGGGTTATAGATCAAATCAAGCCTGAAATGACCCTAGAAGCTAAAATGACTAAACTGAGGCTGTCGTATTTTGGTCACGTCATGAGACAACAAGAGTCACTGGTAAAGACAGTCATGCTAGGAAAAGTTGAGGGCAGCAGGAAAAGAGGAAGACCCAACAAGAGATGGATTGACTCAACAAAGGAAGCCACAGCCTTCAGTTTGCAAGATCTGAGCAAGGCTGTCAAAGATAGGACATTTTGGAGGACTTTCATTCATAGGGTCGCCATGAGTCGGAAGCGACTTGACGGCACTTAACACACACACACAATGTTGCCCCCTACCATGTCCTTGCCCCCAACCCTTCTGCCAGGTGCCAGGGACAGCCTGCCAATCCTACTTGCTAGTTTACTGGGAAAGCTCTCAGACGTGCTGACCCCCCCTCTGCTTGCAACCCAGTGCTGTGTCTGAATGCTTGTCTTCTAGGCAGTTCCCTAGGGACATCAATCAGTATGGCGGATTCTGCCTTTGCTGGGAAACAGGAAATAGGAGTCTCTCCAGCCCTGTAATGAGATAAACCTTTCTGCTACTTCCACACTACATCAAGCTCTGCGTGGAACATGTAGCCGTCTCTGCCTTGCAAGCCAGCCTTGGAAACAAAGAATACAATTATCTTCCCGGGCCCGATTTCTTGCTCTTGCTTCTGGTTAATTTCCATCCGACGCCTGGACAAGCCGTGCGCCAGGGCCCTCTCGAGAAAGAGCCGCTTTCGGGAGCCCGTCGATATTGTTCTAAGCAGATTGCTGAGTTTCTGATTTATTATTCCAAGCGTTTGGCCAACGAAAATGTTTCCTTTCCTTAAAGCTTGCCGAGATTCGTAATGCGCCTTGGAATAATGTTCCAGTTGGACCACATCAATGAGGTGGCCGTAAATTACGCAGGGCCCGGTAAAAAGCCGGGCTGCGGCTGCTCTCACATTGTGATGTGAGTCACTGACCCGCAGTTATCGGGTAGCAAATGGCAAACGCATAATGGCCAAATGCAGCCAAAGGACCAGCTGCTTAATGATAGATGGGAGGAAACCGAAATTGTTTCTTTCCCATGCGTGTGTGTTCTCCCAGACTAGCCCCAGTGGTCCCTGTTACAAGGAGCAATTCAGCCACTTCAAACAAGAGAAGAAGAAGAAGAGTTGGTTTTTATATGCCGACTTTGAATCAAACCGGCTTACAAGCACCTTCCCTTCCCCTCCCCACAACAGACACCCTGTGAGGTAGGTGGGGCCGAGAGAGCGCTAAGAGAGCTGTGACTAGCCCAAGGCCACCCAGCTGGCTTCATGTGGAGGAGTGGGGAAACAAATCCAGTTTACCAGATTAGAGTCCGCTGCTCATGTGGAGGAGAGGGGAATCAAACCCGGTTCTCCAGATCAAAGTCCATTGCTCCAAACCACTGCTCTTAACCCATACACAATGCTAGATAATAAAGATGATGATTTGAGTCATTCATCTTTTTGGTTTCTTCTTTGCGCAGCGAGAGAATCTGAAGCCTGAGAATCTAAGGGAAGTCTGGGTGAACAGGGTTGCCAGCTCAGGTCTGGGAAATATCTGGAGATTTGGGGAGGGGTGGAGCCTGGAGGGGCGGGGTTTGGGGAGGGGAAGGAGCTTAGTGGGGTATAATGCCATAGCGTCCACCCTCCAAAGAAGCCCCACATGGAGGCTGGCTGGGCCAAATTTTCACAAGGTTAGATTTTAACTGCAAAAATTATCATTGGAGGGGTTTGTATGGGGGGGGGGGAAAGCTCTCACTGAAAGGCAAATCAACCATTGTGAAAAATTGCTTTTGAAGAAGAGGAGTTGGTTTTTATATGCCGACTTTCTCTACCACTTAAGGAAGAATCAAACCAGCTTAAAATCACCTTCCCTTCCCCTCCCCACAATAGTCACCCTGTGAGGTAGATGAGGCTGAGAGAGTTCGGAGAGAACTGTAACTAGCCCAAGGTCACCCAGCTGGCTTCGTGTGTAGGAGTTGGGAAACCAACCTGGTTCACCAGATTAGCCTCAAGCTGCTAATGGGGAGGAGTGGGGAATCAAACCCGGTTCTCCAGAGTCTACCGCTCCAAACCACCGCTCTTAACCACAACACCATGCTGGCTCTCTTGAGTTGATCAATGTACACTTAAGCCCCAGATAAAGTTACTCTTTATTTCATGATATTTTCTGTTCCCTTCCACTGAATTTTTTCCATAACAGGTGCATTTTTTTAAATTGTTATAGATACATCACTAAATAAGCATTAGGAATACAATTTATGTATACAGGACATGCATCAGACATATACATACCAGTTAAAGTGCAGGTAAATACCATATGACTCCCCACAATCTAGAGAAGCTGTAGTGCAAAGCAAGGAACTGAAACCATTGATAAAAACAGTTGCAAATTTAAAGGGAAATGAAATCAGGAACACTTGTTCATGCCTAGTGTCAAGGAAGGAGGCACATTTGTTCTTTCTATGGTTTCCGTTTGAAGTAGAGCCCTGTGAAATAAGGAAGCACTTTCCTGAACTCCATTCTAAACAGAAGAAGAAGAAGAGTTGGTTTTTATATGCCGACTTTCTCTACCTCTTAAGGAAGAATCGAACTGGCTTACAATCACCTTCCCCTCCCCACAACAGACACCCTTTGAGGTAGGTGAGGCTGAGAGAGCTGTGACTAGCCCACGCTTCATACAGAGGGCCTCGGTCGGAGTTAATGTTCCCACTGCACCAGTTTGCCAGAAGGTTTGGAAGGTTTTAGGGATGACATGCAGCCTGGTTGGGTCAGTATAATCTTGGTACCGTTGACCCATTTCACCACAGCACAAGCGTATATTCTAGGCTTGCCGTGAAGACGCACCACCATGTCCTGGAAGAGAGATGCAGGGAGACAGTGAGGAAGAACCTGGGGTGGAATCGGGCTGTTGCAGTTGGAAAACTCTGAATTAATTACATGAAGGTCTTTTATGCAGGGACGTTTCCCTGTGGTCACCCCTGCCGGCTGCTTTGGGGCTTGCTTTTGATTATGCATGCCTTTTCCGCCTTGCTCTCCCCACACATTTTGCCTGCATTTTAAAGATTCTGGCTGAAACAGCATCTGGAAAACATGGGCAAAACCCGCGGGGAGAGCGAGGCGACCTCTAACGGGCGGAAAAGGCATGCATAATCAAAAGGACGCCCCAAAGCAGTTGGCGGGGGTGACTGCGGGGAAAAGACCCTGCTGAGAGAGTTCAGAGAGAACTGTGACTAGCCAAAGGTCACCCAGCTGGCTTCGTGTGTAGGAGTGGGGAAACCAACCCAGTTCACCAGATTCGCGTCCACCACTCATGTGGAGGAGTGGGGAATCAAACCCGGCTCTCCAGATCAGAAACCACCCTTCTTAACCACTACACCACGCTGGCTGGTGTTGTGAGGATTGAGCACACTGAACACATGAAGCTGCCAAGCGGATGCTCTTCCACTGAGCCACAGCTCCACACAAAAAATGGAGATGAGAAGGGTATAAGCCACTTTGGTCCCCCTCTGGGAAGAAAGGTGGGGTAAGAATAAAGTTAATAATAAATAAATACATACATAAATAATGGAGGTGAACTTCACCGGGAAATACCAAGGAAAACATGGGCAAAACACACGGGGAGAGCGAGGCAACCTCTAACGGTGGAGCTCACTTTTTGGTGTAATGGAGGGACTTCAAGAGATGTCAACTGGCCTGGCTGTTGAGTTCAGGCTGAAGTTTGGTCGGCAATGTCTGTGAATGTGGCTGGTGGTGGGCCTCCTCCAGAGAGTAAGCCCAGGCAGATACCTTGCCTACCGCCATTGTAAAACCTTTGCTCTTTTTTGGGGGAGGGGGAGGGGAAGTTTCAGGGCCCCAGCGATGGTACCTGGTCTCAGTACCATGACCCTCTTCAAGTACTTGAAGGGCTGTCATATAGAGGATGGTGCTGAGTTGTTTTCTGTTGCTCCAGAAGGTTGGATCAGAACCAACGGGTTGAAATTAAATCAAAAGAGATTCTGTCTAGACATTAGGAAGAATTTTCTAACAGTTAGAGTGTAACAGGCTTCCTCGGGAGGTGGTAAGCTCTCCTTCCCGGGAAGTTTTTAAGCAGAGGCTGGATGGCCATCTGTCAGCAATGTTGATTCTATGACCTTAGGCAGATGATGAGAGGGAGGGCATCTTAGCCATCTTCTGGGCATGGAGTAGGGGTCACTGGGGGTGTGGGAGGGGAGGTAGTTTTGAATTTCCTGCATTGTGCAGGGGGTTGGACTAGATGACCCTGATGGTCCCTTCCAACTCTATGATTCTATGAGTCTATGATTCTACCTTAAATAAATGGAGACAGGCAGGATGGTGCTGCTGCAGTCGTCTTGTTTGTGGCTTCCTAGAAGCACCTGGTTGGCCACTGTGTGAACAGACTGCTGGACTGGATGGGCCTTGGTCTGATCCAGCAGGGCCTTTCTTATGTTCTTATGTTCTTGTTGTTTTAGGAAAAGGGTATGGTTGCACAGTCTGGGTTGGGAAATTCCTAGAGATCTGGGGATGGAGCCTGAGGAGGGTGGAGTTTGAGGAAGGCTGAGAGAGCTCTAAGAGAGATGTGACTAGCCCAAGGTCACCACACTGGCTTCATGCGTAGGAGTGGGGAAACAAATCTAGTTCACCAGATTAGCCTCCGTTGGTTTGGGAGGGGAGGGACTTCAATGCCATAGAGTCCAATGGCCAAAGCGGCCATTTTCTCTAGGTGAATTGATCTCTATCGGCTGGAGATCAGTTGTAATAGTGGGAGATCTCCAACTAGCACCTGGAGGTTGGCAACCCTACTGAGGGGGGAAGAGCTATTCCTACATGTTATGTGTGAAGTCATCCTTCACTGCCAGTATGATTACTGGGGGACTTCAAGGGTGTAGGGAAGAAAATACCAACTTGGACCACAGTTACAGGGTTTATTGTAAAATGCACTGGGCTGGAATGGTTTCTTGGCTTGCCGAAAACGCTGTGGTCTGGCCAGAACATTCAAAGGAGGTTGGGGAAGATTCTGGCCTCAGCTATCTGGGATTAGTTGGGTAACGCGAAATGCCACGAACCATTTCCTTCACTGCTAAACGGCCCTTATTTACGTTTCCACTTAAGTCAGCCAGTTTCTTGCAAGACCCCAGGAATTCCAAACACAGACAGCTTGTTAAGATGTACGACAGGACCCCAGGCTTAAGGAAAAGCTGGGATGTGCAAGCGAGAGCGGAGGGTATCTTTCAGCAAAAATGCAAATAGAGCATATGCAAAAACCAACTCTCAAGAACATGGCTCCCTAGGGTGTTTTCTTTTTGCCCATCTGGGTTTTTTTTGGGGTGGGGGAAAGATATTAAAATTGCTGAAAGGCAGCAAGGATTACATCTATATTCAGTTAGCCTGGCTCAGCATACCACCCTCTGCTGAGGTTCCCAACTCTGGGTTGGGAAATTCCTGGAGATTTGTGGGAAGGGGAGGGTGAGATTTAGAGAGGGGAAGGACCTGAGCAGAGTATAATGCCACACAGTCCATGCTCCAAAGCAGCCGTTTTCTCCAGAGGAACTAGGGTTGCCAACCTCCAGGTACTAGCTGGAGATCTCCTGCTATGACAACTGCTCTCCAGCCGATAGAGATCAGTTCACCTGGAGAAAATGGCCGCTTTGCCAATTGGACTGTATGGCATTGAAGTGTTTCTCCTCCCCAAACCCCGCCCTCCTCAGGCTCCACCCCAAAAACCTCCCACCGGTGGCAAAGAGGGACCTGGCAACCCGAATAGGAACTGATTTCTATAATATGGAGATCAGGTGTAATTCTGAGAAAATACCAGCCCTTGCCTGGAGGCTGATGATGATGATGATGATGGAGGCTGGCAATTCTACCACCTGAAGGAGGTTCCCTGTTTCGGAATGCTTTCTTTGAGTACTGCGAGACCTATGGCCTTCTTGGTGGCAGCCCCTTCTGTCTTTGTGGAGCAACCTCTTTGCCAAGTAGAGTTGCCAGCTCAGGATCTGGAAATTCCTGTAGATTTGGCAGTGGCACCAGGGGAAGGCAGGGTTTGGCAAAGGGAGGGACCTCAGGGGAGTATAATTATAATTATTGTTGTTTCTTTGTGGAATTAATGGTATAGTGGTTAAGAGTCGTGGTTTGGAGCGGTGGACTCTGATCTAGAGAACCAGGTTTAATTCCCCACTCCTCCACATGAGCAGCGGAGGCTGATCTGGTGAACCGGGTTGGTTTCCCCACTCCTACGCATGAAGCCAGCTGGGTGACCTTGTGCTAGTCACACTCTCTCAGCCCCACCTACCTCACAGGGTGTGTGTTGTGGGGAGGGCAAGGGAAGGTGATTGTAAGCTTGTTCTTGGGTGACTGCATATCATCTTGTGCTAAGATTAGATTCTTATTTAGGAAGCTGCTTTGTACCTGTAGGAAGTGGGAGGAGTATTTTTTAACATAAATAAAGGGGGGGAATATATCTCCCCAGCTGCTTTATGACTTGCGATGAGAAGTCTGAACCAACAAATAGCTCAAACTTGGTAGCACAGCTGAAGCAAATTAAATGGCTTATTGAGGTACAATAACCAATCCTATTCAGACCGCAGGGCTTTTTATTAATGTGCAACCAGACACAAAAAGTGGTGTTCCAGGGGGGGGAAAATGTTCCATTCCAACATTGGCACAGTTCGAAAATTCACATTGTGCAAAGTTTCTGTTAACTGACGAAAAAAGCAATAACCAACTTTTGGAGAAGTTGACAGGGCTCTGATAAGGACCATCATGCGCACACACAAGGAAAAGGCACCAGCGTGTTGTGGTGGTGCCTGCTATGCACACGAATTGTAATCGCACGGTTCTGTGCCGTTCCAAATTTTCCATTAAAAAATATTCAGCGAATGTAATGGAACCTTGGAGGCTCAGAGAAAGGCATCGCTGGTTGCTATGCAAATAGTCCCACAGACCCAGAATAAAACAGAGTGGTGATGGGTCAATGCAAAGACATTTGGAATAGCGGGGAGAAAAAGATGACAGTACTTAGGAAACTGTTCATTGAATGTCCCATCCTGTTGATGTAGACGAGCTGGAGCAAGTCCAGAGGAGGGCAACAAAGATGGTGAGGGGTCTGGAGACCAAGACCTATGAGGAAAGATTGAAGGAGCTGGGTATGTCTAGCCTGAAGAGGAGAAGATGGAGAGGGGATATGATAACCATCTTCAAGTACTTGAAGGGTTGTCCTATAGAGGAAGGTGCTGAGTTGTTTTCTGTTGCCCCAGAAGGACGGACCAGAACCAACAGGTTGAAATTAAATCAAAAGAGTTTCCATCGAGACATTAGGAAGAATTTTCTAACCATTGGAGTGGTTCCTCAGTGGAACAGGTTTCCTTGGGAGGTGGTGAGTTCTCCTTCCCTGGAGGTTTTGAAGCAGAGGCTAGATGGCCATCTGTTAGCAGGGCTGATTCTGTGAACTTAGGCAGCTCATGAGAGGGAGGGCATCTTGGCCATCTTCTGGGGATGGCGTAGGGGTCACTGCGGGTGTGGGGGGGAGGTGGTTGTGAATTGCCTGCATTGTGCAGGGGGTTGGACTAGATGACCCTGGCGGTCCCTTCCAACTCTACAATTCTGTTTGGCACACACTATGTAATCCTTGTCGAGTTTTGAGGCCACAGGTGACTGAGACCTGAAGGCTGGGGCTTTCAGATCGCTGCAGGTAATGGGGATCTGAGGTAGGACTTCAAAAGCGGCAGGCAGGCAGGCGGCACAGTTTTCACCTCTGCACTATGTATATTTCGGGTTCAGGTTTAATAAACACAACAATTTTTGAAAATCCAGGAAAGCCGATATTGGTATTTGGTTTTTACACAATTTTCTGGTTTTATTAAACCCGAACCCCGAAAAATACTGAAAAAATGGTCATAACTCTATTTCTGATAGGCTATTGGAGATCTGATTGGCTGTGTGGATTTTTAAAAATGTTTATTTGGCAGCAGCTGCCACCACAGCACAAGGATTTAGGGCTGTTTAGCTTGGAAAGAAGGTGGTTAAGGGGAGACATGGTAGAGGTCTGTAAAATTATGCATGGTTTGGAGAGAGTGGACAGGGAGAAGCTTTTCTCCCTCTCTCATAATACTAGGATGCGGGGTCATCTGCTGAAGCCGGAGGGTGACAGATTCAAAACAGAGAAAAGGAAGTATTTCTTCACACAACGCAGAGTTAAATGGTGGAACTCCCTGCCCCAGGATGTGGTGAGGGCTGCCAACTTGGAAGGCTTGAAGATGGGAGTGGACATGTTCATGGAGGAGAGGTCTATCTATGGCTAGTAGTCAAAATGGATACTAGTCATGATGCATGCCTATTCTCTCCAGGATCAGATGGGTATGCCTATTACGTGAGGTGCAGGCAGGACAATGCTGCTGCAATTGACTCGCTTGTGGGCTTCCTAGAGGTCCCTGCGTGAATGGACTGTGGGACTTGATGGACCTTGGTCTGATCCAGCAGGGCCTTCCTGTGACAGCCCCCCCCAACACCCTGGGTCAGAATCCCAAAGGCTTTCACAGACTCAAAAAGCATCGGGGACCCTCCCACTAGAAGCAGCCAGCCTGTTTGCAGGCAGCGCTCGGCTTTCAGCCTACCCTCCTGAGAACGAGCCCCCCCCCACCAAACCGGACCCTCATCCCAGAAACCCTCTTTGTGCCAACTTGGCCTTGCATTCCTCAGCTATGTGCTCTCTGTAATTTTCACTCTCTCTATATGATTTCCCCCCCTCTCTCTTTCTTTCTCACCAAGCCTCCAACGCAGTCCCTGATGGATCGAAACCACAAGGATAAAGTTACTTGCGAGCCAAAGTTTCCAAAATAGAACATAGCCCAGAAAAGTTATAATGAAAAAAAAAAGAATAAAACATTGAAAATGCTGTTTAGAAGCACAAAGAGGCTACGTTATGTTCTGCCCAATCACACTCTATAATTACAGTATATTGGAAACGCTGGACGGTTCAGGCATATTTTCAAAACATGCACGTCCTCTATGATTTCCTCAGAAGCCCCAGTACTCACACATAGAGGCCTGAGAGAGAGTATATATTTATCTTCCTCCACCCTTATTCTTTCTACTTGTCTCACGGCGTCAGATTCTTTCTTATGGACTGGAAACGTTGTTGACAAGGCTTAATGAAAAGTGAGGCAAAGGGCCAGGGCCTTGAGAGAGAGAAAGAGAGAGCCACTCGAATCTGCGAGGGAAAGGGGGCAGGGGAAAGCAGAGTAGTTAAGATTCCTCCAAGCAATGTAAGAAAGGAATTTCCTATTGGAATATTGCACAAGAGTGTGCAGATGTCCTCGATGAGAGCTAGGGGCTTTTCAGCCCTGCTCCTTCCCGTTACTCCTGGGAGACCACCAAAGAAGGCTCTGCAGCGGCAAACTACCACTGCTTAATTACTTGCCTTGAAACCCTATAGCCGTGTTGGCGAACCTATGGCACGCGTGCCACAAGCGGCACGCCGAGCCCTTTCTAAACTAAAACCTCAGTATTCAGGTTAAATTGCCGTGTTGGCACTTTACAATGAATAAGTGGGTTTTGGGTTGCAATTTGGGCACTCGGTCTCTAAAAGGTTCGCCATCACTGCCCTATAGAGTCTCCATAAGTGAGCTGTGAGCTGATGGCACTTTACACACACACACAGACACACACACAGTGAGAGAGAGAGAGAGAGAAAGAGAGAGATTTGCATGTCTAGCACTCTGCATCCTTGTTACTGCTGAAAGGCTCTGGATAGTTGCCATGTCTCCCACTTTACTTGTACTAGCTAGCATGGGGACAATCCATCATACTTCTGCACTTTTGAGATACAGTATCACACTCAAGGGAGGATGAGCTCACCTGCTGTCCTTTCCCTTTACTGTTCTTTGGAAAGGCATGGTGTGTTTCCAGAGGTCAGCCTCTGAACATTCAAAATAGAATAAGAAACAAGAACAAGAAGAGTGCACATGGTCTGTACAAGCATCAGGCTGAGCAAAGATATAAAGAAAAGGTGAAAACATGCAATATGCTAAGCCCCAAATGCTGTATTCAAGCATTTGTATTCAATGTGGTGTAATGGTTAAGAGCGGTGGTTTGGAGTGGTGGACTTTGATTCCCCCCTCCCCCACATGAGCTGCAGAGGCTAATCGGGTGAACTGGATTTGTTTCCACACTCCTACACACGAAGCCAGGAGCCCCGTGGTGCAGAGTGGTAAGCTGCAGTACTGCAGTCCTTCAAGCTCCTTCAAGCTCTGCTCACGACCTGAGTTCGATCCCGACGGAAGTCGGTTTCAGGTAGCCGGCTCAAGGTTGACTCAAATCTTCCATCCTTCCGAGGTCGGTAAAATGAGTACCCAGCTTGCTGGGGGTAAAGGGAAGATGGGGAAGGCACTGGAAAACAACCCCAAAAACAAGGTCTGCCTAGAAAATGTCGGGGTGTGATGTCACCCCATGGGTCAGGAATGACCCGGTGCTTGCACAGGGGACCTTTACCATTTGTTTTACACACGAAGCCAGATGGGTGACCTTGGGCAAGTTACAGCTCTGTTAGAGCTCTCTCGGCCTCACCTACCTGACCGGGTGCCTGTCGTGGGAAGGGGAAGGGAAGGTGATCCTAAGCCGGTTTGATTCTGCCTTAAGTGGTAGAGAAAGTCGGCATGTAAAAACCAATTAGTCTTCTTCTCAATGTCTATTTAGGATAGGATAGAATTTTTTTGAAGTTTCAGCGTGGAAAACAGGGTTGCCAGCTCTGGGTTGGGAAATTCTTGGAGATTTTGGGGGTAGAGCCTGGGTAGTGCTGGGTTTGGAGAGGGGAAGGACCTCAGCAGGGTATAATGCCATAGAGCCCACCCTCCAAACAGCCATTTTCTCCAGGGGAACTGATCTCTGTCACCTGGAGATCAGATGAGAGCCAGATCCTCCCCCACCCGCCATGGCGTTTGCTGTAAATGCTGACATCAGGTACTTCTGCTGAATGTAGCCAATGGGGGAAATCCCTCTGCTTCTTTTGAATTGTTGACAGATCAGCAATGTGATCCCATGGGGTGTTGAACTCAAGAGAAAACTGTCCTGGCAAGCAGGGTAAGTTCAAATTTCAAACATGTTGTTTGCAACAATTGAAACATCACAAGGGAGAAACTCGGAGGAAGCGAATTTCAGAAGCCTCCCTTGTGAGAGTCAACCATGCAAATGTTGTTTAGACACTTTTCAATGATGCCTTTCAGGTGCTAATCACTTAGGTGGTTTTGGAAACAGAGAAAGTCAGATGAACAGTATTTATGGCCTAATGTCATGCAATCTGTTCCATTTAGCATTTCCACAAGCCTTTTTCAGTCCCCCCCATAGTCATCATCCATCACTTTAAGTGTGTCTTTTCCCTGCAAATGCAAATGTCTTTACAATTTCTGTCTCTTCTTTCTAACACTTAATGCTGAACCTGTTTGAGGTAGAAATTTATTTTGAATGTGATGTCAGTACGGGACCCTTCTCCGCCTTGAAATACAGAAAAAAGTTCCACAAAAATTCAGCTCTCAAAGTCCTGACTCTTTTCAACACTACCAAGGAATCAAGCCCAAGACAAGGCCATGCAGATGAAGATGAATTAATGACCTCCAAAACGTCCTATCGTTAACAGCCTTGCTCAGGTATTGCAAACTGAGGGCCGTGGCTTCTTTGATTGAGTCAATCCATCTTAGGTTGGGCTATCATATTTTCTTCCTACCTTCAACTTTTCCTAGCCAGTGTAGTGTAGTGGGGAGGGGAAGGGAAGGTAGAGCTCTCTCAGCCCCACCTACCTCACAGGGTGTCTGTTCTGGGGAGGGGAAGGGGAGGGGATTGTAAGCTGGTTTGATTCTTCCTTAAGTGGTAGAGAAAGTCGGCATATAAAAACCAATTCTTCTTCTTCATCATCATCATCATCTTCTTCTTCTTCTTCTTCTAGCATTATTGTCTTTTCCAGTGACTCTTGTCTTCTCATCATGTGATCAAAGTATGATCTCCTCAGTTTGGTCATTCTAGCTTCTAGGGTGAGTTCAGGCTTGATTTGATCTAGAACTCGCTTCTTTATCTTTTTGGCAGTCCATGGTATCTATAATGCTCTCCTCCAACACCACATTCCAAAGGACTCTACAGAACATAACTACAGCATCCCATTTTCCCCATGACCTACCAGAATGACCAGTCAGAATGCCTGCAAACAAGTACCCAGAGGACGAAGTTCCCCCCTAGTATTACTCCCCAGCAACTTGTATTCAGGGATGAACTACTTCTAAAAATGGGGGTTCCATCCTGCCATCACAGCTAGTGGGTTCCTAATGGACGGTTCCTCCACAAATGTGTCTGATCCATGTTTCAAGCTGACTAAGCTGACTGGCATAATAGAATCATAGAACCATAGAATCATAGAGTTGAAGGTGGGGTTGCCAAGTCCATCTTCGCCACCGGCGGGAGGCTTTTAGGGCGCAGCCTGAGGAGTCTGTTCTCTTCTCTTGAACTATGAGCAACACCCGACAGGACACCTGCATAAACTTTTATCTTTTATTGAACAAAGAAAGTATTTTTTTTCTATTGAACAAGATAGAAAAGAAAAGGCGAAAAAGAATTAACCCCACAAGTACTGTAGAAACAAGTGCTAAAATTATCAGCATTCCCACAATTGCTAAATCGAATGATAACTAATGGTAGTTTAAAAAATAACAATCCGGTTTCAGCTTTTGTCTCTGGGCTTTTGGGTGTTATCAAAAAAAGCCCAAGATACCCAAAATCTCACCAACAGCTCACACCTTTCCCTCCTTTGAGCCTTCCCGCTAGCGAAATCTGATTTGCTCGTCACAGGAATGCTTATTTATAGGGAAAAAACCCAGTCTTATCTTTCTCGGAGTTTGGTTTATCACCATCATGTGGTTATTTCTAGAGGTCTGATGGGTTACCAGTAAATAAGAGATAAGCAACATAATAATTGCAGCATAAGTGCCAATAGCCAGTCAACAAGTGCATATGAGTTCACATGACACTGCAAGATAAGAAGGTCAATCACAACTCTGAAAAAGCAATTAATCTGGCCTTTTTTCTGAAACTGTTCCAATTAACTGTCTCAGATAAAGGTGGTCTTAAGCAGTTTGCAAAGTCACCGAGAAAAAAGGAAGTGATATTATTGCAACGCTACAGTGTGATGCGCATGGGTGCAGCACACAGCAATGGATTTCCTCTCCTCTGCTCCTGCAGCCTATTGTCCTGTCCACTGCACACATCCTGCCTCATGGGATTGCCAGCTCTGGGTTAGGAAATTCCTGGAGGTTTGGGGGTTGAGCCTGGGGAAGGCAGGTTTTAAGGAAGGGAGGGACCTCGCCAGGGTGTAACGCCTTAAAGTCCACCTTCCAAAGCAGCTATTTTCTCCCAGGGAATTGATCTTTGTCATCTGGAGACCGCTTGTAATTAGGGATGCCAACCTCCAGGTGGTAGCTGGAGATCTCCCACTATTACAACTGATCTCCAGGTGACAGACATCAGTTCCCCTGGAGGAAATGGCTGCTTTTGAAGGTGGATTGTATGGCATCATATACCATTGAAGCCCCTCCCCTCTCCAAACCCCGCCTTCCTCAGGTTCCACCCCCAAAATCTCCAGGTAATTCATAGAATCAGAGTTAGAAGGGACCACCAGGGTCATCTAGTCCAACCCCCTGCACAATACAGGAAATTCCAAACTACCATTCCCCCCACACACAGCCAGTGACCCCTACTCCATGCCTAGAAGATGGCCAAGATGCCCTCCCTCTCATCATCTGCCTAAGGTCACAGAATCAGCATTGCTGACAGATGGCCATCTAGCCTCTTCTTAAAAACCTCCAGGGAAGGAGAGCTCACCACCCCTGAGGAAGCCTGTACCACTGAGGAACCGCTCTAACTATTAGAAATTTCTTTCTAATGTCAAGATGGAAACTCTTTTGATTTAATTTCAACCCCTTTTTTTTCTGGTCCAACTTTCTGGGGCAACAGAAAACAACTCGGCACCATCCTCCATATGACAACCCTTCAAGGACTTGAAGATTCCCAAGCATGTGAAGGACAGGTATCTCAGTGGGGTAGAACGCCATAGAGTCCACCCTCCAAATCATCCATTTCCTCCAGGGGAACTGATCTCTGCAGTATGGAGATGAGCTGTAATTCTGGAAAGCTCTCCAGGCCCCACCTGGAAGCTGGCATCCCAGGTTTGAATCAGTTAGCTGTATTATACTAGGAATATCAGCAAATGGTAGAACCATTAGGAATAGGGTTGCCAGCTCTGGGATGGGAAGGACCTGGAGATTTCAGGCGTGGC
This sequence comes from Euleptes europaea, assembly GCF_029931775.1. Taxonomy (NCBI): domain Eukaryota; kingdom Metazoa; phylum Chordata; class Lepidosauria; order Squamata; family Sphaerodactylidae; genus Euleptes; species Euleptes europaea. Next base: position 77,138,196 of record NC_079322.1, on the reverse strand, counting down.
ACCTGGAGAGGACGGAGTTTGGGGAGGGGCAGGGACGTCAGCGGGGTACATTGCGCAAGGGTCCACCCTCTAAAGCATCCGTTTTCTCCAGGGGAACTAATCTCTGTACTCGGGAGAGGAGCTGTAATTCCAGGGGCCCCCCAGCCACCACCTGGAGGCTGGCATCCCTACCCACAACAAATATCAACATCAAGAAGAACATCTCGTTCTTCCGGAATGGTCCTTTTGCTCCCCACCCCCTGGCACCAACTCTGTCCGTCACTTTATTTGGCCTGTACACACACACACACACACAAGAAAAGAACAAGAGGGAAGGAAACGGAGAGGCAGCTGGATCCGATCTCCAGGCCTTTATCTCGCCCATCAGCATCACAAGCCCCTCGCCGCCGTGTGGGGGGAGATGTTTACACACACAGCCTGTGGGAATGTTGGCCTCCGTTTGCCGGTCCTTTGCTGTCGGCAGAGACGCAGCAGCAGAGCGGGTCGATCCGATACCCAACTGCTGCGATGGGAGACGAGCATGCGAGTCTAAGAGGCTGGGCGGGGGTCAGCACAGCTTGGCACAGACAGCGAGCATGCCGAGGTTCGCCGAAGCGTTGCCCACTTTTGGAACGATGGCTGGGGCCACTTATGCAGGGGAGATTTTGCCTTGGATTTGCGACTCTCTAGAGGCACATTTTCCCCATCCGAATTCTCAAAACTCTGCGTGGGGGCTTATGGTTGAGTTTTGAGAATCTGGAGGGTTCCAGTTTGCAGGGAATGGGCTCAAACGTCCATCCCACCCCCACCCCCTCCGTGATCTGCTCTACATTCAGTTTATATCAGAGCATGGGGATTTAAAGACCGTTGAGTTCAGCTGGCTTTGGAGTGACTAAGCTTTGTCTAAACGTCAAGGCCTGTTCTTTTTTATCCTGCATTTCCTTTGAGGTCAGGAGGCTGTCCCATTCTTATGTTATCCTCGCGACAGCCCAGTGAAGAAGGCAGGGTTGCCAGCCTCCAGGCTGGGTCTGGGGATCTCCTGGAATTGCAACTGATCGCCAGACAATGGGGATCAGTTCCCCTGGAACTGTTAATGGTGCTTCAGCCACATGGTTCCTAATTTGAGATCTGTGTTCACCTATCCGTAATTTGATTGCTCTATGTATTTTACCCACGTACAAGAGCCCACAGGGGCATCTAATGAGATAAATAACATGTTTGCTGGTACAATTGGAAAATTGTTTTAGTTTGAACACAAAATTTGAGCTAATTCTGAATTCTTTCACTGGTAGAGCAAAGGGACACATATTACACTCCCGACAGCGAAAATGGCCTAAAGGTAAGTTGGTACAATGCTGGGGTAAGATATCTGTATGTGTAAGGTGGTCCCTTAAAGATCTGGTTTTACGATACCCAAAGCGTGGCTTCTCACTACAACCCGGTAATCCTTGAACCAGGTGCCAATGTTTTAAAACGATGTTTTCAATGTCCCTAGTATAGCTGTTATATTCTAATAAGGACGTGATTCCCGCAAAGGAGGAACGTTGTTTTGGTTCAAATAAAGTGGCATGGTCAATAGCATCCACTCTGGTCTTAGCATGTTGGATAATTTCTTGTGGGTATCCCCTGGTTTGTAATGTATTAGATAAAGATGCAGCCATTTTCTCCAGGCGAACTGACCTCTGTCGGCTGGAGATCAGTTGCAATAGCAGGAGATCGCCAGCTACCACCTGGAGGTTAAATAACTAAACATATCCATCATAAGAGCTGAAGTATAGTGTGCACACGTAGCAATTACTTAGTGTTCACCACCTGGAGGTTGGCAACCCTAGTCAGGAGTCAACATTGCAGTTCAGCATGTGGAGCCCTAGGACTCTGGAAGGGCCCTGCACTGACCGCTGAGACCAAGTGACCTGGCAACCCTATTGTATCTTCCTGAAGTCCCTATCCTTCCCAGTGTCTACCCCACATCTCCAGGAGTTTCCCAATCTGGAGCTGGCAACCTTACCCCCCCCCCAACCCTACTGGTAACCTTAATGGAGCATGGGTAGGACAAATCAACCTATGAGGCCCTTCCAACTCTAGGACTCTCAGACATGCAGTGATCTTCAGAGATGAGCACCCATAGAAAATATGAACATATGAAGCTGCCTTCTACTGAATCAGACCCTTAGTCCATCAAAGTCAGTATTGTCTACTCAGACTGGCAGTGGCTCTCCAGGGTCTCAGGCAGAGGTCTTTCACATCACCTACTTGCCCAGTCCCTTTAACTGGAGATGCCAGGGATTGAACCTGGGACCTTCTGCATGCCAAGCAGAGGCTCTACCACTGAGCCACAGCCCCTCATCTAAACCATTTCCCTCTTTTAAACCTGATGTTCTCCTACCCACATGAACACATGAAGCTGCCTTGTACTGAATCAGACCCTTGGTACATCAAAGTCAGTATTGTCTACTCTGACCAGCAGCAGCTGTCCAGGGTCTCAGGCAGTGGCTGTGGCTCAGTAAAGACAATACTGACTTTAAAATATTGTCGAAGGCTTTCACGGTCAGAGTTCATTGGTTCTTGTAGGTTATCCAGGCTGTGTAACCGTGGTCTTGGTATTTTCTTTCCTGACGTTTCGCCAGCAGCTGTGGCAGGCATCTTCAGAGGAGTAACACTGAAGGACAGAGTCTCTCAGTGTCAAGTGTGTAGGAAGAGTAATATATAGTCAGAAGGGGGTTGGGTTTGAGCTGAGTCATTGTCCTGCAAAGTATTAAGGGTAATGTGCAAATCATTGTCCTGTAAGAATCAAGATAATGTGCTAATGAGGGTGTGGTATGTTAATGTGGAACCATTGTATCCTGAAGTGATCTGTTAACATGTGGAATCCAAGGCTAATCCGCATGGCTATTGTAGACTGTAGTCTTTGTTAGTCTGGAGGTTTTCAGGACAGGAAGCCAAGCCTTATTCATTCTTAAACTCTCTTCTTTTCTGTTAAAGTTGTGCTGATGTTTATGAATTTCAATGGCTTCTCTGTGCAATCTGACAAAATAGTTGGTAGAATTGTCCAGTCTTTCAGAGTCTTGGAATAAGACCCTGTGTCCTGTTTGTGTCAGTCCATGTTCAGCCACTGCTGATTTCTCAGGTTGGCAAAGTCTGCAGTATCTTTCATGTTCTTTTATCCTTGTTTGTATGCTGCATTGTAAGGTCCCGATGTAGTATACGATATACTCCTGCAGAGGTGAGGGGGTCTCTTTTGTCTTTTGCTGATCGTAGCATCTGTTGTATTTTCTTGGTGGATTTAAACACTGTTTGTAGGTTATGTTTTTTCAAAAGTTTTTCCATCCTATCAGTGACTCCTTTAATAAATGGCAAGAATACCTTTCCTATGGGAGACTGTTTTTCCTGAGTTTTCTGATTTTTGTTTGGTTTAATGGCCCTTCTCATTTCATTTCTGGAATAGCCATTTGCTAGCAGTGCGTGATTTAGATGAATAATTTCTTCCTTGAGAAACTGGTTCACAGATCCGTCTTGCACGGTCCATTAATGTTTTGATTATTCCTCTTTTCTGTCGGGGGTAGTGGTTGGAGTTTTTGTGTAAGTAGCGATCTGTGTGAGTTGGTTTCCGGTAGACCTTGTGACCTAATACTGACTTTGATGGACCAAGGGTCTGATTCAGTAGAAGGCAGCTTCATGTGTTCATGTGTTCACATTACCTACTTGCCTAGTCCCTTTAACTGGAGATGCCGGGGATTGAACTTGGGACCTTCTGCATGCCAAGCAGATGCTCTAACCACTGAGGCACAGCCCCTCCCCTAAATACCCACATGCAATCAAACAAAAGAGTCAGCAACACACAAAGTCAATGAAAAGTTGGACTGAACAACAAGACCTTAGCCCGGTGCTTAAAACTGAACTGGCTGAACACACCACCCGAGCAGCTGTTGGGAGAGAGTTCCACAATTGAGGGGTTGCCGCAGAAAGGCCCTGTCTTTTGCAGCCACCTGCCTCGCTTCTTCAAGGAGTGGCCTACTGGAGAAGGTACCTGCCTAGACTGGAAGGAAATGAAGTGAAAGAAAGCCAGGATTGGCTTCCTGCTTTGGGGAAGAGATGCTTTTAGAAGAAGGATGTGGGCACCAGGAAACCCACTGATGAACACCATACCACATTGTGGGTGACTGGTCTATCTCATCGGGTGAGCTAATATGCAGGATCTCAAGACCTTTCTCTGTGGGTGGATTTTATCTTGCGAGAATGCATAGAAGAGCAGAAGAATGACAGTTATTTTTGTTGTTCTGAGGATATGTTGTGGTCTCTTCTTTCCCAGGTGACCTCCCACTGATAAGAGGACAAAATCCGCTGCCAGGGAGCTCTTGATGAAATTCGAATTGGTTTTGGCTTCCCCATTCTGTTTTTCTCTGTGTTTCCTTCTTTTGTTCTCTGCAGGGTTGATACTTTGCCAGGCTGGAAGAGCAGTATCTATTCTTCCTATTATTTTAGGCTTTTGTCTTTCTTTTGACAGTCAGATAAATATCAAGGGTTGTACAATCCACAGTTTTATCTGCAACAGTTGGTTTGTACAAATAAAGACTCCACAGCTGATTTTTTGAAACTGAGAAAGGAGTATCTGGCCCTGGATTGTCTGTGTCCTTTTGGCAGCTGAAATGGATGGCCTGTCAATTCTATCACAGTTTTAATTTGCAGAACGGAGGGCAATCTGTATTCTATTTTCCATCCGTAGATAGGTCTACTTTACTGCTATTTTGCAAATGGGCAATTGACAGGGACTCTGAAATGGATGGCCCAGGCTTCAGGTTGCCAACCTCCAGACGGGGCCTGGAGCTCTCCCAGAATTGTAACTGATCTCCAGATGACCGAGGTCAGTTCCCCTGGAGAAAAGGGCTGCTTTGGAGGTTGGGCTTTATGGCAGTATACCCCATTGAGGTCCCTCACCTCCACAAACTCCACCCTCCCCAGGCTCCATCACCCAAATCTCCAAGAATGTCCCAAGTTGGTGTTGGCAACCCTACCCAGGCTAGCCCGATCTTGTCAGATCTCAGAAGCTAAGCGTGGTGGTTAGGACTTGGATGGGACTTGAATGGGAGACTACCACAGAACCCCAGGGTTGCATCGCAGAAGAAAGCAATGGCAAACCACTCCTGAATATCTCCTGAAAACCCTACAGGGCCACTGTAAGTCCATTGCCAACTGACAGAGGATTTGGACATTAATGAATGTGTGGGAAACTGAAAGTATGCTGGGGAATTAGGGTTGCCAGGTCCCTCCTCGCCATTGGTGGGAGGTTTTTGGGGTGGAGCCTGAGGAGGACAGGGTTTTGGGAGGAGAGGGACTTCAATGTCATAGAGTCCAATTGCCAAAGCAGCCATTTTCTCCAGGGGAACTGATCGCTGTTGGCTGGAGATCAGTTGTAATAGCAGAAGTTCTCCAGCTAGTATAAGGAACCCAAAAGGTAAGGAATCAACATGAAATCATGGGCTAATATTTGGTTGTTTCTAGATCTCCAGCTAATATCTGGACGTTAAGAATAAATAGCAGCACGAAGGCTCTAAGTTTAAAATACCACAAGTTGAGAAGAAATGTAATCAATGTAATAACAACCAAATCTGTTTGTCCAAGGTAAGTATATTATAAGCATACACCAGGTAGGACTCAAGACTCATAAACATATACAAACATTAACACATTCACAAATAATAATACAGGTTGCTTTACCTCAGAGACTGATACAATAGTAGTCTCTAAAAAAATACAGGTTACTTCACCACAAATGAATAACCGCAGAAAACACTAGGTTAATTCACCCTAAGAGTATAATATAAATCATTTCCATGCAAACAAAAGGAAAACAGTGTGTTCTATAAATCAGTCAAGTTTCCATATTCTTCAAAGCAACAACAAAATAAGTTTCCATTTTCTTCAAAGCAACAACAAAATTTTTCAAAGCAACAACAAAATTTTTTTTATGGCAGCACCCGAGATGATCCTCTCAAGATGGTAGCCCATAAATTCATTCACAGCATCAAGCACAAGACGACACCTCCGGATTGGTGAACGTTTCGCTTAAGAACAGCTTCTTCAGTTATGTTCAGGGCAATGCCTCGATGTAATGTTTAGCTTCTATCTTATACGAATATAACAAAAATCCTGTAGATGGGCATAAAAGCCTCTGTTCTCCTGTGCAGTGCGGGTGTTCTCCAGTCTCTCCCGCTCGTCTTGAGTCCTACCTGGTGTATGCTTATAATATACTTACCTTGGACAAACAGATTTGGTTGTTATTACATTGATTACATTTCTTCTCAACTTGTGGTATTTTAAACTTAGAGCCTTCGTGCTGCTATTTATTCTTAGCATTTACTTTTTCAGCATAGGTGATTGTTTGTGTTAATATCTGGATGTTGGCAACCCTATGGTGAATGGTGCTCAGGAGAATAGCACAGAGACAATATGAATGGATTTGCGACCAACATGTGAAAATGGGCATTGCTGATGGCCACTAACCTCTCCCAGGGATGAAATAAGTTTGCTAACCTCCCGGTGGTGGCTGGAGATCCCCGGGATTACAACTGATCTCCAGGCGACAGAAATCAGTTCCCCTGGAGAAAACTGCCACTTTAGAAAGCGGACTCTATGGCATTATACCCCACTGAACTCCCTCCCCTCCCCAAACTATCCCCTCCCCAGGCTCCACCCCCAAAATCTCCAGGAATTTCCCAACCCAGAGCTGGCAACCCTAAGTAAAGATCTTAAGCAGCGATCTAACAAGAAGTATGCAGAACAGGAAGCGGAGGCTGTTCTATCTCATTTTATACTTAATAATTTCCATAGCTATTTTCAGGCCAAAAGTAGGGGACAACCCGCGGTGTTGTCAGATTAACACCCCGGACTTCGTGACTTTTCAACAATCACCATTTATTGTAAACATAGAACAGGACAGATTTCTTCCTGCGTTCCTTTCCTCTGTGGTATTTCTGTTTTCTTTTGCTCCGTTCAGACTGGTAACTCTGTACATCCTCTTGGGCAAAGTTGCTAACTCTGGGTTAGGAAATCCCTGGAGATTTGAGGGTGGAGTCTGGGGGGAAATTGCCCAAGCAGCCATTTTCTCCAAGGGAACTGAACACTCTGTTGGCTGCTGGAGATCAGTTGTAATAGCAGGAGACCTCCAGCTAGTACCTAGAGGTTGGCAACCCTATTCAATAGAATTGTTGGAACACCTAATTGGCCCTCGAAAAAACTGGTCATTGGCATGATTGTGATTTATTCCTAGGGGTGCCAGCTCTGCGTTGGGAAATACTTAGAGATTTTGAAGGTGGAACCTGGAGTGAGTGTGGTTTGGAGACAAGAGGGATCTCTGCAGGGTGTAAAACAGCCCTTTTCTCCAGGGGAACTGATCTTGATTGCCTGGAGAGCAATTGTAATAGCGGGAGATCTCCAGGTGCCACCTGGAAGTTGGCAACCCTATTAGAGTTGGCAGCTCTAGGTTGGCAAATACTAGGGTTGCCAACCTCCACATAATCAGCACAAGAGCGAATGAATATTACAGCCACCACCTGGAGGATGGCAACCTTTGTGGCAGGGTCACTTCTGGGGCACACTAGAAGTGACCTTACTGTATCCCCAATGGCACGGATTGCTCTGATATTTGGGCCAAAACTCCATGATAGAGGTTGTTTTTACCGTAGAGTTTTGGCCCAAATACCAGAGTGGCCCCCTTTGCTGCCAATGTTGCTGCCAATCTGGGCCAAGCTTCTCCCTGCTACGGGCAAGTCCCCGCACTGACCAGCTGATCATTGGGGAGGGGGGAGGCTGGGGGTGGAGGATCCTGTGCCCCTGGCATGGGCTTGGCAGCCCCCTTGGCAACTCTACCCCCAAACTAAGGATGCCAACCTCCAGGTACTAGCTGGAGATCTCCTGCTATGACGACTGATCTCCAGCCGATAGAGATCCATTCTTCTGGCAATTGGACTCTATGGCATTGAAGTCCCTCCCCTCCCCAAACCCCACCCTCCTCAGGCTCCACCCCAAAAACCTCCCTCTGGTGGTGAAGAGGGACCTGGCAACCCTACCCCAAACAGAGGCAACTCCGATCTCACTTGCTTTTCATCGTCCCCCAGGAGGTTCTCTGTGTTCTGAGTTAAGATTAACCAGACCGGATGAGCTGTGGTTAAAGGAAAACATGATGGGCACAGAACCGTGGGGCCTGGCTCCGAAAGCAACAACAAAAAATATTGGAAATGCATCCCATCCCCCATCTAACTAATGCTTGACTATTTGGGGGGAAACCATTAACCATTCCGAAAGGCCTTTGATGAAGTTGCTTCCTGAATAAAGTCCACCGGTCCATCAGGCGGAACACAGCATAAGGAGGGCGGCGATCAGAAAAACCTACCAGCTCAGCTGGACCTTTAGTTCAGAAGCAATCGAGCATTGCAGATTCTCGGAGGGTTTTTCCCCTTCCTTCTTCCGTGCTACACAGGTTCAGTGGAGACACGGCTAATGGGAAGCAAACCAAAAAGAAAGCTAATGGTCCATCAAAGTCAGCATTGTCTACTCAGAATGGCAGTGGCTCTCCAGGGTCTCAGGCAGAGGTCTTTCACATCACCTACTTGCCTAGTCCCTTTAACTGGAGATGCCGGGAATTGAACCTGGGACCTTCTGCATGCCGGGCAGATGCTCTACCACTGAGCCACAGCCCCATGCATAAAATGGAGGAGATGAGAAGGATATAAGCCACTATGGTCACCCATTGGGGAGAAAGGTGGGATAAAAATAAAGTTAATAATAAATAAATAAATAATAGAAGTGAAACACCGAGGGGGTCTGGAGCTCACTTTTTTGTGTAATGGAGGGAGTTCAAGAGAGATAAGTTTGCCTGGCTGTTGTAGGCCATTTTCTCCAAGGGAACTGATCGCTGTCACCTGGAGATCAGTTGTAGTAGCGGGAGATCTCCAGCCACCACCTGGAGGTTGGCAACCCTACCCATGCCCCTGCCCACAAACCTCTTGCCAGTTGCAAAGCATGGCTCGGAAACCCTACTGAAAAAGCTCACTGACTCACCACACTTTCTTGGGTCCTACTAATAGGGTTGCCAACCTCCAGGTAGTTGGATAAATCAAAGCTAGCCTGCTATATAGTTAGTTAGCAAACCGCAGATAGCAGAATGGATTCAATTATTATAAGCAATAATGCTAGATTCAATATGCATATGTATTTTCACTCATAAATATGCAATAATATGCAAGCATTCAAAACATAATACAGTATGCATTGTTACAGTCACAAGCGTTATATGTCATCCTCAGAGTCCTTTGCGAATATATCGCTAACTTGCATGGAGGAGACGTAGAGAGGTAGTCCCGTGGGCGTCAAGCCAATTGAAGTGTAGGTATCAGACTGTTGCTGTCACTGTAGCTTGGAGTCCAATAACTCGTCAGTCATCTGAGTGGCAATAGTGGAACATATCAAATGGATACAGGGTGCCGGATGTATCCCTGTTTCGACCACGCTTGAGACTGTAACAATGCGTACTGTATTATGTTTTGAATGTTTGCATATTATTGCATATTTATGAGTGAAAATACATATGCCTAAATTGAATCTAGCATTATTGCTTATAATAATTGAATCCATTCTGCTACCTGCGGTTTGCTAACCGCCAGGTACTAGCGGGAGATCTCCTGCTATTACAACTGATCTCCAGCCGATAGAGATCAGTTCACCTGGAGGAAATGGCCGCTTTGGCCATTGGACTCTATGGCATTGTAAATCCCTCCCCATCCCAAACCCCGCCCTCCTCAGGCTCCTCCCCAAAAACCTCCCGCCGGTGGCAAAGAGGGACCTGGCAACCCTACCTACTAATCTTGAACCACTCATGAAGATCCTGCTACTTTTCTATAACAAATTCCACGGCTGTGGTTCCCATGCCATTCACGTTATGTGAGAGATGGATAAATGAGTCAGCCATCGTAGAGCAGTTAAGGCTTTAAGCTTTCTTCTTTAAATGGACAAATAAACCTCTTCACAGACTCTCAAGGCCACAATCTTCCATTCCCTTTGAGTCACGAGGAGGCGGGGTCGGCCGAGGGAACGGTTCGGTTCTCCTCAACTCAACACATATTTTTCCCGGGCAAATAATTCCCTGTTCGACATCTCCTCGGGGACATTCTCAAGGACAGTCAAGTTTTGGAGGTTGTTTTAACGAAGGTCGAACTTGAAGGTGCCAAGTCGGTAGCCCGTAGGGAAGCCGATAATTCGAAACAAGACTCTGATCCACTCACAGCCCATTTTCGTGCAAATTTTTCTAAAGGAATAAATCACTCAGTGGTTTTTGTGATCAGCTGCCTCGAGCACGTAGGTCTCTGAAAAGGTACCATATACATTTTCTGAATAAATGCATACTTTTTTTTTTGCTCATTTGCTCTTTGCTGTGAAAGATTCAATGCACGGCAGATTTTTTTTTCTACTTTGAAATATCGCAAGGGAAAGAATGCATAGTTTTTTCTGTCCACAAGGACTGCTCTCTTCTCCCGGACATCTATCTACATTTTTATCTCTCTCTTTCTCCAAGGAGCTCAGGGAACACATGAACACATAAAGCTGCCTTATACTGAATCAGACCCTTGGTCCATCAAAATCAGTATTGTCTACTCAGACCGGCAGTGGCTTTTCAGGGTCTCAGGCGGAGGAGGTCGTTCACATCACCTACCTGCCTAGTCCCTTTAATTGGAGTTGCCAGGGATTGAACCTGGGACCTTCTGCATGCCAAGCAGATGCTTTACCACTGAACCATTGCCCCTCCCCTGATATGCTGCTAGGGAAGTATGCACGCCTCTCCTCTCTTTCATTTTAACCTAACAACGACCCTGTGAGGTAGGTAAGGCTGAGAGAGAGACAGAGAGAGAGAGACAGAGACTGGACCGAGTTGACCCAGGGAGCTTTGTATCAGAGTGGGGATTTGAATGCTGGTCTCCCAGAGCCTAGCCCGACACTCTAATCCAGGGGCATCGACCTCATTTGTTACAAGGGACAGATACGACCATCAATGTCACTTGGTCAGGCCGGGCCATGTGTACCTATGGTTGCCAACCACCAGGTAGTAGCTGAAGCTCTCCCGCTATTATGACTGATCTCCAGCCGATAGAGATCAGTTCACTTGGAGAAAATGGCCGCTTTGGCCATTGGACTCTTTGGCATTGAAGTCCTTCTAAGAGAGCTGTGACTAGCCCAAAGTCAACCAGCTGGATTCGTGTGTAGGAGTGGGGAAACCAACCCAGTTCACCAGATTAGCGGCCGCCGCTCATGTGAAGGAGTGGGAAATCAAACCCGGTTCTCCAGATCAGAGTCCACCGCTCCAAACCACCGCTCTTAACCACTACACCGTGCTGGTGGTGTGGGAAGAGATTGGACACCTCTCTATACTTCCTACATCCCCCTTGCCAGAGATGGCTCCTTCAGTTTAGATCTATGCCTCTTTCAGCTGTCGAGGTAAACTCCCTTGGACCAATGAGATATTCACCTGATCCCAGGAAGTTTTACCTAGCCAGGGTGGACAAGGGTCTAATCCACAAGAGATGCCCCTCACCACTCCAAGCTCCCTGTCAACATGAAACTATCCATAGAACTCTGACCAGCGGATACAATTGACACCTCCTCTTTAGGGTCTACACATTAACACATGAAGTTGCCTTATTCTGAATCAGACCCTTGGTCCATCAAAATCTGTATTGTCTATTCAGACTGGCAGTGGCTCTCCAGGGTCTCAGGTAGAGGTCTTTCACATGACCTACTTGCCTAGTCCCTTTAATTGGAGATGCCGGGGATTGAACCTGGGATCTTCTACATGCCAAGCAGATGCTCTGCCACTGAGCCCTCCCCTACCTTTACACTGACTTCTAAATTGGATAGGATGACAGAGACGTTACCAACAAAGAGTCTAGTAGGCTTCCTTGCATTCTTTTTTTCAAATAAAATAGGCTATTCTTTGCTTTCAGCCAGTCAGGAATACGGAAATGACGGACACCTTTATTAGGATGAAGTAGTTGTCAAAGTGACATTTGGAGACTGGAAATGTTTTTTTAATAGTTGGATTCACACAAGGTGGCAGTGCAGATTGCCAGCAGAGGCGGCCGGCCATTAACAAGAGGGTAAAAATAGCCATATCACAAGTGCCAAGCCATGAATTGCATGGACATGCCTGTGACAGGGAGAAAGCCGTCGTCGATCATCCCTACCATATATAACATTGCTCTTATTATGCAGAATCAACGGGTTGAAATTAAATCAAAAGAGTTTCCGTCTAAACATTAGGAAGAATTTCCTAACAACTCGAGCAATTCCTCAGTGGAACAGGCTTCCTCAGGAGGTGGTAACCTCTTTTTCCCTGGAGGTTTTAAAGAAGAGGTGAGATGGCTATCTGTCAGCAGTGCTGATTCAATGACCTTAAGCAGATGATGAGAGGGAGGGCATCTTGGCCATCTTCTGGGCATGGAGTAGGAAGTCACTGGGGTGTGTGTGTGTGTGGGGGGGAGGTAGTTTGGAATTTCCTGCATTGTGCAGGGGGTTAGACTAGATGACCCTGGTGGTCCCTTCCAACTCTATGATTCTATGATAATTTGCTGGGGACTTTTTCCATTTAAAAAAGATACCTCCGTTCGCATCTTCTCCGTTCGCATCTCGCATCATTTACAAGAGATAGTCCTCTCAAATGGCCATAACTGTGTTTGCTCTCACACCAGCCGCAGCACAACTGAAAACCAAAGAGTTTAAAAGAATTGTTTTAAGCATCAAAAAGGCCCAAAGGGATATTTGTGAAAATTCAGACTTCGGCACAAATCTGAATTGAACGGTTCAGATTTGGAACATGAGATATTCGTGAATGTTAGTTCGGGCTCTGGTTCCTATTAAGTCGTCATCCCTTTTGTCACAGTCTATTTCCTGCCACTGTCCTCATCTGGCGCAATTCTAAAAACTATCAAGCACATCACGGGCAGCAATGCCACAGATATTCAGAAGGAGGAAGGTCACAATACAGATTTGCCAAGCTCATATTGCTTGCCCCTAGGGAAGCTCAGTGGGGGTAACAGATGAGGACCCCCCAGTCACCGCTGCCACCTGCTTCTCTAGCATCCACCCAGGATCCAGAACACCCAACTCCCCTTTCCCCCTTTCCCCCTTGTCCCCACCCCCATTTCAGCTTTTCTGCAGCAGCTTGTGTTTACAACTTGTTTTATTCTCGAGCATTCTTTTATGATTTTATTGTATACTTTTTGATTTGTGAGCTCCCTCGAGCAGATCTCTGAAGAGGCAGCAAAGACATTTCTGAAATGTTCCTAAACAGATTGATAAATTAACATTTAAATGTCCGTAGCCAAGTAAGCTTTGTGAAGGCGGGTGAATTAGTTTTGCTTTGCCATTTTGTTGGCCTGTCCTCATTTAGTTCCACAATCACTGTCTTGGAGGTGGCTGGAGTTGCCAAATTCCAGGTAGGTCCCGGAGATCTCCTGGAATTACAACTGATCTTCAGGTTACAGAGATGAGTTCCACTGGAGCCACGGGTGGGGGCCCTTTTCACAAAATCTTTTGGACACAGGGAAGGGTTTTGTTCTCCTCTTTGGGGTTATTTTTCCAGGGAGCTTTGCAAAGGAGCAAAACCTTTAATCCCTCCAGGATGATGATGATACTGATCCAGGAATGAATGTTGGCTCATTATCATTATCACATAGTCACACATGGCTGGCTACACAGGGCTATGCTGTTATTGCATTCGCCATGTGATCCTTGATTGGCTGGGGTGTCTATTCTCAGGGACAAGAAGACCCATGAGCACCCCCATCTCTGAAGCTAAGCAGGGTCCATACCTGGATGGGAGACCACCAAGGAAGACTCTGTTGAGGAAGGCAATGGCAAATCACCTCTGCTTCTCACTTACCTTGAAAGTTCCTGGCTGGGGTCACCATAAGTCCTGAATGGGAGACCCCCAAGGAAGGCTCTGCAGGGGAAGGCAACGGCAAACCACCTCTGCTTCATCACTTGCCTTGAAAGCCCTTTCCTGGGGTTGCCATAAGTTGACTGCAACTTGATAGCACAGATGTACATATGTCCCCCCCCCCAAAAAAAAAACAAAGTAGGAGAATATTTGACATGGTTACGCAACTCTGTGTTGTTTCTTGGAAGGTCCATCATTTCATGTGACTTGCTCTCAATGGCATAAAGCTTTGCACTGCACCCAATTTAAGGGTTATTTCTTAAAACAAGGGAGAACTAGGAATATCTTAGTTGGATCCTTACCTCCTTCTTCCTTCTCCCTCACTGTTTTACTACTTCTCCAACCCAGAGATCATGATTATAACAGTGAATGATTCAGTCTTCAGTGATTGGCAGCAAAATTGTATGCCTCTGAGTTGCCAAGCAGGAAACTTTCCAATGCAGGTCTTCGGTTGTGTGTGGTCCTTTTGGCCTGCAAACAGGGCCATGCGGAATCCAAATTTTGCATCAATGGTGACCTAAATATGGTGCTGAGGAAGCACAAATGTTGCAGCTACAATAAACCACATAATCTGAGCAATGCTCAGATTGGCCAGGGATCCTGGAGGGGTTTCCCCCGTCTTCTGGGCATGGAGTAGGGGTCACTGAGGGTGTGTGTGTGTGGGGGGGGGTAGGTGTGAATTTCCTGCATTGTGCAGGGGATTGGACTAGATGACCCTGGCGGTCCCTCCCAACTACAGGATTCTATGATTCTGTTGTAGCAAAAGAAGAAGAGTGGTCCCTTCCAACTCTATGATTCTAGATCAGTTGGTAGTTAGACTACTGCTGGTTTGCCACTCTGGAAGAATGACAGGGAGACTTCTGTGCAACATACCTGTGATGTCTATCATGAAAAGGAAGAAAGATGTACCAGAGGCCAAAAGAGCATGGACTCAAGAGTCCATGTGCAAACTCAACAATGGCTGGCAACAAATGTCAATCTCAGTTGGCAATGAGCATGGAATGATGGGAATCTAGGACTGAACCCACATGAAGCTGCCTCATCCTGAATCAGACGATTGCTCCATCACAGCCAGTATTGTCTTTTGGCAGCAGCTCTCCAGGATCTCAGGCCGAGGTCTTTCACAGCACCTAATACCTGGTCCTTTAAACTGAAGATCCCAGGGATCGAACCTGGGACCTTCTGCATGCAAAGGAGAGGCTCTTCCACTGAGCCACAGTCCCTTTCCAACTGAGCTGGCCATTAGAAACCTCACCTAATGCAAAGCCCAGTGTCAATCTGATTTTCTTTCCTCACCATCAGAGAGCTTTTAGAGCTGATTCAAGAATCCCGACTCACACAACGCATGCCATATTAAACCATAAATAGATGGCTAGATAGCATCAGCATCATGGAGGATTGGTCATACCACTCCATTTGCCACTGAATTTTCACCAGAAGCAAGATTGGAAGTGAACTTGTGGGACTTCAATTTTGAGGGAAATCTTCAGAGGGTTGCCAAAGTTTCTCCACACGGTTCTGCACGTCCCAAGGTTTTCAGTGGGGTTTTCTCTCCAGAGAAATTGAACAGTCCTTCCTCGGGCAAAATATCTGAGGAATTTCATGGGAAGCCAGAGGAGTTTCAGCCAGAGAGGGTCACATTTTGCGGAGGGCTTTCCCACACCTCCAGCTTCTTCCTGCCCCAGCATTCTTTGCAGGAAACCAAACACCCTTTAACTTTATTAACAGGAGCTGGTTAGCCAAAGGGGAAGAGATACCATTGCTGAGTTACTTGAGAGAAGTTAATAAATGTCTCACCAAGGAATGTGTGCCATAGTGTGTTAAATTACAGCGTTTTTGGCGGAGCAAGCTGCTAACGCCTGTGTCAGTTGAGGACACTCTACCCAAACTGGACGCCCCCTTCCAGTTCAAGTGGGAGAATACTGAATAGCTATGGCGCAAATTTATTTTCTGCGGCCACGTCAAAAAACTCATAATTAACAAAGCTTTACTAATGAGAGCCCAGAAAGGCGACCTTTTAATGAGACAAACTTCACTTCCTAATTTTTTTTTAACCAGTGGTCAAAATTACCACGGCCTGATCTCAGTAGCCATCTTCACTGTATGAAACCATCCGTGGGATGAATACATTCTAGGAAATGACAGAGATGAAAAATAAATGATTGATTGTGTCCTCGGGCAAAAGGGGAGATTAAATACATTATTATCCGGGAATTGGGAAGGTATCTCAAAACTGTTGGAATGAGGAGATGCTTCTCCCCACCCCCCCCCACCCCCGGTTGCGTATTAGTTATGTTTTGCATAAAATAAGAAGAGTTCAGTAGACTTATTATTTATTCATTTATTAAAACATTTATATCCTGCATTTCCTCATGATTCAAGGCGGCTGGCGATAAGAGTTAAAAACATTTTAAGTTAAAAAAAATAGCAAACCCCAAATCTCTTCCCCTCCCCCACTAGAAAAAGAAGAAGAAGAGTTGGTTTTTATAAGCTGACTTTCTCTACCACTTAAGGAAGAATCAAACTGGCTTACGATCACCTTACATTCCCTTCCCCACAACCAACACCCTGTGAGGTAGGTGGGACTGAGAAAGCTCTAAGAGAGCTGTGACTAGCTCAGGGTCACCCAGATGGTTTCATATGTAGGAGTGGGGAAACCAACCTGGTTCACCAGATTAGTGCCAACCACTCCAACACACCACTCTTAACCAGTGCATCATGCTCAAAGAGTTGGTTTTTGTACCCCTATTTCCTCGACCTTTTAAGGAGACTCAAATCGGCTTACAATTACCTTCCCTTCCTCTCCCCACAGCAGACACTTTGTGAGGTAGGTGGGGCTGAGAGAGTTCTGAGAGAACTGTGACTGGCAGAAGGTCACCCAGCAGGCTTCATGTGGAGGAGTGGGGAATCAGACCCAGTTCAGCAACCAGATTAGAGTCCACTACACCATGCCTGCCATTCAAACCCTTAAAAGCCCTCGCATGACTTGCACATAGAGAGTCAAAGACTATAGCGTTTTCCTACATAAAAGCTTCTACAACATGCCAAATGAGTGTGCCAGAAAGATGGGCTAGTTTTATATATGCATAAACATTTTCTTTTTCAGTGGGGTGTATGTGTGTGCAAATTTCATTCCCTACCCACCATTCAGAAATGGTGCAACCAACCAGTATATCTTACGAAGCTGGCAGTGGTACCTAATTGATTGCCAAGGGGTAGCTGTGTGATTCTTGTGAACTTAGGTAGGTCATGAGAGGGAGGGCAGGAAGGATGGTGCCAGTGTTTGGCTCTCGTGGCCCTTTCTTAAATGCCCAGGGTAATGCTGATCGCCACTGTGGGGTCAGGAAGGAATTTCCCTCCAGGCCAGATTGGCCAGGGATCCTGGAGGGGTTTTGTTGCCATCTTCTGGGCATGGAGTAGGGGTCACTGGGGTGTGGGGGGAGGTAGTTGTGAATTCCCTGCATTGTGCAAGGGGTTGGACTAGATGACCCTGGTGGTCCCTTCCAGCTCTAGGATTCTAGGATTCTGTTGTAGCAAACTCAAACAAAAAATTCCAGGGGCACCTTAAAGACTAACAATATTTTAAGTATGAGCTTTCGTGAGTCATAGACCACTTCTTCAGATATGTGAAGGGAAGATCATACTGGGAATTCTTCTTAGGGGTGAATCCCCCTCCGGTAATCTCCCACTTAAGAATTCCCAGTATGATCTTCCCTTCAGATATCTGAAGAAGTGGTCTATGACTCACAAAAACTCATCTTGAAATCAACGTTACTAGTTGTTCAGGAGCCGCTGGACTTCTGTTTTCTTGACTAAAAACTGGGTGGAATTTCAAAGGCTGGTTGATTCAGTTTAAAATTTCCCTGTTTCAATTTCATTGCTGTCTTGTGAGAAATGAACCTGAGTCCTGAGAGTCTCTTTCTGCACCGTTTCTCTTTCCTTATGCAGCATTTCTCCCGTTAACATTAGTGTAGTTTTCATGATTGTGTTTGCACCAATTGCATATCAGTTGAAGAGGAGAAGACTGAGAGGGGATATGATCACCATCTTCAAGGACTTGAAGGGCTGTCATATAGAGGAGGGTGCCGAGTTTTTTTCTGTTGCTCCAGAAGGTCGGACCAGAACCAGCGGGTTGAAATTAAATCAAAAGACTTTCCATCTAGACATTAGGAAGAACTTTTCTAACAGTTACAGTGGTTCCTCAGTGGGCTAGGGCTGCCAGCTCCAGGTTGGGAAATACCTGGAGATGTTTGGGGCGGAGCCTAAGGAGAGCGGGGTTTGGGACAGGGAGGGACTTCAATGCCATAGTGTCCAATTGCCAAAGCGGCCATTTTTTTCCAGGTGAACTGATCTCTATCAGCTGGAGATCAGTTGTAATAGCAGGAGAACTCCAGGTAGTACCTGGAGGTTGTCAACCCTAGAAATATCTGGACATTTGTGGGGCGGAGCCCAAGGAGGGTGGGGTTTGGAAAAGGGAGGGACTTCAATGCCATAGTGTCCAATTGCCAAAGCGGCCATTTTCTCCAGGTGAACTAATCTTTATAGGCTGGAGATCAGTTATAAAAGCAGGGGATCTCCAGCTAGTACCTGGAGGTTGGCAACCCTAGCAAGGCCTGAGGGCCTTCAGCTTTGCGTTGGAGCTTCCTAACACACATCTTGAAAAACCTGAAGGTGAAAGGCAGGACAAATTCTTTACTAGGCTTACCAGAAAGTCACATTAGGAATCCTGAGAAACTAGCTGTGTTTGTCACTAAGGGAAAATAAGCAAAGGAAAGTTGAGCAAATGAGAGAAAATGGCCATAAAATAGAAGTATGTAATCCATTCCTGCTTGGCTTGTTCATGGTAGTATTAAAAAGGATCAATTTTAGTTTGTAAAGCAGCATAGGAAGAAAATAAAGAAGAAAATTTGTGTTATGACATAATATTGCCAGACAGTGATAAGCTCAGGGACCATAAGTATAGCTTTACATTTTTAATCATCCCATTAGCAGGGAAATGCAAATAGATAGGCCACTGGAAAGTTTTCATTTCTTACTGGGATCAAGCAATAAAAATTTGACTTTGAATTATTGGAGTCGTGAAGGAATTTGAAGCTATGGAAGCCTAAATATGGATTTAGAATAATAGAATCATACAGTTGGAAGGGACCACCAGGGTCATCTAGTCCAACCCCCTGCACAATGCAGGAATTTTACAACTACCTCCCCCCCCCCACACCCCCAGTGACCCCTACTCCTTGCCCAGAAGATGGCCAAGATTTGTACAGTATGATATTCTAATAGTTAAATGAAAGAGTAATTCAACAAGGGTTGCCAACCTCCAGGTGGGGAGATCTCCCACTATTAGAACTGGTCTCTGGGCAACAGCGATCAGGTCCCCTGGAGAAAATGGCAGCTTTGAAAGGTGGACTCTATGGCATTATACCCCAGTGATAGGGTTGCCAACCGCCAGGTACTAGCTGGAGATCTCCTGCTATTACAACTGATCTCCAGCTGATAGAGATCAGTTCCCCTGGAGAAAATGGCTGCTTTGGCAATTGGACCCTATGGCATTGAAGTCCCTCCCCTCCACAAACCCCGACCTCCTCAGGCTCCGCCCCAAAAATCTCCTGCCGGTGGAGAAGAGGGACCTGCCAACCCTACCCCTTGAAGTCTCTCCCTACCCAAACCCCACCCTCCTCGGGCTCCACCCCCAACATCTCCAGGTATTTCCCAACCGGGAGCTGGCATCCCTAGCCCCTGCCCTGCATTGGATTCTGTGCCTTGCCTACACCCAGAACTGCCCTGTTGATCTTGACTATGTCCCTGTTAGGGTTGCCAACCTAGAAAGTTTACAGATTTCCTATCCAAGTTTTCCCTCAGACCTCCCTTTAGTAATGAATAAGATAACCACGGACTTAGAACGAAGGGACCATCTTGAACGATGTGGTGATGCCAGAAGGAAATGCGCACCCTCCTTCTGGCGACAGACCACCCCGTCTTTTCCAGTGCTCCCAGCTGGTCTCAAATACTTAACCATTCCAAATCTGTGAATACTTTTCTTCTTGGCCAGGCATAATGCCTTACCCTTCAATGAATTAACTGGCAGATTTTTGAAAACCCCAATCGAACGGAGAGTCTGCCCGTCTGGAAAAGCAAAGACAGAAACACGTATCCATTTTTTTTTATTCAGCTGAGATTTATATTCTTCTATAAGATCTTTTTTTGATTACATCACTGATTTCACACTTTCCTGTATGCTCTCATGACTACCACTTAATCTATCTGCTGTCTGGTAATGATAAGGCTGTTACTCTGTCCGTAGTTTATTATTTGACGGCCGCTTTGAAGAAATGCCGAAAGTTATAATCAAGTTACGCCTAAATGCTCATTTGCATACATGCGCCTTTTTTGGACTGGAGCTGAAAATAAATAATAATACACAAAAACTACAGAAAAAGTACAGAACGGAACAAGTGCCGTATTTTTGTTCGACTCCCCTGCTTTCCACAGAGCACACATACAGAGATAAGCAAATACGACTGCCCCAATATGTAATTTGGCCCTGACATTTTTAATTGCTCTAGGGAGGAGAAACGTCGAGTCATGAATAATCTGTTAAATGCAGTAGGTAGGAACTGATAGTCGAGATGGGCTCCTCTTCCAAGCCTGGTCTGGCTACCGACCTCCCTGGCTTTCTCTTCTCCAGATCGAGTCAATAGGGTGCTTTCTCCACTTGCCTTGTTTCGCGCAAGATCCTGGTGGTTTCCTTTCATGTCGGAGGTGTTTACTAGGTTTTGGAGCCATGACAAGTCAAACAGAGCATCAGGAACTGATGGATCTGTTTAGACAAGGCCCGAGGTTATTTCTGAAAGCCGCCGCACCACGTTTACCTGCTGGCTTGGGATGCCAGTGGTGGAGACACCCCAATTGCACCCTCCATTTTTAACTCGCCCCCTCGTGGCTCCTCCGAGCTGGGCTTGCTGTTTGCACAGGTGCGCTATTTGTGTGTGTCTCTGTGTGGGGAGGATGCTGTCCTCAGCATCTCTGGGACACGGCTTGTTTATTCTGTGTACCACGGCCTGCTGGCGAGCGCAGAATTTGTAACGGACTCGGGATGGTTCCTTGCCACATTGCATTGGAACGACTTCTCTTGCCCTAATGAGGACTTCACTCGCTTTACTCTGTTCTGGTTAGTCCTCATCTAGAGTTTTTGTGTTCAGTTTTGGGAACCGCAGTTTAAGGAGGATGTAGACAAGCTGGAACGTGTCCAGAGGAGGGCAACAAAGATGGCGAGGGGTCTGGAGACCAAGTCCTATGAGGAAAGGCGCTGGGTATGTTTAGCCTGGAGAGGAGAAGACTGAGAGGGGATAGGATAACCATGTTCAAGTACTTGAAGGGCTGTCATATAGAGGAGGGTGCCGAGTTGTTTTCTGTTGCTCAAGAAGGTTGGACCAGAACCAACAGGTTGAAATTAAATCTAAAGCGTTTCTGTCTAGACATGAGGAAGAATTTTCTAACAGTTAGAGCGGTTCCCCAGTGGAACAGGCTTCCTCGGGAGGTGGTGAGCGCTCTTTCCCTGGAGATTTTTAAGGAGAGGCTGGATGGCCATCCGTCAACAATGCTTATTCTATGACCTTAGGCAGATCATGAGAGGGAGGGCATCTTGGCCATCTTCTGGGCATGGGGTAGGGGTCACTGGGAGTGTGTGTGTGTGTGTGTGTGTGTGTGTGGAGGCCGTTGTGAATTTCCTGAATTGTGCAGGGGGTTGGACTAGATGACCCTGGTGGTCCCTTCCAACTGTATGATTCTATGACCATGCATAACTCATGGGGAAGGGCCATTAACAAACCAGTGGTTTAGTCCCTTCTTAGAAAGAAATCATTGACTGTATGGCCCTTGGGGCAACGACCTCCTGTTCCCACTTGTGTTAGAAGGGTGGATGAGACAGGTGGTGAGGTAGAGTAGTCAACTCTGGGTAGGGAAATTCCTGGAGATTTGGGGTGGAGCCTGAAAAGGGTGAGGTTTGGGGAGGGGAGGGACTTCAGTGGGGTACAATGCCACAGAGTCCACCCTCTAAAGCAGCCATGTTCTCCAGGGGGAACTTAGTCATCTGGAGACCACTTGTAATTCCAGAAGATCTTCAGGAAGGGTTGCCTGGCAATCAACGGGAAACTGGTGGGGGAACACTGGGTGCAGTTGTTGGCATTGTGATGTCACTTCCAGGGAAACCTGGAAGGGAGGCCACACCTCTCTAGGAATTGCCAGAAACTGTATTGCACAACCAGTGAGCTTTTGGAGATTCCTAGAAAGGCATGATGTCACTTCTGGGTTTTACCATAGAGTTTTTGGCAGAAGTGATGTGAGGCCATCCTGCAGTCGGTGCCTCCAACATCCGTGCCCCCTCCCAGTAGGGTTGTCAGCTTCAGGTTGAGAAATACCTGGAGA
Source organism: Euleptes europaea (assembly GCF_029931775.1). NCBI lineage: Eukaryota > Metazoa > Chordata > Lepidosauria > Squamata > Sphaerodactylidae > Euleptes > Euleptes europaea. Next base: position 77,115,806 of record NC_079322.1, on the reverse strand, counting down.
TTTGGGTGGTGGGGCCTGAGGAGGGCAGGGTTTGGAGAGGGGAGGGACTATAATGCCATAGAGTCCAGCTTCCAAAGTGGTCATTTTCTCCAGGGAAACTGATCTCTGTTGCCTGGAGATCAGTTGTAATCCCAAGAGATCTCCAGCCACCACCTGGAGGTTGGCAGTCCTACCTCCCAGACTCCAGCTGCTTCTCCACTGCTGGCTGGAAATGGTAACATGGGGTGGGGGGGTTGGCCTCTATGTCGGATTGCCAACCTCCAGGTGGCAGCTGGAGATCTCCTACTAATACAATTGATCTCCAGACCACCAAGATCAGTTCCCCTGGAGAAAATCGCTGCTTTGGAGGATGGATTCTATGGCATCATGCCCTGCTGAGATCTCTCCCCTCCCCAAACCCTGCCCTCCTCAGGCTCCACCCCCAAAATCTCCAGGAATTTCCCAAGGAGCTGGCACCCCTAGTCCCACCACCCTCAGTACGATCTGTTTGGGGATCAGAACGAGCTGCCAGAACGTGAATTACAGCTGATCTCCAGACTACAAAGATCAGTTCTCCTGGGGAAAATTGGAAGGTGGACCCTATGACAATATTGTTGGGATTTTATATTTGGTTAATATAGCAGAGTTTGCCCAGTCATGGAAGCGAGATATTGAGTGCAATAAATTCAGTCTTCCCCAGAAGTAAATTGCAAAAGAAAAGTAGAACTTAACATTTATTCAGGTTCAGTTTGTTAACATTCTTGTTGCAGTTGATAAAAGATAGAAAGCCTCATCTAAAGAATACATGACCCTATACAAGTGGCTAGCTAATCCAGCGTCATGTGAGTGCGAGTATGATTGTATGGTTTATGCAGGAGAGACCTGTAGAAACGTCTGCCTCCTTTGTGGACCATGTGGAAAAAAGGAGAGAGACACAATGGCTGCTGAGAAAGGAGAAGGAGGAGTTAGAGTGCAGCCCCCCCAAGTTCAGCCAACAGCAACATCTCATTAAAGAAACAGCAACTACAAACTTAAGAGTAACATAGCGCCCCCCAATGTCCAGGCATGCTGAGTCGCTCTCACTCCAACAAATATACCCAGCTAAGGTCCCTCCCCTTTCTACACCCCAGCCCTCCCCAGCCCCACTCCCAAGTCTCCAGGAATCATCCAACCTGGAGGTGGCAACCTTATCCCAACTCCTAGTCCAACACTTGAACAGGGCTGTGACTCAGTGGTAGAGCATCTGCTTGGCATGCAGAAGGTCCCGGGTTCAATCCCCAGCATCTCCTGTTAAAGGGACTAGGCAAGTAGGTGATGTGAAAGACCTCTGTCTGAGACCCTGGAGGGCGGCTGCCGGTCTGAGTAGACAATACTGAGTAGACAATTATACCACACTATCACTGCTAAGAAGATTGCAGGACAGATAATCACATCATCCTGATTCACAGACTCCTTGAAGTCATGCCAAAAAGCTGACAAGAGCCCCCATAGCTTGGATTGCCAACCCTGGGTTGAAAAATCCCCTGAGGTTTGGGGGCAGGGCCTGGGAAGAAGAAGAAGAGTTGGTGTTTATATGCCAACTTTCTTTATCACTTAAGGAAGAATCAAACCAGCTTACAAACTCCTTCCCTTCCCCTCCCCAAAACAGACACCCTGTGAGGTAGATGGGGCTGAGAGAACTGTGACTAGCCCAAGGTCACCCAGCTGGCTTCATGTGTAGGAGTGGGGAAACAAATCCAGTTCACCAGATTAGCCTCCGCCACTCGTGGAGGAGTGGGGAATCAAACCCTGTTCTCCAGATCAGAGTCCACCGCTCCAAACCACTACACCATGCTAGCTAAAGGGTGGAGTTTGGCTGAAGGGTGGATTTTGGGGGGAGAAGGGACCTCAGCAGGGATGTGATACCATTAAATCTTCCAGTTCCTCCCGGGGAGCTGGTCTCTGTCGGCTGGAGATCAGCTGTAATTCTGGGAGATCTCCAGGACCCACCTGGAGCTTGGCAACCCTCCCCGTAGCATTCGCCTCCAACTTCAACATCATAGAAATACAGATGACATGACTTGCCCAGCTCCGTGGGCCCTCTGGAATTGTGTCTCCTGGCCTCCCCTGGTAGCCCTGGTCACAGAGCAACTGAGCCATGTCGATTCAGACATCGCTTGTTCTTTGTTCCTGCCAGCTTTGCCTCTCGGATGGGCATGCGGGCGGGGGGGGGGGATGTGAAAGATCTCCCTCCCTGGCTCATCTCAAATTTTCTGTGGGTCCCTCGGGGAGGAGATGTTCCCTTCCAGCTTCCCATTTCTTTTTCTGGCCCTAACCACAGGACGAGGAGGGCATCGGCCCAGCCCGGGAGAACAGAGCGTTCTAGAAGCTCCTTTCAACAACCCGGGGCGTTTGGATCCCTTCGCTATGCCTGGAACGTCGCATGCGCCTGCTGGGTTGGGCGGTGGTCAAATAAAACCCAAATGTTGGATTCACCTGATGGGCTGCGGCCCAGCCTGTGTGGTTTGTGGGAAGGGCGGAGGAGGCAGGAATCACACACAGCTCTTTTTGACTCCCTGAAAACGGAACGAGAAAAAGCCCTGAGAGACGAATCTGTGATTCAGGAAGGATGGTAGCTCATCTTGGCTACTGCGTCTTCAGTGGCCTCGAAGAAGAAGAGTTGGTTCTTATATGCCGATTTTCACAACCACTTAAGGAAGAATCAAACTGGCTTACAATCTCCTTCCCTTCCTCTCCTTAACAACAGACACCTTGTGAGGTAGGTGAGGCTGAGAGAGCTCTAAGAGAGCTGTGACTAGCCCAAGGTCACCCAGCTGGCTTCATGTGGAGGAGTGGGGAAACAAGACCAGTTCACCAGATTAGCCTCCACCGCTCATGTGGAGGAGTGGGGAATCGAACCCGGTTCTCCAGATCAGACTCCACCGCTCCAAACCACCGCTCTTAACCACTACACCACGCTGGCTCTCATCCTTCTATGTCCTTCTATGGGTATGCCTCTTTTTAAATTCAATTTATTTATTTTTTAGATAATAATGGATCCAAAAAGAAAAGAAAAACTGATAAGGGTGCCTCTTGACAAGCAAAGCAGTAACGTTTCATAAGGTGGGGAGAAAAATTCTGCTTTCTTACAGAACTAACATGAGGACCCAGCCCCCTTTCACCACTGAGGGGCTATACAGCAGAGTCAGTGCGGGGCTTGATGAGGAAAGGGGGGAGCCGAGTTCGAATCCTGCCACGGCCAGCTATTCTCTCTAGCAAAAGGAAAGAGGGTCCCACCAAACCAAAACAGAGACAAAAAGCAGCAATTGGTGCGAGGGAAAAATGGTTTCATGGTTAAATTGCCCCTACGTGTTTTGCATACGCTTCTTCTTTCTTTACTCAAACTTCCCAAGCAAGCAATCCAGTTCTAATCCCGCCATGGCCAGTTATTCTCTCCCCATCTAGCCAGTGTGGTGTAGTAGTTAAGAACGGTGGTTTGGAGCGGTGGACTCTGATCTGGAGAACCGGGTTCGATTCCGCACTCCTCCAAATGAGCGGCAGACGCTAATCTGGTGAACTGGGTTGGTTTCCCCACTCCTTCACATGAAGCCAGCTGGGTGACTTTGGCCAAGTCAGCTCTGTTAGAGCTCTCTCAGCCCCACCTACCTCACAGGGTGTCTGTTGAGGGGAGGGGAAGGGAAGGTGATTGTAAGCCGGTTTGAGTCTCCCTTAAGTGGTAGAGAAAGTCGACATATAAAAACCAATTCCTCTTCCTCTTCTTCTTCTCAACCTCACAAGGCTGCTGTGAAGAAAAAAATGGAAGGAAAGGAGAAACCATGTGCTCTGAGCTCCTCAGAGGAAGGACAGGAGGATGATAATAAATTATTTGGGCATGCCACAGCATAGGGAGAGCATGTGTAGTGGTGAGAGTACCGGATGAAGACCAGGCTCAAACCTACATGGAGTTCGTTGGTTCAGTCACTTTCTCTCAGCATAACCTACCTCAAAGGGTTGGGAGGATGAGATGGAACATGTAGGCTGCTGTCCTGAATTCCTTGTAGGAAGTGTGGAATATAAATGAATCACATGGCAGACCCCAAGTTTAAAATATTGTCTTAATAGCATGGAGATATGCAAATACCCAAAAGAATTGTTTCCAATTTCCTCACAGGAGGTTGGATTTTGTAGAATATTTCAATAGTTTGGGGGGGGGGGGGAGAATCTTAGCAGATTCCTACTTCCTGCAGCAAACCTTGAATTTTCCTGCCATAGGTCGTTTATGCATGGGAGTTTTCCTTGAAATTTGTTGCTTGCTGAACTCACACTTTGTTGGGAATCTATGTGCCAGCAGTCTCTAAGCTCAAATCAAGAAGCATTTGAGCACCTGCTTCTTGAAATGCTGCTTTGAAATTGGCTGTAGTGCTTACTGTGAGAGAAAAGCTCCCCCCCCCTCAGAAACCCAATTGCCGCATAAAAAAGCATTTTGAAAAACAGAGCTCTCTAAAAGGAGAATGATATGGATACCCTGGACTGCCAAAAACAAAAAACGACGACAAAAAACCCCAAACAAATCAGTGGGTTTTAGATCAAATCAAGCCTGAACTGACCCCAGAAGCTAAAATGACTAAACTGAGGCTGTCGTACTTTGGACATATTATGAGAAGACAAGAGACACTGGAAAAGACAATCATGATAGGAAAAGTGGAAGGAAGCAGGAAAAGAGGAAGACCCAACAAGAGATGGATGGACTCAATAAAGGAAGCCACGGCCCTCAATTTGCAAGAGGCTGTTAAGGATAGGACACTTAGGAGGACAGTGAGTCATAGGGACGCCATGAGTCGGAAACGACGGCACTTAACACACACATATACAAAATCTTTTCATCTGCTCAGAAAGAACTTGGAGGAAGCAGGAAGCATTTGAATCCCCGCCCCTTGACAATGTTGCTTGCATGTCTTGCACTTTGCTTTATGCATGGGGATTTCACCTGGGCTGAGCTCAGGGGAGAGGGAAGAATTTGGTTAACAGATGCAGAAACAAGGGAAACCTTGGAAACTTTCACTGACTATATCCCCAGATCTCTCAAAAGGGACAGTCAACACATCATCCAAGAAAATATGGGATAATGTTTCAATTGCCTCAGACCCTTATGCACACAAATCTATCCAAGTTGGGTACTCCTCAGAATGTACCCACCAAAACTGCAGAGAGGAACACATTCAGCCTTGTCAAACGAAGAGCCCTTTGATATTTGGGGAGTTGCATTTGGGGAGGAGAGGGCTATCCACGGCTACTACCGTATTTTTTGCTCCATAAGACGTACCTGACCTGGTTGGCCACTGTGTGAACAGACTGCTGGACTTGATGGGCCTTGGTCTGATCCAGCAGGGTCTTTCTTATGTTCTTATGTTCTAAGATGCACCTAGTTTTTAGAGGAGGAAAACAAGAAAAACAAGAAAAAAAATATTCTGTGTCCCGCAATGGACCCTCCGGCAGGGATCGCGGGACGAAGCACGGATGCCTCTCTCCCCTCCATGGAGGGCCGCCCAGTCTCACCGGGCACAAACGGGGAAGTGAGGGAAGATGGGGGGAAGGCTGATGCCGGGGCCTGGGGGAGGCCGGGGCAGCAGGATGCAGGCTTACCCGCTCCCTCTCTCTCCTCCGCAGGACACCAGCCAGGAGGGAAAACAGGCAGAGACCCTCAGGTCGGCCACCGGGCGGGAACCGGGAACCACATCCGAGGCAGCGAGCAGGCGCAGGAGTGGGCAGGGCGCGGCACCCCCGCCGGCCAGCTGAGCGTCGACTGGGCGTGGCCAGGGGGAGGGTGGGGCCAGCAGCGTGTCCAGAGACCGCCGCCCAACCCGGAAGCAGGCGAAAGGGCCCAACCCTTATGGGCTCAGGGGCGGGTTTTGGAGGGGAGGCAACCTTATGAAAGGGAACCCCAGCAGCCTCCTCTCTGCAGCAGGGGGAAGCAGCGCTCCGCCGGACAGACCACTGGACAGTCACAGGAACCCCAGCACTTTCCTCTCGGTGATGCGGCTCCAGTTAACACACACATTCACTCCATAAGACGCAGAGACACTTCCCCTCACTTTTGAGGAGGAAAAAAGTGTGTCTTATGGAGCGAAAAATAAGTAGTCAAAATGGATATTAGTCACGATGCATACCTATTTTCTCCAGTATCAGAGGAGCAGGCCAATTATATTAGGTGCTGTGGAACACAGGCAATATGGTGCTGCTGCAGCCGTCTTGTTTGTGGGCTTCCTAGTTTGTGGTTGGCCACTGTGTGAACAGACTGCTGGACTTGACGGGCCTGGGTCTGATCCAGCATGGCGTTTCTTATGTTCTTATGGATACTAGTCATGATACATACCTATTCCCTCCAGGATCAGAGGAACATGACTATTATATTATGTGCTTTGATACACAGGCAGGATGGTGCTGCTGCCGTCGTCTCGTTTGTGGGCTTCCTAGAGACACCTGGTTGGCCACTGTGTGAACAGACTGCCGGACATGATGGGCCTTGGTCTGACCCAGCAGGACTTTTCTTATGTTGTTATGAATACTGGTCATGATGCATACCTATTCTCTCCAGGATCAGAGGAGCAGGCCTATTATATTAGGTGTTGTGGAACACGGGCAGGATGGTGCTGCTGCAGCCGTCTTGTTTGTGGGCTTCCTAGAGGCCCCTGGTCGGCCACTGTGTGAACAGACTGCAGGACTTGATATGCCTTTGTCTGATCCAGCAGGGCTTTTCTTACATGCTTATGTTCATAATTGGTTATCTAAAGTAAGCTGCAGATGATGAAAGATGTTCAGTAAGATCCCAAATCCCTCCAGGGAGACCCCACATCTGTATGCCACAAAGTGAAATTTGAGAGGTTCTGTGCACATGAAACTTCTGCAGAAGATTTTGAAAGAAGTCCAAGTAAGTGTGAAAAGAATTAAGTGTCACAGGGAGTGTGCGTGTGTATATGGGGGGGGGGGGGTTTGCATATCTCTCTCGAAGTGGAACAGCTTCTGCTGGTGCTGCTGTCTCCTAACAGAAAAGCGAACAGTGGAGTGTGGAGAGACGCGCCCTCGATTGCACAGTCCGAGGTGAAAGACTGTGAGACGCATCTCCCAGGACAGAAGAGCCTCTTTGCTTTCTATACCCATTCCGATGGAGTGGTTAGTCGCTCGAGTTAAGTGGTAGTTAGTGGCAGACAAGAATGTTGACCTCATTGCACGTTCCAGCCGTAAATAGACGCTTTGAGTGCTTCTGGGCTATTTTATTTAAAAAATATAATCAATGCACATTCACAAAGGATCCATGAAGTAGCGCATGCTATCTATGGCACCATGGGCTAATTAGGTCGCCCCCCCCAAACACTCCCATGGTATCACTTGACCCCAGTATAAACCCATCTTTCATAAGCAGGGCCGACGTGGAAGGATCCGTAGCTGGCTAAAGGTAGCCTCAGCTGTTTATTTAGAAATCGGCGGTGATGCCGTCTTCGAGACAGGTTATTTTGGAATTCCATGCAATGGCTACAGACTCTCCATTCAGTTCCGTTGACTCGGCCATAGAAAGGCCTACAGAGCCGATCGAGCTGTTAACGAATGCAGATTCCTGTCTTAATTAGATTACAGGAAATTAAGAAAGACGTCGTTCACCATCTAAGTGGGAATGGGGGGGGGGAACAGTGATAACTTGTCCTTTGGAAAGAGGTCAGGTTTTAAGCCTGTTTTTCTCTGGGTTGCCTTCGGAGCTCTGGGACCTGGTGGGAAAACTCTGCAGAGATGGGCCGATCCTCTTGAACACATGAACGCATGAAGCTGCCTTCTACTGAACCAGACTGCTGGTCCATCAAAGTCAGTATTGCCTACTCAGGCTGGCAGCAGTTCAGGTTTATTGGGACTGATTTTTTTAAGTAAACCTTGAATAAGTTGAATACCCATACTGGTAAATATCAGTATCCGGCTTATTTCTGGGTTTACCAAAAAATTCAGGTGCATTATAGTCTATGAGGATTTTTTCAAAGCTCCTGTGGGGGCATTTTTGGAGGTAGAGTCCCCTTTTTAGTTGGAGGGTATATCCCTCCTGACGGACCTGATGAGCCCTGTATTTTAATTATTCAGCTTTTTCGGGAATTGCCTATTTGGCTTCGGGGAGATCCCCAGGTTATGGCATTCGGTAAACCCAAAACCTGAAAATTACATCAAAAAAATTATTTTTGGTTTGGGGTTATCGATATGCACAACCCTACTGTCAATTCACAGACAATTTACAGTGACCTTGTAGGGTTTTCAAGGCAAGTGATGTTCAGAGGTGGTTTGACATCACCTGCCTCTGTGTAGCAACCTTGGGCTTCCTTGGTAGTCTCTCATCCAAGTACTAAGCAGAGCTGACCCTGCTTCTTCAGCACACGAACACATGAAGCTGCCTTATACTGAATCAGACCCTTGGTCCATCAAAGTCAGTATTGTCTACTCAGACCAGCAGCGGCTCTCCAGGGGCTCAGGCAGGGGTCTTTCACATCACCTACTTGCCTAATCCCTTTAACTGGAGATGCCAGGGATTGAACCTGGGACCTTCTGCATGCCAATCAAATGCTCTACCACTGAGCCATGGCCCCTCCCCTCCTCCTTCTTCTAGAAACAAGAGGCTACTAAGTATGGTGAAACGCTATGTCCGGGTATATGGTGATGTGTTGTGTGGTGTAGTGGACAGACTGGTGGACTTGGGCCTTGTGCGACCCACGATCAAATCCCCACTTCTACCATGGAAGCTTGCTGGTGATCTTGGGTCCATCACAGACTCTCAGCCTGGCCTCCCTCACAGGGCTGTTGTGAAAAAACAGAGGAGGGGAGAATGATGTTCTGAGCTGCTTTGAGTCCCAGCTGAGGAGAAAAGTGAGATATAAATAAATAAATGTGAATGTAGCATTGGCTCAGGTGGGCTGAGCAGTTTTTGATCTCACACTCTGACCACCGGATAACAAGGTTAAGCTACAAAAGAGGAGCTGGTCCAAGGTCATCCCTTCAGCTTCATGGCTGAGGGCGGTTTTGAACTCGGCTCTGCCCCCGTTTAATCAGATAGGCTAACCACTTCACCACCTGTCCTTTCTTAGAGCCAACCTAGATGAGACAATGAGTCCTATGTCTTTCCCCCTTGACATTTAGAATGCACTAAATTCTGTGGATTAAGGTTGGGATATGAATAAGATGAATAAACAAATGTTTTCTTTTTAATTAAAATCAGCCTTGGTGGTTGGCTGACTTATTTATTTACTCACTTCATTTACTTACTTCCTAGATCCTAATCTGACCCTCTAACCACTACTGGGTAACCAAAGGTTGGGTGGGAAAAGACTAAATTAAATATAGAATCAATCACTCAATCAATTTATTTGCAGTCATAGACCATCAAATAGAGCGAATTTACATAACTAAATATTATGGGGTAAAACAAGTACAAAATACACTTGAAATTAAAATGCTTAAAAATGGCAACGGTTACAGAGGTATATAGCTAGTTAATATAAAATAGAGCGAATACTAAATATAGTTAAAATTGTAATGCTTATTAATAGCAAAAGATTACAAAGGATAAATCTGTCAAAATAAACATACAAGTATATAGATCCATACAGCACCTACAGTACACATTCACTGTTTCCTTGACTATTGTAGAGTCTTAAGCGATCTCTGCCTTATTTTAATTGCAAGCCAAGCAAATCTGGCCATGCTAACAGATAAATTAACTATTGTATCCGATAGGAGGAGCACTAGACATCGTTTTCTCAGAGTTCTGGGGCAGTCCACTAATAATGAAATCAATGAACCAGTGTGGATATGATCGTATAATTTACACAAGTATAGAAATTGTTCATTTTAAGGTGCTAATTATATTAAAAGAAAGCCAAATGGCAACTGCTGCAGGTTGTTAAACTGAAACCACAGATCTGAGAAAATAGATAGTAAATTGTGGAGAAGAATATATAGTAGAGTCATAGTAGGGGGACAAGTAAGACTAAAAGTAGTAGTACTAGATGTGGTTTATAATGCTAGAATTTTGAATTTGGATTAATCAGAAGATCGACAGAGCGAAAGAATAGAAGGCTTATACAAGATATAGGCAGTTTAGAGCAGTTTATTATTAAGTAGAATTTATAGTTTAAATCAGTGTTTTGACTATTCATTGTTTTATTCAGAATTGTTAACTGATTTCCTTGGAAGAAGTTTAATGTGTATGTGTATGCTAAGTGTTTGTAATGTTTAAAGGGTTAATTAAATATATTAAAAAACCAAAAAACAAAACTGAAACCACAATCCAAATGCGTTTGGGCCCCCTGGCCTTCATCAGTGGTCTAACACAATCACTTATAATGCACACATGTACATAATACAAGATATATAACAGTATTATAGCAGAATTCTAACAACCCAGGTATATGTGTAGGGATGTATTCCGATCTGACTCTTTGCTCAATATTTTGTATAAAATTAAAGAGCCCACTGCCACGGAATACATACTGCTTGTTCTGTTTCTGGGCTGTGATGGCCTTCTATACACGGTGTGAATACCAGTATCAACCAGATACTGGCTAACACAGCCCAGAAATAGAACAAGTAGTGTTTATTGGCTGTTTAATTTTATAGAATATATTGGTATATAGAATATATTGGTATTTTATAGAATGTATTGGTAGTTGGCTGTTTAATTTTATAGAATATATTGAGCACAGAATTGGAATGCATCCCTACGCGCATACCTGGATTGCTAGAATTCTGCTACAAAAGAAGAAGAAAAAGACTTGGTTTTTATATGCTGACTTTCTCTACTATTTAAGGAAGAATCAAACTGGCTTACAATCACCTTCCCTTCCCCTCCCCACAACAGACACCCTGTGAAGTAGGTGGGGCTGAGAGAGCTCTAAGAGAGCTGTGGCTAGCTCAAGGTCACCCAGCTGGGTCGTGGGTAGGAGTGGGGAAACCAACCCGGTTTACCAGATTAGCCTCCGCCGCTCATGTGGAAGAGTGGGGAATCAAACCTGGTTTTCCAGATCAGAGGCCACTGTTCCAAACCATCACTCTTAACCACTACGCCATCCTGGCTCTGTTATATCCTGTTATATATGTTGCATTATGTATATGTGTGCATTATAAGTGATTGTGTTAAACCACGAAGGCCAGGGGGGTGAAACGTGTTTGGACTGTGGCTTCAGTTTATCAGCCTGTAGCAGTTGCCATTTGGCTTTCTTTTAATATAATTTTTTATTGTTTTAATATAGATATTAGCACCTTAAAATAAACAATTTCTATACTTAATTGAGTCTTTTCTCACCCAACCTTTGCGTACCCAGCTTTGGTTTTTAGGTTGGTTCTTTCCTTCCCCCTTTTGTTTTTTTCCCTCTAACCACTATACCACACTTACTATCTAATGCTTTCCCTTCCTGTCATATATCCATAAAAATTAGCTGCCACTCCCTGGGATGGAGAGACGGAGCAATGGCAGCTGCTAACTAATCTTGGACCAGCCAGGCACAGGCCACACAGGGGGGCCTCAAGTAAGGTTTAAGCTGCAGTTCAGGGAATCCAGAACTGATCAGCAGGTATGAGATATTGGCTTCCAGGACTGGAATCCCGACAGCGGCAGAAACCAAGATTTTCAGGACCTGGGAGAGCTCCCGAGTGAGACAGAAGTTGCTTTCAGTGGGGCCTGAGGTCCGAACTACACATTACATCTACCATTTGATCACCACAGGTTCTTGCCGCCACCTGGCAGCCACGAGTTCCCTGTGGGAACTCAGTTCAGAAGTGCTGCGGGGCTCCAGTTTGGTTTAGTTAATGCTAGGCGATCTCTGTCAATCTAAATGGCTCAAATTAATCACCCTTAAACTCAAGAAAACGGGAATCCCATTGGAGTCTCTCTATGCGTCTGTCTGGTGAGCAGCAGGCTTTCAGATTACTGAAACAAAGGATTGTAGACATTGAGTGGCAAACCTTGTCCTCATCAGCGCGTAGGGTCTGCTGAAGAAGAAGAGTTGGTTTTTATATGCTGACTTTCTCTACCACTTAAGGAAGAATCAAACCGACTTGCAATCACCTTCCCTTCTCCTCCCCACCACAGACACCCTGTGAGGTAGGTGGGGCTGAGAGAGCTGTGACTAGCCGAAGGTCACCCAGCTGGCTTCATGTGGAGGAGTGGGGAAACCAACCCGGTTCACCAGATTAGCGCCTGCTGCTCATGTGGAGGGGTGGGGAATCAAACCCGGTTCTCCAGATCAGAGTCCTGCGCTCCATACCACTGCTCTTAACCACTACACTGGCTCTCCTCAGCCTCCTGTTTGTTCTGCAGACCTGCTCGGACAACCCCTTTCTGCTCTGGCTGCCATTTGGTTCAACAAGACAGAAGAAGGCTTTTGTCTAATTCCACCAACAATCCCCCACCCCCACGAGCCTCCAGGGGCTGATTTCCAGCATCTGTTTTCACGGGACGCACCCCCCTCCCTCTGGATGCAGAAAGCCCTTTTAAAAAAGGGCTGCTACGGAAATAATACACCTTGTAAAAATCATTCAGCTGTGCAAACAGACACCTGTCAGATCAAAGGGGGTTCCCTTCCCTCTGAGGGCTTTCTTCCAAGAACAGCTTTTGCTGAAATGGAGGAGAAATGCCTTTTCCTTTTGCCGCCTCATTATTTCCCCCAGTTTCTGTGCACAGCACACAGGCAAAGGGGTCCTCAATGATTGGGGCTGCTTCAAGGAGGGTTTCAGGTTGGGGGGGGTTCATGTTTTCCCATTTTTTATACCCTGGTTTTCTCTAGACCTTTAAGGAGTCTCAAAGCTGCTTATGATCGCCTTCCCTTCCCACCCCCCACAACAGACACCTTGTGAGGTAGGTGGGGCTGAGAGAGCTTTAAGAGAGCTGTGACTAGCTTAAGGTCACCCAGCTGGCTTCATGTGTAGGAATGGGGAAACCAACCTGGTTCACCAGATTAGCGTCCATCACTCATGGCCACTTTGGAGGTGGACTCTATGGCATTATACACCATTGAATTCTCTCCCCTTTCCAAATCCCACTCTCTTCAGGCTCCACCCCCAAAATCTCCAGGTATTTTGCAACCCAGAGCTGGCAACCCTACCAGCTTGGTCAAATTGCTCTAACTCAGTGGTTCCCAACCTTTTTTTGACCAGGGACCACTAGGACTTTTTTGTTCGGTGCAGGGACCCCAGGGTTCAAAATAAAAATTCCGGGAATTTGAAAATAAACTTTAATCATAACTGTTACCGTAGTTAAACATTAAACTTAGAATTATATTTGAATATATATATTTTATAATAGAGAACTTTTAATTTAAAATATTAATTTATTATAGGTTTATAACTTTGTTTCGCGGTCCTTAATTTAGTTCTCGCAGACCCCTGGGGGTCCATGGACCCCTGGTTGGGAGTCAATGCTCTAACTAAAGAGCTAAGCTACAGGTTGTGGCTTTATAGGTCAGCTGAATCTCAACTGGGCCCCTTGGGTCGCCTGACAACTGCTGCCAGCGAGCTGCAGTACTTCCTTCTGGCCATTGTCACTGGTGGCGGTAATGAGTTGTAAGTAGCAGGACCGGTAGCTCCCTCTTCTGGCGAGCTGCCACAATGGCGCAGAGAGTATCATGCTTGGGTCTGGCTGGAAGTCTACAGTGTGAGGCCTCGGGGTCTTACCAAAAGAGCAAACAATGGGAAATCTCAACAACATGCTACCTACATGAAATAGTAGTAGCTTGCCATTAACATTCCCTAAATGTTGGGTTTTCTTCCCTGTAGATTTAACCATTCGAGTTAGCGATGGTTCCTGTGATGTGGCCGCCGGATGGTGGGTCATCGTGTTCCATTTATTTTAAAGAGGCTACCAAGAAGGCATTGGGCAATTAGGGTTTGTTTTCTTTAAATTATTTCCAGAATCGTATGGATTCCATGCCTATGATGTACTGGAGAGTTAAGCCTTTGGGAGAATGTGCAGGAGGTTTGGATTAAGATTCCAGGACCCAGTTCTCCTTTTGAGCCAAAGCTCTGCTCTGCAGTCTTGTTTTGATCACTGCGTACATTAGCTGGGACTGAGGTCACCGCGCAAACATGCAAAAGAAATAAGGGCAGAAGAAGAAACCCACCCCCCCAAACCTCCCAAGAACCATCTGGGAGGCCCGGAGGGAGAAAGCAGAACTGGGTAACCTCAGACACCAACTGAACATCCATGGAAAAAATAACTGTTGCGATGGGAAGTACAACCACCACTTTGGATCTGTCTAGCCATTTTTATTTGGGATGGGGCCATGGCTCAGTGGTAGAGCATCTGCTTGGCATGCAGAAGGTCCCAAAAGGTCCAGGTTCATCCCCGGCATCTCCCGTGAAACGTACCAAGTAGCAGGTGATGTGAAAGATCTCTACTAGAGAGCCTGGAGTGTCGCTACCAGTCTGAGTAGACAATACTGACCTTGATGGACCAAGAGTCTGATTTAGTGTAAGGCATTTCCATGCGTCCACAACGTTTTGTGTTGTTTTGATTTTAAGATGGGGCCATGGCTCAGTGGTAGAGCATCTGTTTGGCATGCAGAAGGTCCCAGGTTCATCCCTGGCACCTCCTGTGAAAAGTACCAGGTAGCAGGTGATGTGAAAGATCTCTGCTAAAGACCCTGGAGTGCAGCTACCAGTCTGAGTAGACAATGCTGACCAAGGGTCTGATTCAGTGTAAGGCAGTTCCATGCGTCCACACTGTTTTGTGTTGTTTTGATTTAAGATGGGGCTGTGGCTGAGTGGGAGAGAATCTGCTCGGTGTGCAGAATGTCCCAGGTTCAATCTATTGCATCTCAAGCGAAAAGGAGCAGGTAGCAGGTGATGTGAAATACGTCTATTTGAGACCCTGGGGAGCTGCTGCCAGTTATAGTAGGCAATACTGACCTTGATAGACCAAGGGTCTGACTCAGTAAAAGGCAGCTTCCTTTATTTGTTGTAGCCAACTTCCAAGGAGCGCAGGCAGCATATGTGGCTATTTCCTCCTCCATTTTATTCTCCTTGGCACAAAACCACCTGGTGAGTTCCATGCTTAAGTGGAGATTTGAACCCAGGTCTCCCTGGTATCAGTCCAACATGCTAACCCCAATACCTCCATGGTTCACCATACTCCAGCTCTCAGTTCTAATCACATAGCCTTCATCTCCCCTCACTTCCTGTTTGCTAGCAGAAACACCTTTGTGCATCCTTCTCATGCTCCAAATCCCACATCACTCCCATTCCCCCAATTATCCAGCAGATCGCTATGGTTCTGGGAGCTGTAGGATGCTTACTGCCTCAGGGTCAGAGAGGAATGGCATTACACGTCCGTGCAGAGTAACAACCAGGAATCAAATCCTTCCCCAAGTGAGTAACAATCGAACCTTAACTGCTCTTTCCACGGCCGTGTGATTCAGAACATGCTGTCTGTGATTCAAAGGGAACACTCCCCCCCTTTCCAAAGCCCAATTAGCTTTTATGTGAGCCTCAACATGGTTCTACTTGCTTCTCAGGTGATAAGAAAGCCATAGGCAAAGAGAGATTGCCTGGCGGGACCCACGAGAAAATCCAGCACGAAGAAGCACAAAGAGGAACACTCTCCTCTTTACATAAGGACCTGGATTTATCGTAGGATCAACAGGTGGGTTCTGTTGCTACAAGCCCCTTCTTTTAATTTCATCTCATAAGAACATAAGAAAAGCTCTGCTGGGTCAGACCAAAGTCCATCAAGTCCAGCAGTCTGTTCATACAGTGGCCAACCAGGGGCCTCTAGGAAGCCCACAAACAAGGCGACTGCAGAAGCACCATCCTGCCTGTGTTCCACAGCACTTAATATATTCAGCATGCTCCTCTGATCCTGGAGAGAATAGGTATGCACCATGACTAGTATCCATTTTGATTAGTAGCCATGAATACCCCTCTCCTCCATGAACATAAGAACATAAGGTTATCAACTCTGTCCTGAGAACCCTACTTATACGAGATCAGACCGTTGTCAGATCAAGGTTAGTACTGTCGACTCACAGACTGGCAATGGCTCTCCGCTTTCTCCGGTAGCAGTCTTTCACATCACCGACCACCTGATTCTTTTAGATGGAGATTGCTGGGGATGCAGAGGATTGAACTTTGAACCTTCTGCATGTAGGGTTGCCAATCTCCAGGTACTAGCTGGAGATCTCCTGCTATTATAACTGATGTCCAGCCGATTCTACTCAGCCCTGCAGTGACTCTCCAGGGTCTCAGGCGGAGGTCTTTCACATCACCTACTTGCCTAGTCCCTTTAACTGGAGATGCCGGGGATTGAACCTGTGACCTTCTTCATGCCAAGCAGGTGCTCTACCACTGAGCCATGGTCCCTCTCCATGGCTCTCCAGGGTCTCAGGCAGAGGTCTTTCACATCACCTACCTGCCTAGTCCCTTTAACTGGAGATGCCAGGGATTGAATCTGAGGCCTTCTGCACACCAAGCAGATGCCCGTAGTTGCCTGGAAGCAAACAGCTAAGCAGTGCGGTAGACACCGCTCTCACGTTACACTTTGTGAGCATCTGAGCCCTGTGTCTGCGCACACAAAAACACACAAAAACATGGGGTCTTCCCACCCACAGCTGTTCACAATCATATTCTGTTTTCTGTTAAGGCTTCAATTCCCAAAGCTGCAGTAGAATTCGACCCGAGTTCTGTTTCTTTGGGGGGGTATCGTATGGCTTCATACACCCAGGGTATCGTATGGCTTCATTAAATCCTACTCTCCTCCAAAATCTGGCTGTCAGCAAAACTAAATATGTCTGGAATGTGTTTAGATCGTGCCACATCAGGGCATGAATTAATTTCGGGGAAGGAGGGTGGGAGACGGAGAAGGCAAGAGAAGGAAAAAAAGAGAGAGCAAGAGAATCACAGCGCTCAAACACGATGGCTGGAAGGCACGTGTGGCCTTATGATGTTTTAATTGAACCCGGCTGGGGCCATTTGTACAGAAAGCTCGGTGGGCGTTGCATGGATTGTTCTTTTTTTTAATAGCATATGTGACAGAAAAAGGGAATTCTAAATAAAGAAGTCAGAGAGCCTCTCTGAGGATGAGTAATTAAAAGGGAAAACGGCCACCCGTGACTCGAGCTGTGTCTTGTTCGAGGCAGGAGTCTGTTAAGAACAGAAGAACTCAAGAGCTGCCTTTTGGGATTGTCTACTCCAGCTTCCCCTTTCTGATTTTGGGCCTGGCAGAGAGTGCTGTTTATTATTTATTTATTGGAAACATTTATGAGCTGCTGTTCTTCCTTGAGGAGCTCAAGGCAGCTTGCGGTATCCATAAAATGCACAAAATAAAATACGCAACAAAAGACACAAATGAAAATACACAAAATCCACACCGAATAAAATATACAAAATCAACAAAATACACAATATAATCAAACGCAGCCCTAAATAAGACCGTCTTCCGCTGCTTCCTGAAGATCAAAAGTGAGGGGGCCAGATGGGATTCCCTGGGCAGGCTGTTCCATAATTGTGGGGCTGCAACCGAAAAGGTCCTCTCTCCTGTACCCACAAAACATTCTTCTTTGATTGATGGGACAGTCAGGTGGGCCTCTCACTGTGATCTTAATACCCAGGCAGAAACATATGGGAGATGATGGTCCTTCAGATGCCCTCGTCCCAAGCCTTGTAGTAGGGTTGCCAGCCTCCAGGTACTAGCTGGTGATCTCCTGCTATTCAACTGATAGAGGTACGTTCACCTGGAAAAAATGGCTGCTTTGGCAGTTGGTCTCTATGGCATTGAAGTCCCTCCCCTCCCCAAAACCCGCCCTCCTCAGGCTTTGCCCCAAAAACCTCCCGCCGGTGGCAAAGAGGGACCTGGCACCCCTGCCTCATAGCCATGTAATTCTTGCTTTTATGCATTTGAGGAAAAATTTCATTAACATTATTGATAAACATTGATCATGGGGGCGCTTCAAGCCATCACGGTTAGAGACAAAAGCCAGATATTTTCTTCAAGTGCCTCCTAAGGCTTGACTGAATTTGTTGTTCCAAGGGAGCTATTTCCAATCAGGGAAATGGTGGGGAAGAGAAGCGTTAGCCCCCTTTCTCAATGCTCGACCCATAGTCCTGGGCAGTCCATTTAGGGTTGAATTACCCATCTGGAGTACCAGTCACAGAATTGCAACAATAAGGTCATTTATGCATGGGTACATTCACTCATGTTCGCCCCTGGTTTGTCTCAGTTGTTCCTTGGAGTTATGCATGAGTTTTCCATCCATTAGAGGTGACTTCATGGCCAGCCCTCAAAACTCCCAGGTCTTCCTGTTCCTCCGTTAACCTGATTCTTCCATCTCCTTCTATCTCAGCCCAGGTGAAACCCCCATGCAAAAGGCAAAGTGCGGGACACACAAGCTTGGTTTCTCTCACAGCCAATTACACAGCAGCATGTAAAGAGGCGAAATTTCTTGCTTTCTCTCACAGCCAATTACAAAGCAGCATGTAAAGAGGTGGGGATTCAAATACGTCCTGCTTCCTCAGAGCTCTTTTAAAAAAAGACTTTTTAAAACCAAGGCTTGGATTTCTCTCCCACCCCTTCTTTTCCGATTGCTCAGGTTTTTTTTAATGTTGTTGTTCCTAAAATGCTTTTTTATGTGGCAGTTAGGTTTTTTTTTTTTGGGGGGGGAGGGAATTTCTCTCATAGTAAGCTCTACGAAGTAAGCCAATTACAAAGCAGCATTTCAAGGGGCAGACTTGATTTGAGCTTGGAGACTGATGGTGCATAGATTCCCAGCTGAAAAGTGTGGGTCCAGCCAGCAACTAACCTCAGGTAAAACTCCCATGCATAAATGACCTAAGTGTACTTCCCCCATATTAAGTCGGCCATCCCTGTTCATGTTCTGTTTGTGTATCAGACAAACCAGAGTTCAGATGCAGCTATTGGAGATACGCAGACAAAGACCCTTGTTCGAATTGGAAATGGTCATTGGGGGGAGATCTCAGCTGGTGTGAAGCTACAGGAGTCAATAAAAGAATCCAACCTTGAATTCAACTTGAATCCAACACGCCTTTGCGGGGCATGCCTGTTTCCCATCTGTTCTCATCAAAGCATTCACATGGCTCCTTGCCAGATGTTCTAAAGAAAATGGCCTTCTTTTGTTATCAAGTCCCCCAAACAGCTTCAGGGGGTCACTGAAATTCTTTTGCGTAACGTTTCCAGTCGGGAGGTCACTTTCCGGCTTGGGGCAATGCTCCTGACATCATCGAAGGCCCTTCTGTGCGCAAACTATTCTTCTAGACAAATCACATGGCTGTTACTCGCACAGAAGGGTAACATGTGCAAACCCGCCAGCCCAATAGTTTGGCTCTATCGAATGCACGTCTTCAAAATCTGTAAGGAGATGCTAAGCACACTGATCTTTAATGGGTAGGTCAGAATCCCAGGTAGGACATAGGGGTCATAGTGTCAGCATAATATTTCTTTTTATTGGTCTAAAAGAAGAAGAAGAGAAGAAGAAGAAGAAGAAGAAGAAGAAGAAGAGGAGGAGTTGGTTTTTATACGCCTACTTTCTCTACCACTTAAGGAAGAATCAAACCAGCTTACAATCACCTTCCTTTCCCCACAATAGACAACCTGTGAGGTAGGTGGGGCTGAGAGAGCCGTGACTAGCCCAAGGTCACCCAGCTGGCCTCATGTGGAGGGGCAAGGAAACAGGAAGAGTGGGGAAATCCAGTTCGCCAGATTAGCCTCAGCCACTCATGTGGAGGAGAGGAGAATCAAACCCGGTTCTCTGGATCAGAGTTCACCTCTCCAAACCATCACTCTTAAACACTACACCACAAACCTAAGTGGTGACCAGCCTTTCTACCAAGGTTGATTATGCACGGTCACCTTAACCTCCTTTATTCCCTGTTTCAGCCAGGATCAAATTTTTCAGTATGCACGCTATCTCATTCCTTTGAAGCTCAACGCTGTTCCGACGAAAAACTAACCCGGCTTTTCCCATTCCTCTTCTGGCCCAAATTAAACCGTTGATCCTGGCATATTCCGGAGTCACTGAGCATGCATACTCCATTAGGGAAAAATACAGAAGATTGGATTCTCTCTCAGCCAATCACGAAGCAGTGTGTAAAGAGGCGGGGATTCAAGTGCTTCCTGCTACCTTGGAGCTCTTTCTGAGAAAAAGAAAAGCTTCTTAAAAACAAGGCTTGGAATTTCTCCCCCCGCCCCCACTCTTTCAGATTGCTCCGTTTTTTGTTTTTTGTTCTTAAAATGCTTTTTTATGCAGCAGCGGGGTTTGGGGGGAAGAAAATCTCTCAAGGGGAGCACTGCAAGGCAAGCCAATTACAGAGCAGCATTTAAAGGGATGGGACTTGATTTGAGCTTGGGAGACTGCTTTTCTGTATTCGTGGCTCGATTAGCACACAGTTTCGTCCCTGATCATTCAAGCCAATGCATACAGTTTCCCCCAAATCGGGTTACATTAATGTGCAATGAACCCAGGTCCAACCAGGGAGATCCAACCCATGCATAAAAGGCTCTTGTGTGCCCCAAGTTAATTCTGAAGAGTTTTTAGAAATCCATACATTTAGACAAGCTTTCTTATTGGCAAGGTGTAATGTCTTAGACTCAAATGAGATGCAAGGGAGATAACAATAAAATTATCGCAGGAGAATGAAACTGCCCATTTTGTCCAGATCAAGTAGACTCCCTCTCCCACATTGTTTTAAGATGTTCACCAAATAATACTGCACGAAATAAATATATCACTCCCTGGATAAAACAGCAAATGACAATTTCTGAGACACTTTCTGTTATCTGCTGTCATGTAGATCAGTGAACTGTGTGAGAGACGCGGCAACTTTTCCCTTTATAGTGTCAAGAAAAAAAAATTTCCCCACTTTTTAAAGTGTGAAATGGTAGATAAGTAGCCAATGGAGGTTGGCAACCCTAGTTGCCAGGTCCCTGTTTGCCACCGGCAGGAGGTTTTGGGGGCAGAGACTGAGGAGGGCGAAGTTTGGGGAGGGATGTCAGCGCCATAGAGTCCAATGGCCAAAGCAGCCATTTTCTCCAGGAGAAGTGATCTCTATCGGCTGGAGGTCAATTGTAATAGTAGGAGACCTCCAGCCACCATCTGGCAGTTGGCAACCCAAGCTACAGTCTTTCCATCAATCGCTGGCTTCCCATCTCTCCTTTTTTCTCTGTAGACCATTGTTGTTGTTGTGGGGGGGGGTGCTTGCTGGTTATTTCTGCTATAGTTTATACCACAAAGTGCACCAAAATGAGTTTTTACGGGGCAAATTTTTACTTAGGAATGTTTTCATTATGAGGGGATGCTTTTTAAATATGTTGTGCGCTGCCCTGAGCCCAGCTTCGCTGGGGAGGGCGGGATATAAATTCAATAAAATAAAATAACAAAATAATAAAATTAATAAAATAAAAATAAAAGCCTCCCATTTCTCCCTTAGGCTGAGGATTCCCAGTTTTGAAGAGCAGTCTGGACAGAGGGGTCTCACGGAGAACCTTTGGAACTGTGCAAACCTGATGGAGAGAATGTCTGTCCGAGCTTAGCTTTTAAGTCGGCAATCATCAACCCGGTTAAACCAGAATCTGCCGACTTAGGAAAGGTTTGTGCTGTTCCCTGGAGCAAGATGAAACTGGCGGCCGTCCACATTCTCGCACTGAACGGGTGGACAGGACGGGCCGTGTGCGGAGAAGACTTCACTCCGCAAGTATTGTTCTAAGCTCTCGCCGGAGGATTATATTACAGCTTTCCTGCCAGATTGAATTTCCCAGCCAGTCCTGGGACTACACACAATGTAAAAGGGAAAGGAGGTATATTTCGGGCAGTGGCATTATTGTACATGCGTGACATCATGGGACAGGATTCTGATTCGGCGTGCCAACTTTGGGTGGAAAGTCTCTCTTTAAAAAGGCATAGAATGTGTCCGTCCTGAGCTCCAGCAGAAACAGCTGCCAAATAATTTATTTGCTGGGAATAAAAGCTGCGATGGGAAATGACCGCTTCAGTTGCCAAACTGTTAGTCCTGATGGCTCAGTATAGTGCTTCCCTGATCAGGAGCAGGCTACCTCCAGGTACCTGATGCCAACAACAAACCACAAGGGGTGGCTACCTCTGTCATGCCTGTCACGGAGACAAAATTGGAAGGGGTTCCCAGAAATGCATTAAACATGGTTGGTGATTGCAAAGACAAGGCCTATGAGAAAAGTTTGAAGGCACTGGCCATGTCTGGTCTGGAGAAGAAAATGGCCATTTATGCATGGGTACCTTACCTCAAGTTCGCCCCCGATCTGTCTCAGTTATTCCTTGGAATTATGCATGAGTTTTCCGTCTGTTAGAGATGACCTCACACCCAGCCCCCACAAATCCCGGGTCTTCCCTTTGTTAGCCCGATTCTTCCATCTCCTTCCATCTCAGCCCGGTTGAAATCCCCATGCATAAGGCACAGTGTGAGACACACAAGCTTGGTTTCTCTCACAGCCATTTACAAAGCAGCGTATCAAGAGGCGGGGATTCAAATACTTCCTGCTTCCTCGGAGCTCTTTCTGAGCAGAAGAAAGACTTTTAAAAAACGAGGCTTGGATTTCTCCCCCCCCTCCTTTCAGATTGCTCCTTTTTTTGTTTTTTTGTTCTTAAAATGCATTTTTTATGTGCAGTTGGGTTTTGGGGGGAATTTTCTCTCACAGTAAGCTCTACAAAGTAAGCCAATTACAAAGCAGTATTTCAAGGGGTGGGAATTGATTTGAGCTTGGAGACTGCCAGTGCAGAGATTCCCAACAGGAAAGTGTGGGTCCAGCGAGCAACGAACCTCAGGTAAAACTCCCGTGCATAAACGACCAAAGAGAGAACACAGTTGCATTCTTCAAATACATTATAGGTGGACCCATGGATAAAGAGAAAGACTCCTTTGCTGCTTCAGGACATGTTCTGGGGGAGTGGAGTTAGATCTTGGTTGAACACTAGGAGGTGGTTTCAAGTGTGAAGAGCAGCAGTTCAGCGATAGCATCACGATGATGGACTCTCGCTCAGTTAGAGACCCTAGTTTTGGATTTCACTGAGCTAAGGATTGGATGAGATCTGATTGATTAAAACATTTATATCCCACCTTTCCTAGTGGTTCAAGACAGCAGACAACAATAGCGATGGCCTCAAAAGTATCTTCCATCTCTAGGTAGGGTTTCCAACCTCCAGGTGGTGGCTGGAGATCTCCTGCTATTACAACTGATCTCCAGTTTTTGGAAATTGGACTCTATGGCATTGAAGTCCCTCCCTTCCCCAAACCCCGCCCACCCCGCTCAGGCTCCACCCCAAAAACCACCCCAAAAACCAATCTGTCTCTCAATCCTCTGTGATTCAAGACAAAGAGAAATGGCTCCAGTGGAATTGAAGAGCAGGATGGGAGAATTTCTGTCCATTGTCAGTTCCATTGTTCTCTCCCCTATAGCACGTGGGTTACCATTTTCATCCCAGAATGCATTGCTAATATTGTTTTAAGAACAGCCCTGTGAGGTTGGTTGAGGGTGAGAGTTTGGTAGGGGGGTTATCAAATTGCTGACCTCTAACCATTTCATCTCCCCCCTACAAATCCAACATATGATTCTTTATTTTCACACCATTCCTCACACTAGAATTTCCCCTTAAATTGAATGCATTTTGAAATGCAATTTGGACCTCAATAAATCAGCACTGTGCATCATGTGTTTATTGTACATATAAATGATAGGCACAGTTTCTGTCGATTTTATATCCAATGGCGAGAAATTGTGTGCTTCATAGATCTGTCCATATGTGCTCACAGTAGGAAAACATCTACAAAAATGGAGGCAAAATGTAAAAAGTTGTGTCTTTATCAAATATAAATGAATATAAGGAAAGTGTGCAAGTTCAAGCATTCAAGGAGCAGTCCTATTGTCTTAGGTGCTGTTGGAAGACAGGCAGGATAATGCTGCTGCAGTCGTCTTGTTTGGGGGCTTCCTAGAGGCCCTGGTTGGCCACTGTGTGAGCAGACTGCTGGACTTGATGGGCCTCAATATGATCCAGCAGGGATTTTCTTCTGTCCTTCTGTTCTTAAGTATCCATAAAGATCCTATCTCGCCCAAAGAAACCCGGTGAGTTTTTTGATTCAGTGGGGATTTAGACCTAGATCTCTTCCTTCAAGGTCTGCCAAATAATTCACTGCACTCCACTGGTTCTAAGGGAGAGCTCAAGGTATTTATTGCCCCAAAACAAGGTGCCCCCATTCTCCCCCATGGGACTGTGTCATCAATAGCCAGGTAGGGACTAGCCCTTGAGGCAGGGATGCCAGCCACCAGGTGGGACCTGGGGATCCCTCGGAATTACAGCTCACCTCCAGACTACAGAGACCAATTCCCCTGGAAAAAAAATGGATGCTTTGGAGGGTGGACTCTGTGACATTGTACTTCACTGAGGTCCCTGTCCTCCACAGGCTCTGCCTCCAAATCTCCAGGAGTTTCTGCCAACCCTCCCCCCACCCATCCCTGTGCTGGCGGAGGGGGTGGTGGAAACTGGCAACCCTATCTTGAGGGCAATGGCAAAGGGTTTGGATCTGCCCAGCTGTGGTATGTGTCCAGTAGGGAAGGCCAGCCCTCACCCATACCACTGATGGCTGGGGGTGAATTGAGCTCCTATGGTATATTGGCACCCTTTTTGTACCACCACCCCCATCAGTACCCCCACATGAACACATGAAGCTGCCTTATACTGAATCAGTATAAGGTCCATCAAAGTCAGTATTGTCTACCCAGATGGGCCGTGGCTCTCCAGGATCTCAGGTAGAGGTCTTTAACATCATTTACTTGCCTAGTCCCTTTAACTGGAGATGCTGGGGATTGAACCTGGGACCTTCTGCGTGCTCAGCAGATGCTCTACCACTGAGCCATAACCCTTCACATGAAGCAGCCTTCTACTGAACCAGATGCTTGGTCCATCAATGTCTGTATGGTCTACTCAGGCTGGCAGCAGCTCTCCAAAGTCTCAGGTGGAGGTCTTTCCCATCACCTCCTGCCTTGCCCTTTTACAGATGCCCGGGATCAAACCTGGGACCTTCTGCATGCAAAGCAGAGGCTCTACCACTGAGCCACGGCCCCTCCTCTTTGAATCACCCTCTCTGTCCCAATTGCCCAGCAGATTGTCTCTTGTAACACCCACAAGTTATCATTTCCTGGAGTTGATTCTTGCCGACGGGATTGCAATAAATGATCTTTCTTCCTGGCCCCATCGCCTTAGACCCCCATGCATGACCCTCCTCCCTCCAAGCACAATGAAAGAAACTGCCTCCCTCCATCTCTCCGGGGATGAAACTGATACCTTGGTCATGTGCAAGTGGCCCACATGCTCCCCCGCCCCCAGAGACAGACATATTTTGATGCAGCTCCAGGCTCCGTACCTGATACCCCTGACCCCTCTTTCTATTTCAATGCTAATTCAGAACAATGCCATAAGCAGCTACTCCAAAATAGCAGGGGCAAACGTCTTGTCCTTTTATAGCAACGGGCCCCATTGTGCCAGGCGGTATGTGTGACAGGGGGAGGCCACATAACACAAAGTGTGACATTCAAGAGCTGAGAGGTGAATAAAGACCTCGTTGAGAGGAACCTCTGGCGCTCTGCTTGATCCCCCCTCCAGTGGCTGCCATCTCCTTCGCCGCAACCTATCAAGATGCCACCCAAGAAGCCAGAACCCAAGAAGGCAGAACCCAAGAAAGAAGAGCCAAAGGCGGCCCCCAAGGCGGCTCCCCCACCAGAACCGGAGCCCCGCAAGGAAGTTGAATTTAACCCGGCTAACATCAAGGTAAGTGTATTTTCGGGGGGCATCCTAAAGGAGGGATCGGGGAGAGAAGGGGGCATGCTATAGCCCTATCTCATCTAATCTTGGAAGCTAAGCAGGGTCCGTACTTGGGTGGGAGACCGCCAAGGAAGGCTCTGCAGAGGGAGGCAATGGCAAAACACCTCTGCTTCTTGCTTGCCTTAAAAGCCTCTTGGATGGGAGACCACCAAGGAAAACTCTGCAGAAGAAGGCAATGGCAAAACACCTCCCCTTCTTGCTTGCCTTGAAAGCCCCTTGCTGTGAATGCCATAAGACTTGGATGGGAGACCACCAAGGAAGGCTATACAGAGGAAGGCAATGGCAAACCATCTCTGCTTCTCACTTGCCTTGAAAGCCCCTTGCTGGGTAAACAAAAATGTTGAAAAAAAAGAGAGAGAAAACCTTATATATGGAATTATCACTGTCGACTTAGAAAGCTAAAATAACATTTCAAAAATTTTAATCAAATTATAAATATTAAAAACTACATCAAAATACATCAGTCTTTTGTTACATATATACCTCTCCTTAAAAAAAAAAGATACAAATGTAAATAACATAAAATACATGTAAACCAAACCATGTATTTTATTATATTTTTAATTGTATCTGGTCACAAGAAAGATGCTTGTAGGTCTGTGACATCCCCATGTGTATAGGTACAACTGTACTTAAAAAAGAGGGTTTGTTTTTTTACACTAGGGGAAGGTACCTATATGTATTTTGATGCACAGTTTTTAATATTTATAATTTGATTAATTTTTTGGAGTATAATTTTAGCTGTTTTTAACTGACTGTGATCATTCCATATATAAAGGTTTCTTCTCTCCCCCCCCCCAACCTGGTCTGTTCTGGGTAGACCCCCCTTTTTTTGATCATTTTAGCCCCTTGCCGAGGTCACCGTAAGTTGGTTGCAATTTGACAGCATTTACATACATGAAAGTGGGGTTGTGCCAATGGGAAGCAGAAGTTCTCTGTTGGGCATATGGTGAAATTCTACCTGGACAAATTTATGGGTAAGTGGGGAGTGCCTCTTAACATGGGAAAGCAGGGGCATGCCAAGTGAGAACGATGAAGTTACACAGCGGTGGATTCTTTTGTTGGATTTTGTACCCAAGCAAAATACCCGAGTGTGTAGCCCTTTGCGATTGATCTTGCACTGGCTTGCTTGAACCGGACATCAAGAACTGCCGCTCGATGTGTCTAAAGCAAACTCGGCGGTGAATTTAGAGCAACGGCCATGGATTTTCTTCATCCGTTTTCCTCTCCACATGTGTGAATGTCTTTTTCAGGGATTCCAGTAAGGATACTGGAATAAATTTGAGGGATGGGAAGGGGGAGCCAGTTGTTTAATGGAATATTTGTCAATAAATTGTTGGAGTTCATAATTAAATCTGCATGAATTCAATTGCTCATAAGCATGGACATTCATTCTGAAGGGGGAAATAATTTTTGATAATGAATATGCAACTCACAGGCAGAGTCACCACTGGAGGGTCATTCCTGCCCCTTTGAGGTAGAGATGTCAGTCACTTTCCTCCCCCATCAACTGGTTTTTATGTTTACTTATATATTTGTCTGCTATCCAAATAATCAGAGCCACCCTTCAATTGAGCACAAGACTCCTGTAACTGGCTAATTGTTGAAATGTTGCAACCTTATCTAACAGACACAAAAACGAACCCAAGGGCTCTGACATTTGCCTACCCCATTGGTTGAAATGCCTCGAGGAACATTTATTTTTTTTTATTTTATATCGCTTCATAGCTTGAAAGCTTTTGAGGCAGTGTGGGTGGCTGGAAAGTGCCATTTAGTCACAGACCACTTCTGGCGACCTCATAGGGTTTTCAAGAAAAGAGACGAGCAGAGGTGGTTTGCCATAGCCTGCTCCTGTTTGCCATGATCACCTGCTTCTGTGGAGCAACCCCAGACTTCCTTGGTGGTCTGCCATCCAAGTACTAACCAGGGCCGTCTGAGATCTGATGATATCAGGCTAGCCTGGGCCCTCCGGGTTAGGGCAGAGATGAACAGGGGTGGTTGCCATTGCCTGCTTCTGCATAGCAACCCTGGACTTCCTTGGTGGTCTCCCATCCATGCATGTACCAACCAAGACCGAACCTGCTTAGCTTCTGAGATCTGACAAGATAAGGCTAGCCTGGGCCATCCAGGTCAGGATAAGAGATGTTAAGAGGTGGTTTGCCATTGCTTGCCCCTGCATAGCAACCCTGGACTTCCTCAGTGGTCTCTCATCCAAGTACCAACCAGGGCCGACCCTGCTTAGCTTCCAAGATCTGACGAGATCCGGCTAGCCTGGGCCATCCAGGTCTGGACAAGAGATGTTGATTTGCCATTGCCTGCCTCTGCGTAGCAACCCTGGACTAGCTTGGTGGTCTCTCATCCAAGAACCAACGAGGGCTGACCCTGCTTAGCTTCCGAGATCTGACAAGATCAAGCTTGCTTGGGCCGAAATGCATCTGGTCAAGCAGTTTACTAAGCAGTATTTTTACATACAGTGGTTTTAACACTGCTATGGGGCTTTGGTTTTTAATCTTTTTTAATGGATTTGTGCACACAATAAAGAAACTTCTATTTTGTTGCTTCATGCTAGCTCAATCTTTTTGGTTCATGCACACACAGAGCATCTTTATTCCCCCCCACTTTGCAGACACACATCTGAAAGTCCATGCTGTCAGCCGCATCATTTTGGCCAACATCCACAGGTGTGCTTCTCAGCTTTATAATGCTGACAACTTGGGATAAACAACATTCACACATTTTGGACATTCACTGCAATGCGCACCATGCGTACGATTAAAAATAACCCTGATTCGGTCAACGGCCCTATTTGTTCTGTGCCCCCGCTGAGAGAGCTAACCTTCTAGGACAGGCTAGAGCCGGCAGGTGTAATCTTCACAACAGCACATCAGAGGAACAGAAAAGAAAGAAAGGGCATAGCCACTGGTGTGATCTCTGTTTCTTCTCCTAGGCCAACCTGCCAGAAAAGATGGGGGTTGGTGGGAAATTCTGCTGTTTTTCATTACTGGAGTTTGTGGGGAGGGCAGTGGTCCATCTTCCATCTGTTTTGTGTATTCATAGAATCATAGAGTTGGAAGGGGCCATGCAGGCCATCTAGTCCAACCCCCTGCTCAGTGCAGGACCAGCCTAGAGCATCCCTGACAAGTGCTTGTCCAGCCTCTGCTTAAAGACTGCCAGTGAGGGGGAGCAGCTCACCACCTCCCTAGGTAGCTGATTTCACTGTTGAACAACTTTTACTGTCATTCCCCCCTCTTCTACCCAGCCGGTACCTTTCCTCCCACTATTTAAACCCATTACTGGTGTCCTATCCTCTGCTGCCTTAACCGTAACCCTAACCCTGCCCTCTTCTAAGTGACAGCCCTTCAAATATTTAAAGCGAGCAATCTTGTCCCCCCTCACCCTCCTCTTCTCCATGTAGGTGATGTAAGGTTTTTACCATGTATCCTGCTAATAAAGCTGGTCATAGAATCATAGAGTTGGAAGATGCCACCAGGGTCATCTAGTCCAACCCCCTGCACAATGCAGGAAATTCACAACTACCTCCCTCCCCACACCCCCAGTGACCCCTTCTCTATGCCCAGAAGATGGCCAAGGTGCCCTCCCTCTCATCATCTGCCTAAGGTCATAGAATCAGCATTGCTGACAGATGGCCATCTGGCCTCTGCTTTAAAAAACCTCCAGGGAAGGAGAGCATTCCACCTCCTGAGGAATCCTGTTCAGCTGAGGAACCTCTCTTAACTGTTAGAAAGTTCTTCCTAATGTCTAGACGGAAACTCTTTTGATTTAATTTCAACCCGTTGGTTCTGGTCTGTCCTTCTGGGGCAACAGAAAACAACTCCATACTCCCAAACAGTGACCATAACATGGACATCGAGGGGTCTTCTCGCTTGCTCATTTTTCTTTGCATTTATATCTTTCATGGAGTATACCTCCAGATGGACAGTCTGTTCTTTGCCCGAGGATACAGCGGGGGGTAAGAAAAGGCAGGCTTTTAATAGCAGAACAACTGTCCATCTCCTCTTCTGTTTGCCTGGCTCCTGTTGATTTTTCTCTGCCTTTGTCACTGTCCGAAATAGAACCCTTTATTTGTGGATGTCCCAGAAGGTTGGGGTACTGTGTATTTTCTTCCACTGGCTCTGCTCTTCTTCCCTTGGACAGTCGAATGGGCGAAGCTTTTCCCATGGTCTCAACTCCATGCCCGGAAAACCTTCACTTGCTGTATTTTCCCCTGTTAGTCACAAAACCAGGCCAGCAAAGATGGTTGCAGACCTGCAGGAAAGAATGCGTGGTGGTGGAAACCACCTTCAAGTCTAGGGTTTTCAAAGCAAGAGATGAACAAATGTGGTTTGCCACTGCACGCCTCAGCACAGCGACCCCCCAGGCTTCCTCAGCGGTTTCCCATCCAAGTACTAACCAGGGCCAACCCTGCTTAGCTTCCAAAATCTGACAAGATGGGGCGAGCCTGGGCCATCCAGGTCAGGGCAAGAGATGAGCAGAAGGAGATTGCCATTTCCTTCCTCTGTGTAGCAACCCTGGACTTCCTTGGTGGTCTCCCATCCAAGTACTAACCAGGTCCGACCCTGCTTAGTTTCCGAGATCAGGCTAGCCTGGACCAGCCAGGTCTAGGCAGGAACATCTGTCTGTCTGTCTGTCTGCCTGCCTGCCTGTCTATTGACTACTACTCTATTTTACAACATCACACACATTGTAGCAGTAGTAATAGTAGTAGTGGTGGTAGTAGAAGAAGAAGACTTGGTTTTTATACCCCACTTCCCGCTACTTTTTAAGGAGTCTCAAAGCTGCTTACAATCTCATTCCCTTCCCCTCCCCACCAAAGACACCTTGTGAGGGAGGTGGGGCTGAGAGAGTTCGGGGAGAACTGTGTCTAGCCCAAGGTCACCCACCAGGCTTCATGTGGAGGAGCGGGGAATCAAACCTGGTTCTCCAGATTAGAGTCCACCGCTCCCAGCCATTACACCAAGCTGACTCTTAGTAGTAGTAGTAGTAGTAGTAGTAGTAGTAATATACCAGCTGACCCACTTAATTCCTGAGGTCTGACAAGATCAGGCTATCCTGGGCTATCCTGCGAATGTCCTAATGTTACATCATCAAGACAAGCTGCAGAATTGAGCCTTTTGCAATGCAGAATTTAGAATTTATTTGGCAGCAAATTTCAGTTTGGCTAAAGCATAGAGGATTCCCTGGGAAAGGGAAAAGAAGAAGTCCTTGAGGTCTGATTATGTCTGGGCATGCTTCCATTCCGATATTTAATTTCATCCCTTGCTGGATCTGGGTGATTGGTATTACATTATTCGCTCCATATAAACTTACATTCTCTCTTTCTCTGTTTTCTCAAATTGCATACTCAACGAGAGGATCCTCCAGTGATAATTCGGTGGACCCAAGCACACTGAAATAGCCCATTCATCCTATGGATCTCAACATCCCTGAATACCCTCATTAGGCAGTAGGGGTTATCAGCCATGGGCAGAACAGCTAAAACAGAGTATCTGGGGTCCAAACATGACCCATCTCTGGCCTGTTTTTCTCTCTCAAAATCCACAGTCAGATATTTGCAGCCCACCAGGAACCCATGGTAAAATGGTCAGGGTTTTAAAAAAGGACCATAAAGAATATTCATTCATTTTATGGTCCCCCTTTCTCACTAAGATTTAAGGCAGATTACAAAGGGTAAATCAATGCAATCTGTGAAGAAGCATCATAGTTGTTTTTTTAAATTGCATACATTATGATAAATCCAAAATAAGGAGCTACTTAAACTACTAAAGATGATTCAAAACATCACAGGTTTGAGTAACACCAGATAATTTGAAACAGGGATTGAAAGAGCAGGGATAAGAAACATGAAATGTGGCATCACAAGGAGAAGCGCCGTATTTTATTCCTCACTCAAGCAGTTAAAGGCATTTGCGTGAGCATCTTCAGTGCCTTGTGTGAGAGACTGTAACGTGTGTGTTTTATTTATTAATGTATTTGTACCCACATTTTCTCCCCAATGGGGCGGCAAAGGGGATTATCACACCCTTCTCTCCTCTTTCACCTTATCCTAAAAACAAGAACTTTGTGAGATACATACGTAGGTAGGGTGGCCACTTGCCAGCTTCAAGTTGGGGTGGAGCTCAGTTCCTCTGGAAAAATTGTAGCTTTGTGGACTCTATGGCATTGAAGTCCCCTCCCCTCTCCAAATCCTGCCCTCTTCAGTCTCTACCTCCCAAATCTCCAGGTATTTCCCAACCTGGAGCTGGCAACCCTAACTCAGCGGTCTCTTTTCCTTGGTTTTAAAAGCAAAACAGCCGAGAGGAAGGGGGGGTGTTCCAGCCTGTCCCTTTCTTTTTGGGCAGCCGGCCCAAAAGGAAAAAAAGCCTTGGCCAGCTTGGTTTTATTTTTTCCTAATTGGTTGGCAGCCCTGGGGAAAAGGAGACGAGGCAGCCAGATTTTTGAGGCTGCAGTTCGAGAATCCAGGGTCATGTTTCTGAAGTCCATTAGCAGGGGATCAGCCCCTTCGGTCAAAATGTTTTACATTTCTGGTGGCAGCGCTTGCCAGAAACCCATCTCATTCCTCCCAAACGGCTGTCGCTCTCCTTCGCTGGGGATTCAGAGAACGATTCCCCCAGGCTGTGGAACAGGATGGGGGCATGTTCTCAATCAGAGGAGGGAGGCGATCCTCTTACAGGCCAAAGCCTCCCTGTCAAATTGGGTTAGGACTCAAAAGGACGAGAGCGCGCAACCACATGCTTGAGCTGGTCCTCATTAGACCCCCCCCCACTAGGGTTGCCAACTTCCAGGTACTAGCTGGAGATCTCCTGCTATTACAACTGATCTCCAGCCAATAGAGATCAGTTCAACTGGAGAAAATGGCCGCTTTGGCAATTGGACTCTATGGCATTGAAGTCCCTCCACTCCCTGAACTCTGCCCTCCTCAGGCTCCACCCCAAAAACCTCCTGCCGGTGGTGAAGAGGGACCTGGAAACCCTACTGGCAACCCAAAAAACCCCCACCCATCCAAATGATGCTTGGTGAAAATGGTCCTTCTGGGATAGCTGTTCTGTTTGCTTTGTGTGGCATATAGGGTTGCCAGTTTCCAAGTGGTGGCTGGAGATCTCCTGCTGATCACCAGGCAATAGAAATCAGTTCCCCTGGAGAAAATGGCCACTTCAGCCATTGGACTCTATGGCATTGAAGTCCCTCCCCATCCCAAACCCCGCCCTCCTCAGGCTACACCCCCGAAATCTCCAGGTATTTCCCAACCCAGAGCTGGCAACCCTGGTGGTATATTAGTTCCAGCGGAAAGGAACATGATGCCATTTATGGCTGAGATCTATATCCCAGTCAGAAGGTGGGAGGGGTGTTTCTCAACAAGTCATTAAATTGTGGATTCACTTAGGGTTGCCAGGTCCCTCTTTGACACCGGCGGGAGGTTTTTGGGGTGGAGCCTGAGGAGGGCAGGGTTTTGGGAGGGAGGGGAGGGCAGGGCAGGGACTTCAATGCTATAGACTCAGTTTGCCAAAGCTGCTATTTTCTCCAGGTGAACTGATCTCTATCAGCTGGATATCAGTTTGATCCCAGGAGATCTCCAGCTAGTACCTGGAGATTGGCTGACATTGTTCTCCTCTCCTCCGTTTTATCCTCACAACAACCCTGTGAGGTGGGCTAGGCTGAGAGCGTGTGACTGGGCCCAAGGTAACCCAGTGAGCATCTGTGGCAGAGTGGGGATTCGAACCTGGTTCTCCCAGATCCTAGTCCGACACTCTAACGACTATACCACATTAGGTGTTGCTAAGAAGGAACTCAGGACGCAGAGGTACAATGCACCTTGTAATCAGCTAGATTACAGCAGAGAAGAAATGCTTTGGGGCAGAAAACTAGCACTGGTGTGAGAATGCTGAGAGATAATTTTTTTTAATACAGTTGAATAAACAGATGGCCTGTCAGTTTTGCATGGCTTGAATCACAACCCCCGGGCAGTGTCTTCTCAAAAGTTAACTCACCGTTGTTGTTTTTAAATTCTTTTCCAGCTTGAATTCAACAACGAGCAACTTCAAGGTAAGGAATGTTGGGGTTTCATTCATTTCCCATGTTGATGTTGAACTGTGATTGATCCCCATGTATTGAATGCTCAGAGCAATGCCAAGCGTGGTGCAGGCTCAAGGCGAATCCCTGCTGAACAGGGCTGCAGGCCTCCAGGTGGGGTCTGGAGATCCCCTGGAATTATCACAGACCACAGAGATCAGTTCCCATGGAGAAAACTGCTGCTTTCGAGGGTGGAATCTATGGCATTATATACCTCCCCAAACCCCTCTCTCCCCAGCCCTCAGCCCCCAAATCTCCAGGTATTTCCCAGCCCAGAGATGGCAACTCTACTGCTGAATTGCTTGTGTTCAAAAGAAGTGGTGACAGAAAAGGCAAATGGAAGTCAGGAGGGAGAAGACGATGGGGAAATTGAAGTGTGCTAGGGTTGCCAACTTCCAGAATGGCAAAATAAACAAAGACAGCACTGATGGCTAACTGGACATATAATCAGAACCAGAAAGGCAATAAATCTCAAGCCAATAGGATGTGCAAAACACGAACAGTCACATAAGGCACAAAAACTGAACACAAGGTCCCCCCCAAAAGTTCGCACTCCAGGTGGAAAGCTCAGGCGAGATGAATGTAGGTCCGCTCCAAGTGAAGAGCATCTACCTGAACAGTGGATCAGAGTAGAGTTGGAAACGCCCAACAGTGAGGGGAACGGTGACGAAGATCACGAGTAGTGATCAGACTGGAGAATCCCTGAGATGGGAACCCGGTATGAATCCCATTTCGCTATCGCTTTGTCTATCGGGAATTAGTCGCAATGGATGAATATCTATCACATTGCTCAGTGTATAGACATGCTATATTCAGGCGGAAGGCTATTAGCCTGTCAGAAGGGGCCTAGAGATTGCATCACACTCTTTTTACAGCTCCAAGACTGATGCCATTTAAAGCGGCAGAGAACCAATAAGGAAGACAAAGGGAACTGACTTGGACACGTGAAGCTGCCTTATACTGAATCAGATTTTTGATCCCTCAAGGTCAGGCAGGGAACGTCTCTCCAGGGTCTCAGGCCGAGGTCTTTCGAATCACCTCCTGCCTGGTCCTTTTAACTGGAAATGCTGGGGATTGAACCTGGGACCTTCTGTATGCCAAGCAGATGCTCTACCACTGAGCCCAGCCACTCACATGAAGAGGACTTATAATGAATCAGACCCATGGTCCATCAAGGTCTGTATTGCCTACTCAGACTGGCAGCTGCTCTCCAGGATCTCAGGAAGAGGTCTTCCCATCACCTACTGCCTGGTCCCTTTAACTGGAAATGCCGGGGATCAAACCTGGGACCTTCTGCATGCCAAGCAGAGGCTCTCCCACTGAGCCATGGCCCCTCCCCAAGTTTTGGAGATGGGTTTGAAGGAGGTAGAGGTGCCCCACCACACCAGCGGTCCCCCAGAGAAGTCTTCTTGGGTCTATTCTGACATGAAACTCACAGGGTAAGCAGTCACATTCTCCCTCTCAGCCTAGCCCATCCTACGTCACAGGGCTGTTGGGAGGATAAAAACAGGAGGGGACATGTATGTTGCCCTGAGCTCCTCAGAGCAGGGGTGTCAAACATATGGCCCGCGGGCCAGATCCGGCCCCTTGAGAGCTCTTATCCAGCCCGCTAGCCAGCTGAGGCAGCCACCCCCCACACACACACACTCTCGGTCTGGGCTGGCGAGGCATGGCCCGGACCAACCGAGTGACATTTATAACATATCTGACCCTTGTAACCATTGAGTTCAACACCCCCACTTTAGAGGAAAAGTAGGATACCGATCAAATCAATCAATCAGAGGAGAGCGACGAGGAGGATCAGGGGCCTGGAGACCAACGTCCTATGAAGAAAGGCTGAGGGAGTTGGGGATGTTCAGTCTGGAGAAGTGGAGGCTGAGAGGGGACAGGATTGCTCTCTTGAAGTATTTGAAGGGCTGTCACTTAGAGGAGGGCAGGGAGCTGTTCCTGTTGGCACCAGAGGACAGGACTTGCAATAATGGGTTTAAATTGTGAGCGGAAAGGAACTGGCTGGTTATTAGGAAAAAGTTCTTACAGTAAGAGTTGTTCGACAGTGGAATCGGCTACCTAGGGAGGTGGTGAGCTCCCCCCTCACTGGCAGTCTGTAAGCAGCGGCTGGACAAGCACTTGTCAGGGATGCTCTAGGCTGATCCTGCATTAAGCAGGGGGTTAGACTAGATGGCCTGTATGGCCCCTTCCAACACTATGATTCTATTATTCTAATCCATCCATCCATCCATCGAACGGAGATGCAGACAAAGGTGTGGCAATGGAGAAAGAGCAAAGTACGATAAATGGGAAGGGAGACATGAGTGCACAGAAAATAACAGAGGGAACGAGCTGATGGGGCTCATGCTACAGGCTCCTCCCAAGGCAAGTAGTTTTCAAATTTGACTGGCAACCCCAAGGAGCAACTGTTTTCAGAGCCACACTGGCACACACAGGGCATATTTGCCACGTGGATGTGCTGCCAGCATTCCCCCCGTTCTGCACCGCTGCCCTCGCCCACATTTAACAGCCCAAATAATAAGGCAGGGCTTTCCCATATGGCCTTTCCTTACATTAAAAACATTTGGCTCGGAAAATGTTTCTTTCTCCTGTCGTCAAATCGGGAGCTAATCTACTGCAGAGGCAGAATTCCTCTGGGGAAGAGTCCGCTCTTCAGCGTGTGCCCCTCCTGCCCACCCCACAAAGGCAGATACCAGGATCAATTTTTCTACTTGTGGGAGCAATGAATTCCCAGGCCCATCATGTGTTGCAGAGTGAATGTCCCAAACAACCTCCTGTTTGGCACAAGTGTCCTTGCCTGTTTGGGAAGTGTGCCCCTCGGAGTTCTCCAGTGCTCATAGAATCATAGAGTTGGAAGGGACCACCAGGGTAATCTAGTCCAACCTCCTGAACAATGCAGGGAATTCACAACTACCTCCCCCCCACACACCCTCAGCGACCCACACCATGTCCAGAAGATGGCCAAGATGCCCTCCCTCTCACTATCTGCCTATGGTCATAGAATCAGCATTGCTGACAGATGGCCATCTAGCCTCTGCTTAAAAGCCTCCAGGGAAGGAGCACTCACCATCTCCCAAGGAAGCCTGTTCCACTGAGGAACCACTGTTAGAAAATTCTTCCTACTGTCTAGATGGAAACTCTTTTGATTTAATTTTAACCCATTGGTTCTGGTCCAACCTTCTGGGGCAACAGAAAACAACTTGGCACCCTTCTCTATATGGCAGCCCTTCAATTACTTGAAGCTGGTTATCATATCCCCTCTCAGTCTTCGCCTCTGCTGGCTCCTTCACCCAGCTCCTTCAACCTTTCCTCATCTGACTTGGTCTCCAGACCCCTCACCATCTTTGTTGCTCTCCTCTGGACACGTTCCAGCTTGTCTACATCCTTCTTAAATTGTGCTAAGTGTTGTGTAGTGGTTAAGAGCAGTGGTTACGAGTTAGGGTTGCCAGCTCCAGGTTGGGAAATACCTGGAGATTTTGGGGGTGGAATCTGAGGAGGGCAGGGTTTGGGGAGGGGAGGGACTTCTAATCTGGAGAATCAGATTCCCCACTCCTCCATATGAGTGGTGGACTCTAATCTGGAGAACTGGGTTTGATTCCCCGCTACTCCACATGCAGCCTGCTGGGTGACCTTGGGCTAGTCACAGCTCTCTTTGAGCTCTCCCAGCCTCAGCTACCTCATAGGGTGTCTGTTGTGGGGAGAGGAAGGGAGTTGTAAACTGGTTTGATTCTCCTTAAAAGGTAGAGAAAGACAGCCTATAAAAACCAACCTTCTTCTTCTTAAGAGCAGCGCTTGACATTTCTACAAAATGGTGACAAAATCCAGCACTCAGATCCTCCTAGAAGGGGGAGCCTGAACTAAAGGCGGCAGACTGGAAGGCCGCTCAAGAGGGAGTTACCATAGCTCTGAGCTGCAGTAACCCCATGCACCTTTTCCCTGCTCACACTCCTTCAGAGTATTTGATCCGACACAGCTAAAGTCCTGGCCATGAGATATGAACCTATAGTGCGCCTGAACCTATAGTGTTGTTGAAGCTAGGGGTCCGAGAGCCAAACTACAGGATGTGTTTCTGCGCTTTCACACACTCCAAATAATGCACTTTCTATCCACTTTCAACGCACTTTAGCAATCGTTTGCAAACGGGGGCTTTTCCGCATTCTGACTTTCCTCACTTGTTAGTTCCTGTTTCTTCAGGGGTGGGGGGGTGGCCATTAACGCATGGCAGAAGAATAGTTGGTTTGTCCCTCTCATGTCTCACACTTTTGTAATCTGCAATCCAAAAACTGAACACACGAGAGGGGGACTGTGCTTTAACAAGCTCTGATGACCGGTAGAGGGCCCGGCTGCTGGGGAAGGGCATCTGGCAGCTGCTGGCTGTGTGTTATGTTCTGCATGGGTTTTGCTCCCTCTAGCGTAGGATTATGAGCCCCGTGGCGCAGAGTGGTCAGCCGCAGTACTGCAGTCCAAGCTCTGCTCACGACCTGAGTTCGATCCCGACGGAAGTCGGTTTCAGGTAGCCAGCTCAAGGTTGACTCAGCCTTCCATCCTTCCGAGGTCGGTGAAATGAGTACCCAGCTTGCTGGGGGTAAAGTGTAGACAACTGGGGAAGGCCATGGCAAACCCCCTGTAAACAAAGTCTGCCTAGGAAACGTCGGGAGGTGACGTCACCCCATGGGTGAGGAATGACCCGGTGCTTGCACAGGGGACCTTTACCTTTTTAAGCGTAGGATTGCCAACCTCCAGGTGGTGGCTGGAGATCTCCTGCTATTACAACTGATCTCCTGGAATTTTCCATCCTGGAGTGGGCAATCCTAATGAGACCCTGTGCTAGAGTTACCCTGAATATTGTCTCAAGTGAAATGTCAAGCTCGAATTTTGTATGCAAAATCCAAGAAAAGCTGTGGGATGCAAAGAAAGTCCTCCAGAGGGATCAGTTTTCTCAGGGGTTTCCCAACACGAGTTAGTTTGATAGTGTTCTTCACTGCTTGGTAGCCTACATTATGGCACTGATGAAGATTATGGAATGATAAGGTTGCCAACTTCCAGGTAGTTACAAACAAAAACCTAAACGCTTTATGAATAACTCCTACTTCGAAGCAGTTGTGATCTATGCTAAACATTGAATCCAGCGATATAAAAATTGAAGATACGTCATTTGCGCAAGTCACACTTACGCTATTGGAGTAGGAGATGACTGGGGAAGGCACTGGCAAACCGCCCCGTAAACAAAGTCTGCCTAGAAAACGTCGGGATGTGACGTCACCCCATGGGTCAGGAATGACCCAGTGCTTGCACAGGGGACCTCTACCTTTTTAAATGAAATGATACGTTACTCACGCAAGTTACGCCAATTACTTACACTTTGAGCGTTATTGGATGTACTTTGGGCTATTGGTCAAAGACTTTGCTTACTAGCTCAAAACCGGCCCTTTTGAGGCTACTATTTGAATTCTTTCATCCTTGTATATATGGAGACATAATAGGGGTTTTTGTCTGTGTGTGTGTTTTGATGTGAGTTTATTGTACAGCACCTTATAAGTTTTTTGCATGTAATAACTATATTTCATCTCCTTAGTTCACTATAGTAAAAATTTCAAAGTGTTTCTACATAAGAATTGTGAGCCGCGTGCTGTTTATTTTGTTTAAACTTCCAGGTAGTAGCTGGAGATCTCCTGCTATTACAACTGACCTCCAGCCGACAGAGATCAGTTCCCCTGGAGAAAATGGCCGCTTTGGCCATTGGACTCTATGACATTGAAGTCCCTCTCCTCCCCAAACCCCGCCCTCCTCAGGCCCCTCCCCAGAAACCTCCTGCCAGTAGCAACGAGGGACCTGGCGACCCTAAGGTACTAGTTGGAGGTCTCCTTATATTACAACTGATCTCCAGCCAATAGAGATCAGTTCCCCTGGAGAAAATGAGTCCAATGCCATTGGACTCTATGGCATTGAAGTCCCTCCCCAAACCCCACCCTCCTCAGGCTTCTCCCCAAAAACCTTTTGCTAGTGGCAACGAGGGACCTGGCAACCCTATGGAATGAGTCTCTTGGTATCTTGACATTAGTCTTGGTATCTTGACATTAAACCCTATTTAAGACAGAGTCCCCGATCTGGGCCTCCGTGGAATTGGATGCAGGCAAATTGCCTTCGGAGTGGACTGGCAGAGCTCTTTTCTAAGCCTCCTGCTTCCAAGCCGCTCACCACAACATCAGCCCACTGTCTGCGGCGGAAGAGCGAAGCTGGGCCCCGTTCTGACAGCTGCCATCCAAAAACCCAACGGCAATGTAGATCCTGCTGACAAGGTCTTTCGATAATGATAGGCCAGAAGAAAGCCAAAGCCACCCCCTGTTTGTTCAGCTGCTGTCCTGGAAGCTGGTCTCCGTCCTGGTCGTCACGTTCCCAGTTGCAAAATAACAGCCCTCGAGTTCATGGGACGCTTTACAGACAATGGAGGGAAAGTAAAAGGGGAAACTTAGGTTAGGGAAGCACCACTGCCCCCGATAATATCCCGCTTTCATGTGGTGATCAAAGATTCAGTGGAGGAGAAATGTTTCCCCCAAATACTTTGGTTCTGTGACTATTTCCAATTTTTGAAACTGTTTGGAGCCGTTGTTTCTC
Organism: Euleptes europaea; assembly: GCF_029931775.1. NCBI lineage: Eukaryota > Metazoa > Chordata > Lepidosauria > Squamata > Sphaerodactylidae > Euleptes > Euleptes europaea. The sequence continues at coordinate 77,075,262 of NC_079322.1, read as the reverse complement.
AACCCTGCTGCTTCAACAACTTCTTTTTACCCCTCTGGAGAGCCAGTGTGGTGTAGTGGTTAAGAGGGGAGACTCTAATATGGAGAACCAGGTTTGATTCCCCACCCTTCCACATGAGTGACGGACTCGAATCTGGACAACCGGGTTGGTTTCCCCACTCCTCCACATGCAGCCTGTTGGGTGACCTTGAAGAAGAAGAAGAGTTGGTTTTTATATGCTGACTTTCTCTACCACTTAAGGGAGACTCAAACCAGCTTACAGTCACCTTCCCTTCCCCTCCCCACAACAGACACCCTGGGAGGTAGGTGGGGCTGAGAGAGTGTGACTAGCCCAAGGTCACCCAGCTGGCTTTGTGTATAGGAGTGGGGAAACAAATCCAGTTCACCAGATTAGCTTCCGCTGCTCATGTGGAGGAGTGGGAAATCAAACCCGGTTCTCCAGATCAGAGTCCACCACTCCAAACCACCGCTCTTAACCACTACATCATGCTGGCTCTTCTTGTTGGGCTAGTCACAGTTCTCTCTGAACCCTCTCAGCCCCACCTACCTCAAAGATGACAGTTTTGGGGAGAGGAAGGGAAGGAGATTGTAAGTTTGATTCTCCTTAAAAGGTAGAGAAAGTCGGCATATAAAAACCAACTCTTCTACTTCTTCTTCTTCTTCTTCCATCATAGGGATGATCCCAGCTAATCAGGGACCACACCGCAAATGGGGTGACATCCTGATGCCAATCACGTATGGCTGTTTGGTGATGTCACTGAGGTAAACCAGTACACCACACCAGAGGCAAGACTAATGTCAAGATACCAAGAGACTCCCTATAAAGCAGCTTAATGTGTGATTCCCCCGCCCCGAGGAAGGGAAAATGATTAGAATGAGACATAATTAAGACTAAGCGTCTTCAGCACCTGAATCACATTATTTGTGCTGGAAATCATCTTTGGGCAATTACTGTGACATCTTAAACATGTGCTGTTTGTTAGAAGAAACAGTGTGTGTCAAATGCCATCAAGTTGCAGCTGACTCATGGCGACCCCATAGGGATTTTAAGGCAAGAGACAAACAGAGGTGGTTGGCCATTGCCTGCCTTCGAGTAGCAGCCCTGGACTTCCTTGGTGGTCTCTCTTCCTAGTACTGACCAGGGCTGACCCTGAGAGGAGGAGGAGGAGGAGGAGGAGAAGGAAGAGGAGGAGAAGGAAGAAGAAGAAGAAGAAGAAGAGTTGGTTTTTATATGCCAACGTTCTCTACCACTTACGGAAGAATCACCACTCCAAACCACTGCTCTTAACCACTACACCATGCTGGCTAGCTTCCACAAGATGACAAGATCAGGCTAGCCTAGTCCATCCATGCCAAGCTAAAGACATACAGAGGTGGTATGCCATTGCTCACCTCTGCATAGCAACCCTGGACTTCTTTGGTGGCCTCCCATCCTAGTACTGACCACAACTGACCCTGCTAAGCTTCCAGACTCTGACAAGATCAGGCTAGCCTGGCCCATCCAAGTCAAGCAAAAGAAACACAGAGGTGGTTTGCCATTGCTCGCCTCTGCAGAGCAACCCTGGACTTTCTTGGTGGCCTCCCATCCTAGTACTGACCACAATTGACCCTGCAAAGCTTCCAAGCTCTTACAAGATTGGGCTAGCCTGGCCCATCCAGGCCAAGCAAAAGACACACAAAGGTGGTTTGCCATTGCTTGCCTCTGCAGAGCAACTCTGAATTTCTTTGGTGGTCTCCCATCCAAGTACTGACCAGAGCTGACCCTGCTTAGCTTCCATGATCTGACAAGATCGGGCTAGCCTGGCCCATCCAGGTCAAGCAAAAGATACACAGAGGTGGTTTGCCATTGATTATCTCTGAAGAGCAACCCTGGACTTCTTTGGTGGCCTCCCATCCTAGTACTGACCACGGCTGACCCTGCTAAACTTCCTAGATCTGAAGAGATTAGGCTAACCTAGCCCATTTAGGTGAGGGTTGTTAGAAGAATACGCTCTACTAGATAACAGGCAGGCATGTCTAGGTCTGAAATACTCCATGTTTGTAGATGCTCCAGTGAGAAGGTTGTTAGACAAAATCCTTCAAGTCTGCTTTTTTTAAGGTTTATTCAATTTCAGTAAGCTTATTTAATTGGGCAGATGCTCAGATTATTTAGGGAGCTTCCCGGTTGGCCACTGTGTGAACAGACTGCTGGACTTGATGAACCTTGGTCTGATCCAGCAGGGCTTTTCTTAAGTTCTTATGTTTTGGATCCACCCCGCAAATAGAGATTACCCAGCCCAGTGACGGTGGGCGGAAGAAGAGTCTGGATTTTAATTTGGCCGTTGGCAGCAGTTCTTTGGGGAAGGCCTTTGGCAATTATCTTAATGATCATCTTTGTGGCCTCAGGGAACTGCTGGAGACTGTTTTTTATTATTATTATTATCATTAACATTCTTCTGGAACCTCTACTCAAGATAATTTGCCGCCGACCGGACAATAGTGAAGTATTCGACTATACAAATAAACAAGTCAAACTGTGACATGAACCACACAGCGGTTCAAAGCAATTGAATCGGGACTGAATGCAATTTTTTTTTTTAATATACTGATCTGGAATACTTCCAAGGGTCAACCGGGACATGGGCTTTCTAGTAATTCCTAGTTGTTGATGGGTTATAGAGACGACAGGACAAACTCTCCAAGGGTCAACCGGGACATGGGTTTTCTGGCAATTCCCGGCTGTCCGCGGGTTACAGAGACGGCACGGCAAACTCTTTGACCGGATCCCGGCCGTTCCGTGCGACCTCTTCCAGGAAGCCCCGAGAAGACGGAATGCAAGCGGATCTGATAACAGGACCAACAGCAGAGTTCATCAAACTTGAAACGCCAAAACAAAACTGACGGATTAGCGGCTGGTTGAGCACAATTTGTTTTTTGTTCAAAAATAAACAAAGGGTTTGTGTTTGGTGTTTTTTATAAACACGAGTGATTGTATTAACTGGCATCCCTCCTTCTTATGTTTCCCTTCCCTTCTTATGTTCTTCCTCCCTTCCCTGTGTTGTTCCATCTCCCTCATTGTCAACATATTCAGTGGTGAACTCCTTGGGCCAGGGATCGGTGTGTTTCTCCATTTTGCTTATGTTACTAAACCGGGGGTCTCCAATATGGCGTCCTTGGGCTCCATAGTGCCCACGGATACCTTTCCTGGTGCCCGCCAAGTGTTTTTAATAAAATGGGCAGAGCTGTGTGGGGCTTTTGCTCAGCAAGGCTTCTGAATCATAGAATCATAGAGTTGGAAGGGACCGCCAGGGTCATCTAGTCCAACCCCCTCCACAATGCAGGAAATTCACAACAACCTCCCCCCCACACAAGCCCCGGTGACCCCCTACTCCATGCCCAGAAGATGGCCAAGATGCCCTCCCTCTTATGATCTGCCTAAGGTCACAGAATCAACATTGATGACAGATGGCCATCTAGGCTCTGCTTAGAAACCTCCAGGGAAGGAAAGCTCACCACCTCCTGAGGAAGCCTGTTCCACTAAGGAACCGCTCTGACTGTAGAAAATTCTTCCTAATGTCTAGATGGAAATTCTTTTGATTTAATTTCAACCCGTTGGTTCTGGTCCGACCTTTTGGGGCACTCTCCTCTCTATGACAGCCCTTCAAGTACTTGAAGATGGTTATCATGTCCCCTCTCAGTCTTCTCCTCTTCAGGCCACTGGAGATTTGATTGACTATGCAGATTTTTAAAATGTTGCTTTGGTAGCCGCTGGGCAGAGCACAAGGATCGTCAACTGTGTGACCGAAGGTGCACAGCAACAGCCGTTGTATGGCTGGCTCCACCTCTTCTGCCAGCCATTTTGGGGCACCCGTTTTTGGCTGGATCCACCATGCAGTGTCAGAATTCCAGAGGTGCTTGTAAGCTTTAAAAAGTCAGGGACTCCTGCTCCATTCATTCATTCATTCATTCATTCATTCATTCATTCATTCATTCATTCATTCATTCATTCATTCATTTGGTTAAATTTATATCCTGCCCTGACTACAGTTAGGTTCAGGGGCGCCTACTAGGGTTGCCAGCTCCAGGTTGGGAAATACCTGGAGATTTTTGGGGCAGAGCCTGAGGAGGGGAGGGTTTGGGGAGGGGAGGGACTTCAATGCCATAGAATCCAATTGCCAAACCGGCCATTTTCTCCAGGTGGAGATTAGTTGCAATAGCAGGAGATCTCCACCTACTACCTGGAGGTTGGCAACCCTAGCAGCTACCAACAGGAATAAACAGTTAATTTAAAATGCATATTATAACATTTAAAACCTTATAGATTCTAAAAATCAAAGAGGCACCCTAGCAATAATCAAACAGGAAGGAATAATCAACGGAAAGGGACGGAGGAGAAAGTGAGGGAAACAACCAAAGCCCGCTAATAAAATAAGGAAACGTCTAAAATGTTGAGTAACAGTTGATTTACACCAGTCGTGTCTATGACACTGCCGTTGGGGATTTTCCAGCCTTGAGGAAGTTGAAGTCTGCATCACACTCTGTAAATGGAAGGGAGGAATATCTGCACAGTCTGATATTTCAAGTATAAACACACAAAAGCAAAATGATTGGTTGTGGAATCCGCAACAGCTAAACAGGAACTATGATATACACCAGTGGCTCTCAGACTTTGGTTCACAACTTACTTTTGTGGGCTGGTCATGGAGACATGCGCTGTGTAGGTTGCAGTCTCAATATTGGAGCCCAAAACTCAGCTGTGCTCATCGGTGCACATTGGGATATAACCTCCTGAGGAATGACCCCACCAGGAAGGCTGAAGTGCTATGAATACCACTGCAACCACAGCATCCCATCCGGCCTGGACATCTTGTAGGAGGACATCTGGACCTCCTTGTGAAGCCTGCTGCATTGCTGCCATTACCATGGCATCCGCCATCCCTCAGCCTAAGCTGGGATGCGTAGATGTCTCCAGAGGAGGGGTGATCATTGTGTCTATGAATATATAGCAACGTTGCAATATATTTAGTAGTATTAAAATTGAAACGCAAAATATAACCCAGTTCTGAGAACAGAAGAAGAGCCCTGCTTGATGAGACCAGTGGTTTATCTGGTCCAACATCAAGTCCCACAAAGGGGCCAACTAGTTCCTCTGGAGGTCCAACAACAGGGCCTAGAGGACGAGGCCTTCCCCTGATAAGAACACCAGAAGAGCCCTGCTGGATCAGACCAGTGAGGGTCCATCTAGTCCAGCTTCCTGTCTCACAGTGGCCAACCAGTTCCTCTGGAAGTCCAGCAACAGGGCATAGAGGAGGAGGCCGTCCCCTGATAAGAACCTCAGAAGTGTCAGCAGTCTTAAATGTCAACAGTCTTAAATGTCAACAAGAAGAGCCCTGCTGGATCAGACCAGTGAGGGTCCATCTAGTCCAGCTTCCTGTCTCACACAGTGGCCAACCAGTTCCTCTGGAAGTCCAGCAACAGGGCATAGAGGACGAGGCCATCCCCTGATAAGAACCTCAGAAGAGCCCTGCTGGATCAGACCAAGGAGGGTCCATCTAGTCCAGCATCCTTTCTCACACAGTGGCCAGCCAGTCCCTCTGGAAGTCCAGCAACAGGCCATAGAGGCCAATGTGTTCCCCTGATGTTGCCTCCTGGCACTGGGATTCAGAGGTTGACTGCCTCTGAATGTAGAGGTGTTGACTTGTGTGAGATACTTTTTTTCTATGTTGGAAATGGGGAAGGCAAGATACCGTTACTCTGAGAATGGATCCCAAAATCTAGAATAACTTTAGAAGTGAGTCCCACTAGGAGCCCCGTGGTGCAGAGTGTTAAGCTGCAGTACTGCAGTCAAAAGCTCTGCTCACAACCTGAGTTCGATCCCAACGGAAGTTGGTTTCAGGTAGCCGGCTCAAGGTTGACTCAGCCTTCCATCCTTCCGAGGTCGGTGAAATGAGTACCCAGCTTGCTGGGGGTAAAGGGAAGATGACTGGGGAAGGCACTGGAAAACCACCCCGCAAACAAAGTCTGCCTTGGAAATGTCAGGATGTGACATCACCCCATGGGTCAGGAATGACCCGGTGCTTGCACAGGGGACCTTTACCTTTACCTTTTACCCACTAGAAACTGTTTGAGAATAACTGGTATACACTGATGAGATCATATATCTAAGTATTTTCTGCATGGTCTTCTTCACCCTCCCCTCTCCAGATTTTAAGGAGGTTTTCCAGATCTTTGACAGAACTCCGAAGAACGAGATGAAAATCACCTATGCGCAGTGCGGCGACGTCTTGAGGGCTTGTGGGCAGAACCCAACCCAGGCAGAAGTTCTGAAGGTTCTTGGCCGGCCGAAACCAGAAGGTGAGATCCTTCCTGATAACAAACCCATGAAGCAGATTTTGACTGATGTAGAAAGCCACATAAAAGGCCTATAAAAAGCACACAGTGTATGAACACAATACAATCAGATTGATAAAAACAGCTGTGAAAACGGCTAAGTGAAACAGATGATCTAGTAAATATTTAAAAATGAAACGTGCAGCATTCAATCATCCCTAATTTCCTGGTGCCTCTCCTGGATAAATACTGATTGCCATTTGTAGATTTATTTTTCTTCTTTGAGAGACTTTTTTTTGGGGGGGGGAGGGATAGGAGAATACATTTCTAAAAGTGTGCAGTAGCATTGTCAGTCTTTGGTAGGGGTTGCCAGCTTCCAGTGGGCCTGGCGATCTCTTGGAATTACAACCGATCTCCAGACTACAAATATCAGCTCCCCTTGAGAAAATGGCTGCTTTGGAGGGTAGAATCTATGGCATTGTACCCCACTGAGGTCCCTTCCCTCCCCAAACCTCACCCTTCCCAGGATCCACACCCCAAAAATCTCCAGGTATTGCACAACCTGAAGCTGGCCACCCTGGTCTTTGGGCTCCAACCTCTTCCTTCAGGACAATAGGATTTAATTCTCTCAGCAGAGGGTAGCTTTATCTACTGCACATGTGTGTGAGCAGACACGCATAGGGTTGCCAACCTCCAGGTAGTTGCTGGAGATCTCCTGCTATTACAACTGATCTCCAGCCCATACAGATTGGTTCACCTGGAGAAAATGGCTGCTTTGGCAATTAGACTCTATGGCATTGAAGTCCCTCCCCTCCCCAAACCTCACCCTCCTCAGGCTCCACCCCAAAAACCTCCCACCAGGGGCAAAGAGGGACCTGGTAACCCTAGGCATGCATGAACAGTCAAGTACTACATAACCTGCCCCTTGGGCAATTCAGCTGGGAAATTTCATTTGGTACTGTGATGTATTGTCAGGCACAATTTAGGGTTGCCAACTCAAGGTTGGAAATTCCTGCAAAATTGGGGGTGGAACCCGGGGAAGGGAGGGACCTCAGCAGGATATAATGCCATAGAGTCCACCCTCCAAAGCTGCTGTTTCCTCCAGGGGAACTGATCTCTGTCTGGAGATCAGTTGTAATTCTGGGAGGTCTCCAGGCCCCTCCTGGAGGTTGGCAACCCTGAGACCCAGAAAATTCCAACCAGGCACCAAAATGAAACCAGCTGTTCCAGCATTATAGGGATGGGGTGTGTTGTGGTTTCCAGTTCTGGGCTGTCTGAGGAGGCTAACATCCTTCCGTCAAGAATGCAGGGGGAAGAAATAGCTGTAGAGGATAAGCTATTTCTGACCCCCTGCCTGGTAACCTGCTAACTTGCATGCAAAGTGGAGAGTCAGAGTGGTGTAACGTCAAAGTGTCGGACTAGGCTCCGGGAGACCCGAGTTCAAATCCATCCCCTGCCTGAAAGCTCTCTGTGTGATCTTGGGCCAGTCCCATTGCCTCATGTAATCTACCTCTCGGGGCTGTTGCTCCGAGGACAAAAACAGCTGATAGGGGAGCTGGGACTCGCTCCGAGATCCCTGGAATATAAACTCGAATGAATGAATGAATGAAAAAATGAATGCTTTAGGCAGATCACCTGTCGTGCTTCTTCTCATTTGCTGCGTGTGGGGCGAGCAGAGATGAACAGCAAAATGATCGACTTTGACACCTTCCTGCCTATGCTGCAACACATGGCTAAGACCAAAGACACCGGGACCTTCGAGGATTTCGTGGAAGGCCTGCGAGTTTTCGACAAGGAAGGGAACGGCACTGTCATGGGGGCCGAACTCCGCCACGTTTTGGCGACTCTCGGTAAGCCGCGCGGTAGAAGTATATCGACACATGTTGAGCAGGCTTTGCTTGGGCGCTTTCTTCCCGTGTTTCCAGTGAAATGCCGGTGGGAAATGGCTGTTTAGACTCTTTGGTCTGGTCGTTTATGCATGGGTACTTTCACTCATGTTTGCCCCCGGTCTGTCTCGGTTGTTCCTTGGAACTCTGCATGAGTTTTTTGTCCATTAGAGATGACCTCACTGCCAGCCCTCACAAATCCCGTTCCTCTCTTAACCCAATTCTTCCCTCTCCGCTGAGCTCAGCCCAGGTGAAATCCCCGTGCATAAGGCAAAGCACGGGACATGCAAGCTTGGTTTCGCTCACAGTAAGCTCTACAAAGTAAGCCAATTACAAAGCAGCGTTTCAAGGGGCAGGGACTTGATTTGAGCCTGGAGACTGCTGGTGCAGAGATTCCAGAAAGGTGTGGGTCCAGCGAGCAATGAACCTCAGGTAAAACTCCCCTGCATAAACAACCTATGACAATAGGAGTGGGTAGATAACAGTGACTTCCTTCTATTCTGTATTACCCATCTTAGAAAGGGAAGGGCTGCGTTTGTTGAAAATTCAATGTAGGACAATGAGTACTGTCAGACTTAGACTACACATGAACACACAAAGCTGCCTTAGTCAGAATCAGACCCTCGGTCCATCAATGTCAGTATGGTCTACTCAGACTGGCAGCAGCTCTCCAGTTGTCTCAGGCAGCAGCTGTTGTTCACCATCTCAGGCAGAGGTTTTTCACATCACCTACTGCCTGATCCCATTTAACTAGAGATACCTAGGATTGAACCGGGGACCTTCTGCATAGCAGAGGCTCTACCACTAAGCCACAGCCCTTCATATGAAGCAGCTTTATACTGAACCAGACCCTCGGTCTTTCAAGGTCAGTATTGTCTACTCTGACTGGCAGTGGCTCTCCAGGGTCTCAAGCACAGGTCTTTCCCATCACCTACTGCCTGGTCCTTTGAATTGGAGGTGCCGGGGATTGAACCTGGGACCTTCTGCATGCCAAGCAGAGGCTTTCCCCCTGAGCCACAGCCCCTCCCCAATACACATGCTGTTGTAGACAGCATCAGATCCTTGGTCAATCAGTGTCAGTATTGTCTACTCAGGCTGGCAGCAGCTCCTTAGGATTTTAGGTTGAGATCTTTCATGTCACCTGCTACCTGATCCTTAACTGGAGAGGCCGAGGATTGAACCTAGAACCTTTGGCATGCTAAGGGGATGCTTTAGCACTGAGCCACAGCCCTTCCTGACTAGGGAGACCTGGGTTCAAATCCCCATTTTGTCATGAAGCTTACCTGCAGCCAGTATGTTAACTTTCAGCCTGAAATAACCTGGCTCGCATGGTTGTTATGAGAAAAGTATAGGGGGTGGTGCTGTGAATGCGAATTTGAGCTCTTTGAAGGAAAGCGGAGATAAAATCTTTGCCCAATGTGCATTATGTACCCAAAATAGCAAGTTCTGCAAATGAAGCTCATTTATATAAATGTACTTGCCGACTGACAGACTAAACACCTGCAGTTTATGGAGAAAGGCAAAGACTCACACATGACTCTATATTCTGGCTCTCTCTGCTGAAGATTTTATCCCTAGTTGTGGCAGTTTCAAATGAAGGAGGCAAGAAGTCAGTTACCAGGCCTTGAAGTCTAGCTATCATGTTTTTATCCTTGCGACAACCTTGTGAGGTAGGATAGGAGGAAAGGGGGGAAGAGAGAGATTAGGTAAAGAAGACCAAGTTAACCTCAGGTCTAAGCAGGGACTTTATTCTTAGTCTCCCTAGTTGTGGTCCAGAATGCTACCACACTGGTTTCTAGGACTGCCAACTCCAGGTTGGGAAATTCCAGGAGATTTGGGGGTGGAACTGGGGAGGGCAGAGTTTGAGGAGGGGAGTGATCCTCAGTGGGGTATAATCTCATAGAATCTCCAAAGCTGCAATTTCTTCTAGGAGAACTGATTTCTGTCCTCTGGAGATCAGCTAAAGTTTCAGATCTCCAGGCTCTGCCAGGAGGTTGGCAACCCGACTGGTTCCAATCAAACATCGTGGTCGTGGATACCTGTTCACTGACCCCTTAGAGCCAGTGTGGCATAGTGGTTAAGAGCTGTGGCTCAGTGGTAGAGCATCTGCTTGGTGTGCAGAAGGTCCCAGGTTCAATTCCCAGCATCTCCAGTTAAAGGGGCTACTTGTAAGGCAAGTAGGTGATGTGAAAGACCTCTGCCTGAGACCCTGGAAACCCGCTGTCGGTCTAAGTAGACAATACTGACTTCGATGGACCGAGGGTCAGATATTGTGTAAGGCAGCTTCATTTGTTCATGTATTCATGAGCGGCAGACTCTGATCTGGAGAAACAGGTTCAATTCCCCACTTCTCTACATGAGCTGTGGACGCTAATCTGGAGAACTGGGTTCGATTCCCCATTACTCCACATGAAGCCGGCTGGTGACCCTGGGCCAGTCACTGTTCTCTCTGAACTCTCTCAGCCCTACCTATCTCCCAAGGTGTCTGTTGTGGGGAGAGGAAGGGAAGGCGATTATAAGCCACTTTGAGATGTCTTAAATGTAGAGAAAAGCGGGTTATAAAAAACAACCCTCCTTCTTTTTCATTGAATTGGGTTTGGCTACCATTTACAATACCAGAAAGTGCCCCAAATATCTTTCCTTTAGAATGACATTATCCCTACTAAACAATGCCTAAAGGCCTCATCACAGACCCAATTTAAGATCTGGTTTAAACTCTTGAACATAAGAACATAAGAAAGGCCCTGCTGGATCAGACCAAGGCCCATCAAGTCCAGCAGTCTGTTCACACAGTGGCCAACCAGGTGCCTCCAGGAAGCCCTCAAGGAAGACGAGTGCAGCAGCACCATCCTGCCTGTGTTCCACCGCACCCAAAATAATAGGCATGCTCCTCTGATCCTGGAGAGAATAGGTATGCATCATGACTAGTATCCATTTTGACTAGTAGCTATGGATAGCCCTCTCCTCCATGAACATGCCCACTCCCACCTTAAAGCCATCCAGGTTGGCGGCCATCACCACATCCTAGGGAAGGGAGCTCCACAATTTAACTATGCGTTGTGTGAAGAAATACTTCCTTCTATCTGTTTTGAATCTCTCACCCTCCAGCTTTAGCAATGACCCCGTGTTCTAGTATTAAGGGAGAGGGAGAAAAACTTCTCCCTGTCCACTCTCTTCTGAAGTTCATCAGAACATGCCCAAAATAAATCTGGCTACTGGGTTATTTCCTGATCTGATTATGGGGAAGGGTCTGGTTAACCCTATTGAGCACACATTACCCACAAAGCCTGTTTTTGCAAGCTTGGGGGACCAGAAGGTTGTTTGTCTCAAAAAGAGGGAGTCTTTGCCAAGACTATTTTTGTAGCTGTGTGTGATGTGCTGCCCTGACCTGGATGGCCCCAGCTAGCCCGATCTCATCAGATCTTGGAAGCTAAGCAGGGTCATCCCTGATTAGTACTTGGATGGGAGACCACCAAGGAAGGCTCTGCAGATGAATCCAGTGGCAGTCCATTTCTGCTACTCACTTGCCTTGAAAGCCCTTTGCTGGGGTCACCTTATGTCCTACATGGAAGACCACCAAGGAAGGCTCTGCTGAGGAAGTCAATGGTAGACCACCTCTGCTTCTTGCTTGCCTTGAAAGCCCCTTGCTGGGGTCACCATATGACTTGGATGGGAGACCACCAAGAAAGGCTCTGCAGAGGAAGACAATGGCAAACCACCTGTTTCTCTCACTAGCCTGGAAAGCCATAAGACGGTTGTGACTCAATGGCACATACATACAAAATAAGATGTCTGAAATATGCAGATTTATGGGGAAATATGTTTCAAATTTATTAAAAAACAGTCAGTCAGACCAGTAAAAAGAAAATGGGGAAATATGTATTTCCACATTCTTTGTTTTCACGTTCCAGGGGAGAGGCTGACCGAAGAGGAGGTTGACAAGCTCATGGCTGGCCAAGAGGATTCGAATGGCTGCATCAACTATGAAGGTCAGGATCTGGAAACAGAAGGCTGTGGGGCTTGGGTTAAGGGCAACTGTGGCATTGACGCCTGGGCAATCGGGGGGGGCGGGGGCAGTGGTGCTGGCAGAGCTGGACTGTGAATTGGAAATCTCGGGCTCTGTCTCACACGCTCAGCAGGGAAGGGAGCAAAAGCAGGCTGTGGCTTTTGCATTCGAAGTACTGGAGTGGCAGTGTGGTGTAGTGGTGAATACTGGACTAGGATATAGGAGACCCAGGGCTGAATCCCCCCTCCACCATGGAAGCTCGCTGAGGAATGTTGAGAGGGGACATGATCACCATCTTCAAGTACTTGAAGGGCTGTCATATAGAGGAGGGTGCCGAGTTGTTTTCTGTTTCCCCAGAAGGTCGGACCAGAACCAGCGGGTTGAAATTGAATCCAAAGAGTTTCCGTCTAGACATGAGGAAGAATTTTCTAACAGTTAGAGCGGTTCCTCAGTGGAACAGGCTTCCTCGGGAGGTGGTGATCTTCCCTGGAAGTTTTTAAGCAAATGATTCTTTTTTTTTCTGTTTGTTCCAGCTTTTGTGAAGCACATCATGGCAAGCTGAACTCCAGGTAGGCTGATAAAATGGTCACACGATTATTTTTCTCAAGGGATCCTCAATACATGATTAATCCATCCTGTATGTGGTAACAGAAATGAGAGACATGCATACTGGATGGGGGATACACTTCTGGGCAGAAGGGTCTGTGAACAAGATCTTGGGGTATGGGTGGACCGGAGGTTAAATATGAGGAGCTAGTGTGATGCAGTGACAAAAAAAGCTAATGCGATCTTGGGGGTGCATCAACAGAGGCATAACAGCCAAATTGCAAGATGTCATAGTTCCGCTGTACACTGTCAGGCCGCACCTGGAGTCCTGTGTGCAGTTCTGGAGGCCTCATTTTAAAAAGGATGTGGACAGAATGGAGCGGGTGCAGAGGAGAACGACGAGGATGATCAGGGGCCTGAAGACCAAGCCCTACGAGGAAAGGCTGAGGGAGTTGGGAATGTTCGACCTGGAGAAGAGGAGGTTGAGGGAGGACATGGTTGCTCTCTTGAAGCATTTGAAGGGCTGTCACTTAGAGGCGGGCAGGGAGCTGTTCCTGTTGGCCCCAGAGGACAGGACTTGCAATAATGGGTTTAAATTGCGGGCGGAAAGGTTCCGGCTGGATATTAGGAAAACTTTTTTTATAGTAAGAGTTGTTCGACGGTGGAATCAGCTACCTAGGGAGGGGGTGGGCTCCCCTTCACTGGTGGTCTTTAAGCAGAGGCTGGACAAGCACTTGTCAGGGATGCTCTAGGCTGATCCTGCATTGAGCAGGGGGTTGGACTAGATGGCCTCTATGGCCCCTCCCAACTCCATGATTCTATATCCACCAATTGATTGGCAGCTATAGGAAGGGGCCTTGCTGAGCATTCCAGAGGAGAATCTTTGAAATTTAATGAACAAAAGTTCCCTCGAGGGAAGGCTCGCTGGAGTTAGCATGAGCTTTGGCCGCTGGTGGTTTTTGTTGCTTGCAAAAAACCCCACATGGATCCCATCCTGTCACAAGGGGCCAGGAACTTTGAGGCCTGTAGTGCAGGCCCTGCCGGGATTGAGGTTTGACCCTGATCTAAGGATGTGCATTCAGATATTTCTGGACTGAAAAACATATTTGAAAAACAGCATATTGAATGATATTTTTCAGATATATTCGGGTTACCCAAATATTTCCCAGGATTTTTCAACATATCCAAAAAATGGGTCCCAAAGAAATCCTGGAAATATTTGGGATTAACCAGGAACATCATGAGTTGGGGTTTGCAGGCTCCCAGGACTGGGGAGGGGCTTTGGCTCAGTGGTAGAGCATCTGCTTGGCATGCAGAAGGTCCCAGGTTCAATCCCCAGCATCTCCAGTTAAAGGAACCAGGCAAGTAGGTGATGTGAAACACCCCTGCCTGAGACCCCGGAGAGCTGCTGCCGGTCTGAGTAGACAATGCTGACTTTAATGGACCAAGGGTCTGATTCAGTATAAGGCAACTTCATGTGTTAATGTGTAGACCCTAAAGAGGAGGTGTCAATTGTATCCGCTGGTCAGAGTTCTATGGATAGTTTCATGTTAAGCCCCCTGTGCATGTTTTTGGGAAGGGGCCATGGCTCAATGGTGGAGCATCTGCGTGGTATGCAGAAGGTCCCAGGTTCAATCCCCAGCATCTCCAGCTAAAGGGACTAGGCGCAGCCCCTCCTCTTAAGGCAAGAGACGTTCAGAGTAGTTTACCATTGCCTCCCTCTGCATAACCTGGGGCTAGATGGCCATCTGTCAGCAATGCTGATTCTGTGAACTTAGGCAGAACACCAGAGGGAGGACAGGAAGGGTAGTGGCAGTGCTTGGCTCTCGTGGCCCTTTCTTGCATGCCCAGGGTACTGCCGATCACCGCTTTGGGGTCAGGAAGGAATTTTCTTCCAGGCCGGATTGGCCAGGGATCCTTGAGGGTTTTTTTTTGTTTTTGCCATCCTCTGGGCATGGAGTAGGGGTCACTGGGGGTGTGCGGGGGGGAGGTATAGTTGTTAATTTCCTGCATTGTACGAGAGCTGGACTAGATGAACCTGGTAGTCCCTTCCAACTCTATGATTCTATAGCAACCCCGGACTTCCTTAGTGGTCTCCCATCCAAGAACTAAGCAGGACCAACCCAGCTTAGCTTCTGAGATCTCTGATGAGATCAGGCTAGCCTGGGCCACCCTTCTAGCCCTGTGCATTCCAAACACCCCTGGGCTTGGAGAATTAGCTACAGAGGTCAGTTGAGCTAATCCCCAGATTCCCCATCACAACATGAGCTTTGCTGCAACCACCGATAAGCTTCGTATTCCTCCCTTCAAGAGGATAAAAAAACAAGACCACTGCCAGCTGATGTGACTAAAGAAGCAAGTTTATGTCTTTTGAGCTCTTGGGAAAAACTTGACCTGGGGTCCAACCAACCCATCAATCATGTGAGTCAAAGAGAGGGGGGGTGGTGGTCTTAGATTAATGGAGAAAAACAGTTTGGGCTCTGTCGTCCGAGTTCCTGTTTTCCTCTCCTCTGGTTCATTTTATCTTCTCCCGCATCCTGATCTTGTTTATTTAGCAAGATCTGAAATTATCAGTGCTGCGGCAACAGGCCGGCAGGACAGTAAGGGTTGTTTTTATTGTTTTAGCTGTTTGCCGGAGCCCCAGAGAGGAGAAGATAATTCCAGCCTGCTGAGACTTTTGTGCCACAATATCTAATGCTCGGTCCACACGGAGGCCTTCCTATGAGGCTTTCCTATGAGGAAAGGTTGGAGGAGCTGGGTATGTTTAGCCTGGAGAGGAGAAGACTGAGGGGTGATATGATAACCACCTTCAAGTACTTGAAGGGCTGTCATAGAGAGGAGGGTGCCGAGTTGTTTTCTGTTGCCCCAGAAGGTCGGACCAGAACCAATGGGTTGAAATCAAATTAAAAGATATTGTCGAAGGCTTTCACGGTCAGAGTTCATTGGTTCTTGTAGGTTATCCGGGCTGTGTAACCGTGGTCTTGGAATTTTCTTTCCTGACGTTTCGCCAGCAACTGTGGCAGGCATCTTCAGAGTAGTAACACTGAGGGACAGTGTCTCTCAGTGTCAAGGGTGTAGGAAGAGTAATATATAGTCAGAAAGGGGTTGGGTTTGAGCTGAGTATTGTCCTGCAAAAGTAATGTGCTAATCATTGTCCTGTAAGTATCAAGATAATGTGCTAATGAGGGTATGGTATACGATATACTCTGCAGGAGTATATCGTATACCTTGCAGCTGTGGAGAAGTTTACATCGGGACCACAAAACGCAGCATACAAACAAGGATAAAAGAACATGGCAGACTTGGCCAACCTGAGAAATCAGCAGTGGCTGAACATGGACTGACACAAACAGGACACAGGGTCTTATTCCAAGACACTGAAAGACTGGACAATTCTACCAACTATTTTGTCAGATTGCACAGAGAAGCCATTGAAATTCATAAACATCAGCACAACTTTAACAGAAAACAGGAGAGTTTAAGAATGAATAAGGCTTGGCTTCCTGCCCTGAAAAACCTCCAGACAAAGACA
Organism: Euleptes europaea; assembly: GCF_029931775.1. NCBI lineage: Eukaryota > Metazoa > Chordata > Lepidosauria > Squamata > Sphaerodactylidae > Euleptes > Euleptes europaea. Next base: position 77,058,984 of record NC_079322.1, on the reverse strand, counting down.
ACATTCAACAATAGCCATACAGATTAGCTTTGGATTACACACATTAACAGATCACTTCAGGATACAATGGTTCCATATTAACATACCATACCCTCATTAGCACATTATCTTGATACTTACAGGACAATGATTAGCACATTACTTTTGCAGGACAATACTCAGCTCAAACCCAACCCCTTTCTGACTATATATTACTCTTCCTACACCCTTGACACTGAGAGACACTGTCCCTCAGTGTTACTCCTCTGAAGATGCCTGCCACAGTTGCTGGCGAAACGTCAGGAAAGAAAATTCCAAGACCACGGTTACACAGCCCGGATAACCTACAAGAACCAACAAATTAAAAGAGTTTCCGTCTAGACAGGAAGAACCTTCTGACAGTTAGAGCGGTTCCTCAGTGGAGCAGGCTTCCTCAGGAGGTGGTGAGCTCTTCTTCCCTGGAGGTTTTTAAGCAGAGGCTAGATGGCCATCTGTCAGCAATGCTGATTCTATGACTTTCGGCAGATCATGAGAAGGAGGGCACCTTGGCCATCTTCTGGGCATGGAGTAGGGGTCACTGGGTTTGTGGGGGGTAGTTGTGGATTTCCTGCATTGTGCAGGGGGTTGGACTAGATGACCCTGGTGGTCGCTCCCAACTCTATGATTCTATGATTCAATGATAGCTTTCTTTTCCTTGTAGCAGGTTTCCAGTCTGTTGGATTCTTCTCGGCAGTCAATGGGTGTGCAGCCACAGAGTTTGTTAGGACTCTTCTGTAATTGAATTTAGGTCACCTCACTCTCCCATCTGCTCCTCGACCATTAAACAATTCTGAATCAGTCTAGATACAGTAGAAAAGAGTCTAGATACAGTCGAAAAGAGCAAGAGGTAGGGTTGCCAACCTCCAGGGGCTAGCTGGAGATCTCCTGCTATTACAACTGAGATGACCTAAATCCAGCCAATAAGAGATCAGTTCCCCTGGAGAAAATGGCTGCTTTTGCAACTGGACTCTATGGCATTGAAGTCCCTCCCCTCCCCAAACCCCGCCCTTCTCAGGCTCTGCCCCAAAAACCTCCCACCGGTAGCGAAGAGGGACCTGGCAACCCTAGCAAGGGTCCAGTAGATGCACCTTAAAGACTAACCAAATTTCTGGCAGGGTGTGAGCTTTCGTGAGCCACAGCTCACTTCTTCACATATGGCTAGAATGTGAATCTGAAGAATGTGTATCTGACTGGAGATCTGATTGACGAGGCAGATTCACAAATACGTTGCTTTGGCAGAAGCTGCCGCTGGAGCACAAGAGGTCTTCACTGTGCGACTGAAGATAAGCTGAGAGTCAGCAAAAAAATATTTTTAAACAATATGTTCACTTGGGCAACGTTTCTGCTTGAAATGCTGAAGAACTACTATCAGAACCTCAGTCCCTCCTGTTTTGTGGCTGGCTCTACCTCCTGTGGCAGGCATTTTTTGGGTTGCGCCCACAGACATCTGTCTGAATTCCAAAGTTGCCCGCAGGATCTACAAGGTTAAGGGGCCCTGCCATGAACCCTTCAGCTGAGCCAAGGGCCTTCCCTAGGGTTGCCAGCTCTGGGTTGGGAAATACCTGGAGATTTTTGGGGGTGGAGCCTGAGGAGGGCGGGGTTTAGAGAGAGTTGGGACCTCAATGCTTTAGAGTCCAATTGGCAAAGCGGCCGTTTCCTCCAGGAGAACTGATCTCTGTTGCCGGGAGATCAGTTTTAATAGAAGGAGATCTCCAGCCACCACCTGGAGGTTGGCAGCTCTTCATCTAGGGTTGCCAGGTCCCTCTTTGCTACCTGCAGGATGTTTTTTGGGTGGAGCCTGAGGAGGGCAGGGTTTGGGGAGGGGAGGGACTTCAATGCCATAGAGTCCAGTTGCTGAAATGGCCTTTGCTCCAGGTGAACTCATCTCTGTTGGCTGGAGATCAGTTGTAACAGTAGGAGATCTCCAGCTAATACCTGGAGGTTGGCAACCCTACCTTCACCTCTATGAACCCTAGAGGTTGCCCTCCATCTTTTCGGATCCCAGTTTGGGGATGGCTGTGCATAGGGTTGCCAACCACCAGGTACTAGCTGGGGATCTCCTGCTACTACAACTGATCTCCAGCTGATAGAGATCAGTTCCCCTGAAGAAAATGGCTGCTTTGGCAATTGGACACTATGTCATTGAAGTCCCTCCCCTCCCCAAACCCCACCCTCCTCCGGATCTGCCCCAAAAACCTCCTGCCGGTGGCGAAGAGGGACCTGGCAACCCTAGCTATGCATTCGTTCCCAGTCTCCTTGCCTGTCTCCTTCTCGCAGAGGTCGCCAGGTCCTGATAATATGAACCAATTTGCTACATTCTCTGCATAGCGTGTTGCTCGACCCCTCTCCAGCGGTCAAGTGCTGTTCGGGTTCACATGCCGTTCTGGTTATATAACTTCCCGTGTCCAAAGAGACATCATTCCCGGCCATGGTCCTCTGTGACTTCTGGCCCAGAACGAGTGGGAGCAGATGCAAACAGCAGGCCCCCTCCCCGGTCCCCGCTCTGTTTCTTGGTGAAAAGAAGAAGAAGAAGAAGAAGAAGAAGAAGAAGAAGAAGAAGAAGAAGAGTTGGTTTTTATATGCCGACTTTCTCTACCACTTAAGGGTGAATCAAACCGGCTTACAATCACCTTCCCTTCCCCTCCCCACAACAGACAACCTGGGAGGTAGGTGGGACTGAGAGAGTGTGACTAGCCCAAGGTCACCCAGCTGGCTTCGTGTGGAGGAGTGGGGGAACCAATCCAGTTCTCCAGATTAGCCTCTGCCACACATGTGGAGGAGTGGGGGATCAATCCCGGTTCTCCAGATCAGAGTCCACCGCTCAAAACCCCTGCTCTTAGCCACTACGCCACGCTTTAGGACCTTTATGATCATGTGGTCATCCTAAGCTTGTTTTTTTAAAAATGCTTACTATAAGCTACAGGAGTTCAGGAGCTCATCAACAAATTTAGGGGGAAAAATAAGGCCCCTCACTGTTCATTTTAAGAACATGGATACCATGAGTGGGACCAGGTGGAGCCTGGAGATCTCCCAGGATTCCAACTGAACTCCAGACTAAAGAGATCCGCTCCCCTGGAGGAAATGGCAGCTTTGGAGGGTGGACTCTAAGGCATTGTCCCTCCCCTCCCCAAAGCCTGTCCTCTCCAGGAGCATGCCTATTATATCAGGTGCTGTGGAACATAGGCAGGATAATGCTTCTGTTTGTGGGCTTCCTAGAGGCACCCGGCTGGCCCCTGTGTGAACAGACTGCTGGACTTGATGGGCCTTGGTCTGATCCAGCAGGGCTTTTCTTATGTTCTTATGTTCAAATCTGGGGCTAGAATCATAGAATCATTGAGTTGGGAGGGGCCATAGAGGCCATCTAGTCCAACCCCCTGCTCAATGCAGGATCAACCCAGAGCATCCCTGAGAAGTGCTTGTCCAGCATCTGCTTAAAGACTGCCACTGAGAGGGAGCTCACCACCTCCCTAGGCAGCCGATTCCACCCTTACTGTAAATTCCCGCCCCCCGCCCCAATATTCAGCCAGTACCTTTCTACCTATAACTTAAACTCATTATTGTAACTCCTATCCTCTGATTTTCACTGGTGCTTGAAAAGTAAGGAGGTCTGAAAGAAGGTAAAAGAAAGAAATGATGGGATAGTCTTCTCAAGATCAAATGACTTGGTATGTGGAATGTCCAAAGGTGGATGTCCTGATGGATTTTTCCTTTAAAAAGTAGATGGGGGCAACTGGATCGGGGCCACTGCATAGGGGAGAAGGGAGTTAATCCTTTCCCTGTGCTGTTTTTCCCAGTTTGGGGAGGGGGAGGATCACTTGAGTGCGTAGGGGAAATATAATTTTGACCAGGAAATGGTTACATGTCTCTGGTCTCTGGCAAGCAGGTGTTGCAGGTTTTTGTATAGCTTGAAAACCTACCAAAACCCTTTGATCAAAACTGACTGCAGGCAAAAAGCAAGAAAAGTGTATTGTGCAGAGGGTTGGACTAGATGACCCTAGTGGTCCCTCCCAACTCTATGATTCTATTATTCTGTGTCTCTTGTGGAAAGTGGGGCCTCTCCCACACCTCTTTCGGTTCTTAGTATCATAGAAACAGTTGTTGCAGGTTTTTGCTTAGCTTGAAAAACCTGCAAAACCCATTTGATCGAAACTGACTGTGGGCAAAAAGCAAGAAATATGTCTCCTGCATTGTGCAGGGGGTTGGACTAGATGACCCTGGTTGTACCTTCCATCTCTATGATTCTATGTCACTTGCGGAAAGTGAGGCCCATACCTCTTTTGGTTCATAGTATCATAGAAACATAGAGCAGAAGGGACCTCCAAGGTCATCTAGTCCAACTCCCTGCACATTCTCCTACATTCTAGTATTTTGGCTTCAAGTAACTCCAGAAAAAACACACTTGTGAATACGTATATAGATCTGTACATCAAAAATAATTCATTTGTGTCACCAGGACATCCCAAGCAACATCAGATGCTATAATTAGAAGGATCCAGAACATTTGCATAATTAGTCATTAATTCTGGTGGGCTACTCATAGAAAGATGTGACCCAACCATGTGGATTCTCTTTGGATAATTTCACATCTCTCATCACTATCGCTTTGATTCAAAATTCCATTTGCATTTATATTAATTTTATTTCTCGTGTGAGTTACAACCATAAATATATATTTTTTTAAAAAATTGCATTGTCTTCTGTTCCCTTTGTTGAATTTCCCCATTATATCCATACATCTTAATGCTATTTTTTAATGTAACCTATTCTGGTCATAGGTTACATTAAAAAAATAACATTAAGAGGAGCCCCGTGGTGCAGAGTGGTAAGCTGCAGTACTGCAGTCCAAGCTCTGCTCACGACCTGAGTTCGATCCCGACGGAAGTTGGTTTCAGGTAGCTGGCTCAAGCTGGCTTCAGGTAGCTGACTCATCCTTCCATCCTTCTGAGGTTGGTCAAATGAGTACCCAGCTTGCTGGGGGTAAAGGGAAGATGACTGGGGAAGGCACTGGCAAACCACCCCGTAAAAACATAGTCTGCCTAGTAAACGTTGTGATGTGACTTCACCCCATGGGTCAGGAATGACCCGGTGCTTGCACAGGGGACCTTTACCTTTACCTTTTTATTTAAGCCATATGGATGGTGTAAATAGAGCACAAAAGAAATAAAATCAGGTATACCTGCAGCAAAAATTGGTGGAGTTGCTTACAATAAGAAGATGAAAGCAAAAAATAACAAAAAGGGTAATATCCCTCCATCTCTAGCACAAACCTCAAGCATATCTCTGAAATCACCTGGGTTCAAAACTTGATATTCTGTATCTTTTGTTTAAAAAACAGAATCTCGGTAGGAAGCAATCCCAGTGGAAACCTAGCAAAATGTTTTTTTCAGGAAGCCTGTTGATCAACTCTCCCTCAATTTATTTGTTCACCTGCGTTTGTTTCTAACCCTTAAATTGCTTTGTTTTTAGGATACGACTGGCTGCGGCAGGATGCAGTGGGAGAAAGGGCTTGGCTTTTGACAGCAGAGTCGATCCTGGAAGGATGCTCAAACGTGTTAAAAATGCTTTGTGGTTCTCTCTCCCCTTCTGGAACGGGGATTCCTCCACGCCTCTCCCTCCTGATCCCTGGGCCTTCCGCCGTGCCCTCCCCAGCCTCTCTTGAACCATCCAAACCTCATTTGATGTTTGCTCCCCTCCAGCACCTGACTCCTTTCTAACCTCATTCATTGGGGTTCTCTCACCCACTGCCTTCTTCCCAGCCTTGCCCTCTGAGCTGGATATTGTGACTTCAGCATTCTCTAGACAGCAATGTCTGCACATAAACCGAAATGCGAACCATTGCTATTAGTAGTAGGGTCGTAGTAGATAACTACTATTAGTAACCTTGTAGTAGCTAACTCCTACTGTTAACTATGTCTTTCTTATAGCCACACAGGTACCCAAGATGCACAAGTATAAATATCCTGCTCATGAAGCTATGCTGAAATGGGTTTTATGTAACTTCCCTCTTTCGGTCTCTCTCACTCTCCATCTTTTCAGAATTTAAGTGTTTTGCAAAGATTTTTGGAGATTGTGGGCTAAACGCCCGCCACACCCCATGCCCTAGGGTTGCCAGCCTCCAGGTGGTGGCTGGAGATCTCCTGGGATTACAACTGATCTCCAAGTGACAGAGATCACCTCAGCTTTGGAAGGTGGACTGTATGGCTTTATACCCCTCCGCAAACCCCACCCTCCTCATGCTCCACCTTCCAAATTTACAGGATTTCCCATCCTGGAGCTGGTAACCCTACCCAGGAGGAACTTTGACATAACTCTTCCTGTGCATTCTTTCATGATCCAGAAAGGTTGAAAGTGATCCAGAAGAACCAGAAGATCAGCCTGAAGTGTGTCATGTTCTCTGCCCAGGCCAGGTTTTCCCTGTGTGATGAATCCAAGCGATATTTATTGCAGAATTTCTCATTAAACTGATACTTTTCTCAACTGGGTGAATTCTTGTCTCTTCATTAGATGCCTTCCTTTGAATATCTGTGTGTGTTCACATAAGTGAATCTGCTCGAGAACTGGGAAAGACTGGCTGAGTGGCCAAGAACCTGTTGTGTGCTAAAGGTCCTAAATCCAATCCCCTTGGCATTCACACATTCACAGGTGAAGGGTAGCAACTGCTGAGAAATTGTTAGGAAAGAACTTTCTCTACCTGGCAATCCAAATTGCTATCAACTTGACGGATCAGGGGTCAAATGGTAGAAGAAAGCTACATAGGTTTTCTGTTGCCCCAAAAGGTCAGACCAGAACCAACAGGTTGAAATTAAATCACAAGAGATTTTGGCTAAACGTTAGGAAGAACTTCCTGACTGTTAGAGCGGTTCCTCAGTGGAACAGGCTTCCTTGGGAGGTGGTGGGCTCTCCTTCTTGGGAGGTTTTTAAGCAGAGGCTCAATCGCCATCTGTCAGCAATGCTGATTCTGTGAACTTAGGCAGATCATGAGAGGGAGGGCAGGAAGGACTGCACCAGTGTTTGGCTCTTGCGACCCTTTCTTACATGCCCAGGGAAATGCCAATCACCACTTTGAGGTCAGGAAGCAATTTTCCTCCAGGCCAGATGGGCCAGGGATCCTGGAGGGGATTTGCCTTCTTCTGGGCTAGAGCAGGGGTCACTGGGGGAGTGGAGGGGGGTGGTTGTGAATTTCCTGCATCAAGCAGGAGGCTGGACTAGATGACCCTTGAGGTCCCTTCAAGCTCTATGTTTCTATATTTCTATGTTCTGCAGTGGAAACCGCTTTCCAGATTTCTGGGTCAGAATATTTTTCTCTTTGGCCTGCTTCTTCACGTGTTGCATACTGAGCTAGATGGAGAACCACGAAGGGAACTGCATCTGGTGTGCAATTCCCCTGCCTCACTGGGGCTAAATGCATGTAAACAGATCACGATGGGCAGCTGTGTTAGTCTGTCTGTAGCAGTAAAAAAGAGCAAGAGTCCCGTGGCACCTTAAAGACCAACAACATTTCTGGCAGGGTTGGAGATTTCATGAGTCACAGCTCACTTCTTCAGATACCTGAAGGAGTGAGCTGTGGCTCATGAAAGCTCATACCCTACCAGAAATTACACATGTAAATGTTATGCAAAGTTTCCTTCCTTCTCTGCCACAGCTGATTAACTGGACTCTGGCTTTTAAAAAGATCTCAAGTAAGGCAGCTCTACCTGCTCTCCAAACACTCTGCTGGACTGGGACCAATATCCAACCACGGTGTAGCATTCAGGTTTTTAGCATGCAAAATTCCAATCAGAAACAAAAGAAGAAAAAGAAGAAGAGTTGGTTTTTATACGCCAACTTTCTCTACCACTTAAAGATTCAAACCGGCTTACAACCACCTTCCCTCCCCCTCCCCACAACAGACACCTTGTGAGGTAGGTGGGGCTGAGAGAGCTGTGACAAGCCCAAGGTCACCCAGCTTGCTTCCTGTGTAGGAGTGGGGAAACACATCCAGTTCACCTGATTAGCCTCTACAGCTCATGTGGAGGAGTGGGGAATCAAACCCAGTTCACCAGATCAGAGTCCACCGCTTCAAACCACCGCTCTTAACCACTTTGCCACGCTAGCTCTCCGTTATCGACCCCCTCTCCCCATTCATTTCATCTCTGGTGAGCTGTATCCTTCCCCAGCCCAGATTGTGTTTGTGTCCAGCATATCTCCCGTTTGCATCCTTTTATGGCTGAGCAACCTGAGAAGGCATCGATTTATGTTCTTGGATCTCTCTCTAAAGAGCACGACAGGACGGTATCAGTTTCTTGACCTGCCATTTGGAGCTATTTCCAGCCTTTTCAGTCTGTCAGCCTTTGTGTGTTTTATGCCTCGACACCTGTTTGGCTGTCCAAAGAGAAACCACGATTGTATGCTAGGAATCTCCAGCAAGTACAAAGCCCTTCACTTATGGGGCAGTCGGGGTACGAAGTGCAGCAGATATTTAAAATGATGGGGGCAACAGTCAGTGGCCATTAATGCAGGGCTGTTTCCTCGTGGTTACCCCGCCGACTATTTCGGGGCTTTGCTTTGATTGTGCATGCCTTTTCCGACTGCCTGAGGTCGTCTCGCTCTCCCCCTGCATTTTGCACACATTTTCTGGATTTGTGTTTAGCCAGCATCCAGAAAATGCATGGGGAGAGCAAGGCGACCGCTGTTGGTCGGAAAGTGCAGGCATAATCAAAGCAAAGCCCCCTGAAATAGTCGGCGGGGTGACCAGGGCTGCCCTGGGCAACTGAAACCACGGCTGCCCTGGGCCACGGACTCATCCTTCCATCAGTCCAAAGGACTCTCTGTGCACTGGGGTTGTCTGAGGCACAAGTAGAGAAGCTAAAATAAGCACACACCCCATTGTTGATGTGAGCTGGGCACCATCCCAGGACATCTTATTTCCAGTTCCGAAAATGACTGGAGGAGACTGTAAGCCAGTTTGATTCTTCCTTAAGTGGTAGAGAAAGCAAGCATGTCAAAACCAACTCTTTCTTTCTTTCTTTCTTTCTTTCTTTCTTTCTTTCTTTCTTTCTTCCTTCCTTCCTTCCTTCCTTCCTTCCTTCCTTCCTTCCTTCCTTCCTTCCTTCCTTCCTTCCTTCCTCCTTCTCTTCAGCTCATTTCTAGCTGTATCTGTCCACTGAAAGTGAATGGAGAAAAATGTAAGGGAAATGAGAGAAGGAAAAGTCCTTTCAAGGGTTTGCAAAACTTCTGTGAGATGTGTGGGGGGGGGAACAGGTAAGTCTTCTGCAGCAGTGAGGATTTTATTGTCTTCATTTATATCCTGACTGTCTCCCAAGGGGGACCCAAAGCAGCTTATTCTCCTCTCCTCCATGTTATCCTCACAGCAACCTTGTGAGGTAGGCTAGTCTGAGAGTGTGTGACTGGCCCAAGGCTACCTGGCGAACTTCCATGGCAGGGGTGGGGATTTGAACCCAAGTCTTCCAGATCTTACTCCGACCTTCTAACCACTTCACCACGCTGGCCCCTCTGGGGTTGCATCCCAACTGACAGTGTCCCTCGTCCAGCTGGGTTCCTTTTGCTGAAGGCTACAGATTCCTGGAAAGGAGGCGGCAGGAAAAGTTCGGGCCCAGAGGTTATGCAAACATTTTAGGAAACTTTTATGGGACAAGCGTCTTGGCCTTGAAGGGTCCCATCTGCTCCTTTGGAACGGCTTCTCGGCTCATTCAAAAGGCCCCTGGAGAACGAATGGCCTGCACAGCAGCAGCAGCAGAAGAGTTGGTTTTTATATGCTGACTTTCTCCACCACTTAAGGGAGACTCAAACTGGCTTACAATCACCTTCCCTTCCCCTCCCCACAACAGACATCCTGTGAGGTAGGTGGGGATGAGAGAGCTGTGAGTAGCCCAAGGTCATCCAGCTGGCTTCATGTGTAGGAGTGGGGAAACCAACCCGATTGATTTTGGGGGCGGAGTCTGAGGAGGGCAGTGTTTGGAGAGGGGAGGGACTTCAATGCCATAGAGTCCAATTGCCAAACACAGTATTCCTCTTTGTCTCCTCTCTACTCTAAAGTGCATAATTGAGAAATAAACAGAACTTGTTTTGAGGTGATTTTCTTCCCCATTATAAACCATTAAACTTCACTGCAGTGCTGAAAACAATTACGTTGTTTTGCTCTGTACAATAAAACTGGGTAAATCTTGCGAAGGCGGCAGATGTCAAAGGCGGGGTCATGGGACTCACTGCTTCATAAGTGGGGTTCACAGATGTCTTCAATGTCTTAAATTATGATTACTAGCCATTTTATTCATCTGTACACTTCAGAAGGGCAATATGTGACAATGTGCTTAATTACTTTATGAGACTGTTATATACTTAAATGGCTAGACTTGGATAAGGAAGTCTTCCTTTACAGAAAAACAAAAGGAAAAGGAAAAGGAAAGAAAAGAAAAAAGAAAAGAAAAACTAAGCATCAGCTGTAACAAGTGTATATTTTGTCAAAAGGCTGCCTTCTATGCCCCCATCTGTTCCAAAGGGCTGGAAAATATATATATTAAAAACAGCCATTTTCTCCAGGTGAACTGATCTCTATTGGCTGGAGATCAGTTGTAATAGCAGGATATCTCCAGCCGCTGTGCAGCACAGGCAGGAGAATGTTGCTGCAGTCGTCTTGACTGGGAGTTTCCTAGAAACACCTGGTTGGCCCCTGTGTGAACAGACTGCTGGACTTGATGGACCTTGGTCAGATCCGGCAGGGCTTTTCTTATGTTCTTATGGAGGAGATGGATGCTAGTCATGATGCATGCCTATTCTCTCCAGGATCAGAGGAGCATGCCTGTTATATTAGGTGCGGTGGAAGACAGGCAGGGCAATACTGCTGCAGGCATCTTGCTTGTGGGCTTCCTAGAGGCCCCTGGTTGGCCCCTGTGTGAACAGATTGCTGGACTTGATGGGCCTTGGTCTGATCCAGCAGGGCCTTTCTTTTTTTTTTTTATATAAATTTTATTGGGTTTTATGATAGAAATTTTCCATTGCATTAAACAACATCTATAACAATATCGAATTTCTTTTGTAGTATTAATCTCAGTTCGTTATAAATCATGTCCCAGAAATCTTTGGCTTTGTCACAGGTCCACCACATGTGATAAAAGGAACCAATTTCTTTGTTACATTTCCAACAAGTAGGGGACATCGTTTTATAAATCTTTGCAATTTTCTTGGGTGTTAGATACCATCTATACATCATTTTATAGATGTTTTCTCGCACTGACTGTGCTTTTATTCCTTTTAAATCTTTAGACCATAATCTTTCCCATTTATTTAAAACAATATCATGTCCCACATTTTGAGCCCAATCGATCATAGTTGGTTTAATCGTGTCCTGCTCACAATATATTGTTAAAAGGAGATTATACATTTTAGAAATCAGCTTTGTATTATTGTCTAGTAGAATCCTTTGAAAAGGAGATTTTTCTTTAGAGAAACCTTTTTTTGCATCTTGTACAAAAACTGATTTGATTTGGTAATATTGAAGCCATTGTAAATCATCCTTAAGAAGTTGAAAGTCTTTTAGTGAGCATTTCTTTCCTTCCCAATTAATTAGATCTTGATAAGTAATAAATTTGTCTGGTCTAAGTGGGCGCAAAGTTAGCATTTCTTGGGGCGATATCCACATCGGTGTTTCTGGTTCCAAAATGTGTTTATATCTCATCCAAATACGAAGTAAAGAGGACCTGATTATATGATTACGGAATGTTGCTTGTAATTTAATTTTATCATACCACAAATAACCATGCCATCCACTTAAGTTATTATAACCTTCCAAGTCTAGCAAACGTACATTTGACAAATTCATCCAGTCTTTTAGCCATACTAAAGCTACCGCTTCAGCATAGAGTTGAAAATTAGGCAGTGCTAAACCTCCTCTAGTTTTTAGATCCACCAAGTATTTATAAGCAGTCCTTGGTTTTTTTCCTTGCCAGATGAAGTTTGAAATGTCTTTCCTCCAAGTTTCAAAATATTTTGTTTGTGATATTATTGGTAAATTTTGGAATAAGAAGAGCATCCTCGGTAAGACATTCATTTGGATCGTTGAGATACGTCCCATTAATGACAATTTTTTGTTTGACCATATAATCATATCAGTTTTAATCTTACCCCATAACTTGAGGTAATTGTTGGCTAACAGATCTTTATTCTTTGCAGTGATCCAAATTCCCAGGTATTTAACTTTGTTAGCTTTCTCCCAGCCAGTATATGATATAAATTCCTGTTGTTGTATTTCCGATAAATTTTTAAATATTATCTTTGTTTTTTCTTGATTCACTTTAAAGCCTGATACTTTTCCAAAATCATCCAAAGTCTCCTGAAGTATATTCATTGACTGTGTTGGGTTTTCCAAAATTAGCAGTAGGTCATCCGCGAATGCTCTCAACTTAAATTCATGTTTTTTAATTCTTAGCCCGCGGATGTCCTCCATACTTCTTAGTTTCACACATAGCGGTTCCAACACCAACAAAAATAAAAGTGGAGACAAGGGACATCCCTGTCTAGTCCCTTTCGTGATTTGGCAGTTATCTGACATTGATTCATTAACCAAAATTTTAGCTTGTTGGGAGGTATAAATAGCCGATATACCTTTCTGAAAACGATCTCCAAAATTCAATTTATCCAAAATCCGTTTCAAAAAGTTCCAAGAGACCATATCAAAGGCTTTTTCTGCATCCAAAAATACAAAAGCCGCAGTTTGTTGAATATTATGGTCATAATATTCCAGTGAATCTAGTAAAATTCTTACATTGTCTTTTATTTGCCTTCCTGGTATAAAACCTGCTTGGTCCTCATGTATAAGATCCTTAATAAATTGCTTTATCCTACATGCCAAAACCGAAGCAAAAATTTTGTAATCCACATTTAAGAGCGATATAGGTCTGTAATTAGATGTTTTTTCTGGATCTCTTCCTTCTTTGGGTATCAGTGATATAAATGCGTGTGACCAAGTCTCCGGGGATGTTCCCTCGTCCAAAATTGCATTGTAAAGTGAACCAAAAAATCCAACTAAATTGTCACTAAATGTTCTATAGAATAATGCAGTAATTCCATCTGGTCCAGGTGTTTTATCCGTTTTTTGTCTCAGTATTGCTTCTTGTATTTCTTCCCTTGTTACTGGAGCTTCAATACATTCTCTCTGGGTCATTGACAAAGCTTTCATCTGTATTGAGTTTAAAAATTTATCTATTTTCTGTTTTGGAGTATTTTCTTTCTGATATAACTTAGAGTAAAATGAAACAAATTCTTTCTGAATTTCTGAAGTTGAATAAACTGGTCCTTTAGCAGTTTGGATTTTTGTTATAATCTTCTTTTGAAATGAGTCCTTCAGTTGTGTTGCTAAAAATTTTCCTGGTTTATTTGCATATTCAAAATACTTTTGTTTAGCAAGTTTCAGATTTTTATTCATTTCCTCCATTATTACCAAATTTAATTGGTGTTTAGATGCAGAAATCTGTATTTGAATTTCTCTTCTCTCCTCTTCCTGTGTTACCGTTACCAATTTCTGCTCCAAATTTTGTAAATTCCAAAGTATGTTGTTTGTAAATTGCAATTGAGTCTTCTTCCAGGCCGAGTGTTTCTGTATCATAAAACCTCTCAGAACAGCTTTGAATGCGTCCCAAACTGTATTTAAAGAAGTTTCCCCATTAAGGTTAATTTCAAAAAAGTCTTTCATTAAAACCTGTAATTCCTTTTGTATCTTGTTGTCTTTTAAAAGTTTATCGTTCATTCGCCATCTAAATGCTTGTTTATTGTTCCAATCAAAGGTAACAGGATTGTGATCAGAAAAAGTTCTAGGTAAAATATGAATTTTACGTAGTTGCGTGAAAATTGATTTACTGGCCCATATCATATCGATTCTGGAGTGTGAATCATGTCTTGCTGAGTAAAAGGTGTATTCTTTAGCTGTTGTATTCATTGTTCTCCAAATGTCTTGTAATTCTAATTCTGAAGCCATGGCAAAGAAAGTTTTAGGCAAGCATCCATCATTGATATCTTTTGCTTTTGATTTTTTGTCCAGAGATGGGAGAATAATTCCATTGAAGTCGCCCATCAATAAAATTTGGTCTTGTGCGTACTGGGTTATCAGATCATGTAATTTTTCATAGAAGGATTTTTTCCCTTCATTGGGTGCATAGATTCCAACCACTATTGTCCTTTGTCCCAATATTTTAATTCTGATAATTACAATTCTTCCTTCATTGTCTTTATATACTAGTTCTGGACAGAGACTGGGGTGGGCATAGATTACCACTCCCTTTGTTTTAGTTTTAGCAGAAGCAATAAATGCTTGTCCAAGCACCTGTTTCTCCAAGTATTTTTTATGCTTTGAAGCTATATGGGTTTCTTGTAGGCAAATTAGGGAGTATTTATATTTCTGTAGATATTTGAAGATTCTGGCCCTTTTAGTTTTCTCATTCAGTCCATTTACATTCCAAGAAATTGCTTTTGCCATAATGTAGTGTTTTTTAGCAAAATAAAAAGTCTATAGTTTGGTACCACCTTCTGCACCCTGTACCTCTTCTTCTTCCTCTTCTTCTTCCTCCTTCTCTCCAGGTAATTCTTTAAGGTCCATTTTATATTTTCTCAGAAATTTCCCCACATCTGCTTGGGATAGAATTGTCGTTTTCACTTCCTTATAGGTGAAAGCCAAACCTTGTGGCATAATCCAACGATATTTGATGCCATTAGCTTTCAGTATAGACACAAAGTCTTTGTAGTTATTCCTCTGTGAAAGTAGATGCCTTGGAATATCCTTCAGTAGTATAAGAGAGGAATCTCCTGCTGACACTGGATTTTCATAATGAATCTTCATAATCTTGTCTTTAACTCTGGTGTCATAGAACACTATCATCAAATCTCTTGGCTTAGATCTTCTCATTCTAGCAGGTAGTGGTATCCTGTATATTCTATTAATGGCTTGTTTTAATTCTTGTTCATCTATCTGAAATAAGTAGGCCAAATTTGGTATTGCAGATTCTTTATTGTCTCCCATCATATCTGGAAAATTGCGTATACGAAGGTTGGTCTCTTTCACTCTCATCTCCATCATTGCCATTTGATTTTTTGCCGCCATCTGATCCGCTTGTATTGTTTCAATCTGTTTTTCTTGGCTTGTTAATTTTTTCTTTGTGTCCTTGTGCTCATCCATCACTTTCTTAATTGATACATCCATCGCTTGCATATCTGTCTTCATAACAATCATTTGAGTTTTTACTTCTTTCAAGTCTCCAGTGACCACATCCAACTTCTGATTAATAGCTTGGGATGCTTGACCAAGATTTGTCATCATAGAAGTCAACTGTGCCATCTGTGTAGACATCTGTTCAAACTGTTTATTTGTTGCCTCAGTTTGTTTAGTTAGCATATCCTGTAACTTTTTTTCCATGGTCGAGGTTTGTAAAGAGTCCCTTAGTTTAGTATAGGCAGGGCTGTGTAGTGAGCCAGAGCGGGGTCGAGACATTTACATTCAAAAAAAGCTGGTAAAATACATGTCCACCGACAGGGCCTTTAAGGTGCTGGTTAAAAGATGATAGTTCAAAGATCAGCCTAATAATTTTTTCGGGTTGAAAAGAGTCGAAATTGGCTTTAGAATTGCATTTTAAAGTTTTAAAATACCAGTGAGTTTTTTCGGTCGCTCTAGATCGGATTAATCAGGAAGTAAACAGGAAGTTACTAGTGCTGCAGACCTTCTATCGCCTCTTCTCGATGGTTATTCCTTCAGGAATGATTTGAAAGTAACTCGAGTGCGACGGATATTCAGTCCCGCGGCTACTTCCTGTTATTTTAGTTCCAATGATAGAGAGGGTGTTATAGAGAGTCTTCCGTTCCAGGCACTCCCTTACTGCAAACGTGGCAGGAATTCGCCGGAAAATCAGGAAGAGAGATCACCCTCCCCTTCCTTCGGACCTTCTCATTGGTGATAATTCTTGTCAGTCTAAAAGGTATCCTTCCGACTCTTTGTTATGGTTTAGGCTGATCGATCCGATAAGGCTCCTGTCGCTAATCCCGATGACTAACTCAGATCAAACTTTTCCAGTTCGGATTATGGAGGGGTGGGGGTCCCAGACATATTCTTATCAGCCCCCCGTCTGTTCAAATTTCTAGTAAGTAGACGAAGAGTTCTTTTGTACTCACTTGGGTGTCAAGAGGTGAGGTTCTTTTCTTTATGTAGTCCTTATGTTGGTATTAAGGCGGTGGAGGGTAGAGCTTGCTGCCAAAGTTGCGTTTCGGCGATGTCCTTCCCTAGTGCCCTCGCAGGACCGGCGTCTAGGACTCCGAGGGGCTTAAAAAAGCCCCCTCAGAGTACCTAGGAGGTCAAACCGCGTTTGCGGGCTGCAGGGAGTTCCTGCTTTCCAACCCACTTGCAAGGGTCGGATTGGGGTATCTATGTACCCCAAAAATAACGCAAACTTGGATTTCTCCCAGGACAACCTGGGGAAATGGAGTGCTCTCTCCAACGGCACCACCGGAAGTCCCAGCAGGGCCTTTCTTATGTCCGTATGCTATTGGGCTTGCGTCTCACTCTTCTACTCCAGATGAAATAAGCCACCTACCTGAAACCTCCAAAAGGAATCCTTTTATTTGAAAGGCGGCAGTATTTATGTTATGAAGCTTAAGCCTCCATAGACAACAATATGGGTTGACCTAGAAATTAATGTAAAAAATAAGTTAGCATTTAGGTTAAAATTAGTTGAATATTTAGTGAAGGTAAGCCTTATTATGTAATTGTAAAAGTATCAACATCTTAGAGAATGAATGACCAAGCCAAACTTAAGGGTACCTGTTATTAAGAAGGTAGAATAGTTAATAATTAAGGACAACTATTGTAATGTCATCATTTATTATAAGACCACCCAGAACCTGTTTTTTCCTTTTTTTTATGTATGTATTGTATGGTATTGGTTTCTATTTTTACTCTCCATTTACCACATTGTCTGTCCTGATCAGCTCTTGACCACTACACCACTCTGGCGCTACACTGCTCTTAACCACTACACCACACTGATCACATTTTGCATTGTACCTCTGAATCCTGAGTTCCCTGCACAGTGTGATAGGATTTGGACTATAGAAATCTGAAAACCTAAAAGAGAGCTGAAACAAATCTGGGATGTGGTGAGATGGATTTGCCTTGACCTGGATAGCCCATGCTAGCTTGATCCCATCAGATCTTGCCTGCTAAGCAGGGTCAGTCCTGGTTAGTACTTGGATGGGAAACTACCAAGGAAGTCCAGGGTCACTAAACAGAAGGTGGGAGGGGTGTTGCAAAGAGGGAACTCAGGTAGAGAACTGGGGGGGGGGTTTGCATAGGAAGGATAATATTTCCACCTAGACTTTTACATTTTAGCATGTCTTTGTGTCACAATTGGCCCCATGCCCTAGGAACGGGGATATGAGAGAAACAAAATGGATAAACTAAAATATTCCTCATAACTAGGGTTGTCAGCTCCAGGTTGGGAAATACCTGGAGATTTTAGGGGTGGAGTCTGAGGAAGGTGGGGTTTGGAGAGGGGAGGGACTTTAATGCCATAGACTCCAATGGACAAAGGGGCCGTTTTCTCCAGGGGAACTGATTTCTATGGCCTGGAGATCAGTTGTAATCGTGGAAGATCTGCAGCCCCCCGCCTGGAGGTTGGCAGCCATACCCATAACCACCTTCAAGTTTGAGTGGCTTCAGCCCCCTTTCCTCCTTGCCCTCCGCAGCACCCCTGCAAGCGGAGCCGCTGTGATTTTTCCAGACGGGGTTGGCTCCCCACCAAAAACAACGAACCTTTAAAAAGCCAGGCATTCTAAAATTATTCTCTTGATATGTAATAATTTATTAAAGGGGTAATTTCATTTCTGCCCTGAGCAAGAAACCATTCAGAGGTGCGAGAGGCTGGGGGATTTAATATCGGACGGGAAATCAAACATCCTGTCTTTTTTTCTTTCTTTTTTTTACAGAGGAAGGAGTTCCACTGGGCCACAAGTGTTGCTGACTCAGGCGATTTTGTTGAACGGGTCCAGATGGGAAGCAAGAGAGGGGTCGTCTGGCAGGGGCATCTGAAGCCCAGGCCTTCCAAAATTAAAAGGGCACACTTATATGCTCAAGTGCTTGATGCCAACTGATGAGGCTTGCCAATCTCCAGGTGGTGGCTGGAGCTCTCCTGGAGCTCTCCTGGAATGACAGCTGATCTCCAGACTGCAGAGATCAGTTCCCCTGGAGAAAAGGGCACCTTTGGAAGGTGTACTGTATGGCATATGCCCCGCTGAGGTGGGGTTGCCAACCTCCAGGTGGTGGCTGGGGATCTCTCGGTATTTCAATTAATCTGCAGGTGACAGCGATCAGTTCCCCTGGAGAAAATGGCCGCTTTGGCAATGGGACTCTACGGCACTGAATTCTCTCCCCTCTACAAACCCTTTCCTCCTCAGGCTCCACCCCAATATCTCCAGGGATTTCCCAGCCTGGAGCTGGCAACCCTACACTGAGGTCTCTCTAGGGTTGCCAACCTCCAGGTACTATAACACTATAAAGCAAATAAGTGAATTTTATAAAGTGCAAAGTGAATAAATATATACAGCATATACAAAGGGAGTACAACCAGATACAAAATTTACAATAACAATCCAATAAATATGACTTATCAAGAGGATGCCAAGGATCCTGATTCAACAGGTAAGTTCAAGTAATCAACCAATTAAGGTATCATTTGATATTAGAATTTTTTGAATCATTCAAATTCTTTTTAGGTTGCAGTTATTGGATTCTGTCCTTTTGGAGACCTGGATACAAATCTTTGCGGTCCCTATGAGACAACACCTACTAAGGCACTTATACTTATATCTATTATTGATACAGGTCACCGAAGAAGCCATATGCGAAACGTGGTCCCGATCTAGACAACACGTCTGACATCTTTTTCCTGTGGCTTTGTTCCAATAACTGCAACCTAAAAAGGTATATATTTATTCACTTTGCACTTTATAAAATTCACTTATTTGCTTTATAGTGTTATAGTGCTGTTTTGGGTTGCTCCAATTATCCTTACAGCACTGAGCCTTCTTTTCTTGTGGTGAACCTCCAGGTACTAGCTACAGATCTCCTGCTATTACAACTGATCTCCAGCTGATAGAGGTCAGTTCACCTGGAGAACATGGTAGCTTTGGCCATTGGACTCTATGGCATTGGAGTCCCTCCCCAAACACCGCCCTCCTCAGGCTTTGCCCCCCCAAAACCTCCCACTAGTGGTGAAGAGGGACCTGGCAACCCTAGGTCTCTCCCCTCCGCAAACCCACCCCTCCCCAGGCCCCACCATGAAAATCTCCAGGAATTTCCCAGTGTGGAGTTGGCAACCCTACTACTGACTGATTTAAATCCCACTTTGGCCTCATATTAACATCTGAGGAAGTATGCAGAGAAGGAGGATTGAATGTTCCCTGGAAGACCTGTGGGTGGAAACGTGGTATAAAAATACGCGAAATAAATATAGCACATTTCTTTCCTTTCCTTTTCATTTCTATTTTTGTCTCTGCTTTCTGGTATTGCTTTTGTAGATGTGTTGTATCAGGTGTGGCATAGTGGTTAAGAGCATCAGACCAGTATCTGGAAGACCAGGATTTGAATCCCCACTTGTGCCACGGATGTTTGCTGGGTAGCGGCCATTTTTTCCAGGTGAACTGGTCTCTTATCAGCTGGAGATCAGTTGTAATAGCAGGAGAACTCCAGCTAGTACCTGAAGGTTGGCAGCCCTACTGGTCAGGCTGGCCCTGGTCCATAGAGAAGTGATGTACACATGGGCACAGGGATGACTGCTTAAATTGGCCAAGCAGCCAATCATTCTGGTCCATTGGTAGGGTGGCCAACCTCCTAGTGGCGATTGGAGATCTCCCACTATTACAATTGATCTCCAGAAGACCAAGTAATCTCTGCCATTGAGTATGGGCAATTAGTACTTCCACCAGTGTGATTTATAGAATCACAGAGTTGGAAGGGACCACCAGGGTAATCTAGTCCAACCCCCTGCACAATGCAGAAAATTCACAACTACCTCCCCCCCCACACCCCCAGTGACCCCTACTCCATGCCCAGAAGATGACTAAGATGCCCTCCCTCTCATGAACTGCCTAAGGTCACAGAATCAGCATTGCTGACAGATGGCATTTAACCTCTTCTTAAAAACCTCCAGGGAAGGAGCGCTTACCACCTCCCGAGGAAGCCTGTTCCACTGAGGAACTGCTCTATCGGTTAGAAATTGACTAGCAGTCGACTGGAGAGTCTCTTTGCTTCCAAAGTTCATACCAAATTATGCCTCCCTTCCCAGCAAAGTTGGGCAATAATTATATTGGAGCATTCCCTTGGGTTGCCAGCCGAGCTCCCCCAACACCCCCCCCCCACAAACTCTGCCTTCACTCAGCTATGCTCCCTGAAACCCAGCAATTTCCCAACATGGTGATGGCAACCCTAGCACTTTGCAATTAATAAACAAACACATGCATTATTAAATATCTGGAGTTAGGCAAATCTTGCTTTATTTAATTATTTCCTAACATTCTGAATACCAAGCATCCAAATCTAAAAATAGACCAGGACCCATTTAAATAAAAAGTTATATTCATCCACTGTCGTTTCTGCAGGAGCTTTTAAAACCAGGGGGCGAACCACGGCATGAATGCAACGAAATGTGGAAGGATATGCCAAAGTCAGCAACGGCTGAAAATCTAATGCAATGGGATCACCATTAAACTTTTGCAAGCAATTAACTGTACTTCTGTGTTCCCTAGACATTTCCTTAACTAAATACATATTTGAGTCTAATTACTGGGGCCATTGTGGGGAAAAATGGTATTGATTTGCAAAAGCGCTTTGGAATGCAATCCCAAAACTGTTTGCAAACTTGAATATTCTGCCTGGAGAAGGGGATGTAGCTATTCTGGAAAGGACGCGATTCATAGTGTTGCCAGCCTCCAGGTGGGGCCTGGAGACCTCCCAGAATCTTCTTCTGAACCCTGTGCAAGAAATGATCTGCCTTTCAAGGCAGATTGTCTGTCTGCTCTGTTGAAGGACACCGGGGCAAAATACTGGGGACCTTCTTAGCGGTTTATGCCTATGATTAGGGTTGCCAGGTCCCTCTTCATCACTGGCAGGAGGATTTTGGGGGTGGAGCCTGAGGAGGGCAGGGTTTGTGGAGGGGCTTCAATGCCATAGAGTCCAATTGCCAAAGTGGCCATTTTCTCCAGGGGAACTGATCTCTTTCACCTGGAGATCAGTTGTAATAGCAGGAGATCTCCAGCCACCACCTGGAGGTTGGCAACCCTACCTATGATGCCATTCTGTTACCCTGGAACCTGACGGGACACTCAGGCTGCCAACCTCCAGGTGGAGCCTGGAGATCTCCTGGAATTGCAACTGATATCCAGACCATAGAGATCAATTCCCCGTGAGAAAATGGCTGCTTTGGAGGTGGGTCTATGACCTTGCTGAGGTCCCCTCCCCTCCCCAAACCCTCTTCTCCCCAGGATCTCCGTCCAAACCACCAGGAATTTACCAGTCCAGCGTTGGCAACCCTAAATGGCAGGCCGCAGGCAGGACCCAGCATTGGGAATCCAAACAAAATATTGTGTTGTATCTCCTATTTGCATATCCCACGAAGAAGAAGAAAGAAAGAAAGAAAGAAAGAAAGAAAGAAAGAAAGAAAGAAAGAAAGAAAGAAAGAAAGAAAGAAAGAAAGAGAAAAAGAGAAAAAGAAGAGTTGGTTTTTATATGCTGACATTCTCTACTATTTAAGGGAGACTCAAACCAGCTTACGATCACCTTCCCTTCCCCTCCCCACAACAGACACCCTGTGAGGTAGGTGGGGCTGAGAGAGTCCAGAGAGAACTGTGACTAGCCCAAGGTCACCCAGCTGGCTTCATGTGTAGGGGTAGCCTACGCCGCTCACGTGGAGGAGTGGGGAATCAAACCTGGTTCTCCAGATCAGAGTCCCCTGCTCCAAACCACCACTTTTAACCACTACACCACGATGGAGGAGGCTGAAGTTGGTTACTTATTCCCAGTTTGTTCCCTATTCCCAGTTCCTTATTCACATTTCCTAATTCCTGAATGTTTTTGAGGACAATTCAAAAGCTCTGCACCCCAAAATATGGATTGGACCACCACATATCATACACCCCCACATTCAGGGGACTGTGCCCTCCATGATGGCGCATGCTGAGTTCTGGTCCAAATGGTGCGGCATTTCATGTCTCGTCCGCAGTTGTGGCAAGGCGACTCATCTTTTGCAAATGGCGCAGCCTGCTGAAAGCATCAGAGACAAAAGTAAAAAATGAAATGCAACTCAGTTTTCTTAAAAGATCAGCCGCGAAACAAATTGCAGTCCTGAGCTCGAGATTTTAGTTTTCCTCCTTCAAAGAAAGAATCGGAGAGAAGCTACGGGAGATCCTTTAATGGCAGAAAAACACAGCTCATTACAGCCGTCAGTAATCGTTGGGACGCCCCCTTTTCAGTGTACAGTTTTGCCATTTGCACCTCATTTTCCCTTCCAAGTATTCTGAAGCAAATGAGGACATCACAATATTTTTACATGAAAGAGCAAATCGGAGACGAAACCCACATGCTGGCTATTCCCAGAGCCAAAGCAGACGAGGCAGAGATGTCAGAGCCCCGTCGGTCTGTGTGCAAACAGTCAACGGCTCTCAGGCAGAAGGAAAGATGGATTTTAACCCTCCAAGCTATCCTCAGTATCACTCAATCTGTCGAGTAGAAAGCAGCAAGAGTCCAGTAGGACCTTAAAGACTAACAAAATTCCATGAGCCACTCATATGTTTGTTAAAATGCTGTATGAGCACCGGACAATTCACACACACATCAAAGGATTGCAAGCATGAATATAGTCTTTGGTAATGGGTGGTCCAAAGATGCAATACATAACGTAGAGACCCAAATACCCAATACTAGGGACCTACGGATTAGCATAACCTATTAGAGAATCGGAGGCGTTGCATAGAAAGTGGTGATCTAATGCTCACTAATGAGCAGAGAAGACCCACCATTGTCAGGTGCTTTTCTGTTTGATCCTAAGTTACTGCCATCCTTATCTTGGAACTTGGTTCCTGCCAAGGCTAACTAAGGAGGTTCCTAGCTGGTCCTTTATCTCTGGAAGACCACTTATGAAAGCATATTAAGACCATCGATGGATTCTTTAATTAGCTTCTAACTAAGGAGCAAAACTGGGCCTCTTATACTTGAGGCATGTAACATACACAAGTGCTTGGTGTGACTATAGTAATGGATGCCAACTCTTATATACTGAGTGTGGCATGTTTGTAAGCGCAGATATACTTTATTGAGTACAAAGAATAGAATTCAAATCAAAGAATACATTTCCCACAGCATATAATGATTTCAGACATTACAGCTACTAGTTAAAATGGATGCTAGTCATTCCTCCAGGATGCATACCTCCAGGATCATAGGAGCATGCCTATTATCTTAGGTGCTGTGGAACACAGGCAGGATGGTGCTGCTGCAGTCGCCTTGCTTGTGGGCTTCCTGGAGGCTCCTGGTTGGCCACTGTGTGAACAGACTGCTGGACATGATAGGCCTGGGTCTGATCCAGCAGGGCTTTTCTTATGTTCTTATGTTATGTTTGAATTTGGGTAGTTATATGCTCGTATAAAGGAAGAAAGCATGAGATATTAAATAAAAACTAAGTTGGTTCTCCAATACAAACTGTTTTTGCAGATATCCCAGCATATTCTTGTACTAATTTCCTAACCTATGGTAACAGTACAGAGATGTTTATTTTGTTGGTAACTTCCAGGTAGTAGCATGAGATCTCCTGCTATTACAGCTATTACAGCCGATAGAGATCAGTTCACCTGGAAAAAATGGCCGCTTTGGCAATTGGGCTCTATGGCATTGAAGTTCTATTATATCCCACTGAAGTCCCTCCCATCCCCAAACCCCACCCTCCTCAGGCTCCACCCCCAAAACCTCCTGCCGATGGTGAAGAGGGATCTGGCTACCCTAGGATAGAGAAATGACATAATAGAATAGAATAATAGTTAGGGTTGCCAGGACCCTCTTTGCCACTGGAGGGAGGTTTTTAGGGTGGAGACTGAGGAAGAAAGGATTTGGGGAGCGACTTCAATGCCATAGAGTCCAATTGCCAAAGTGGACATTTTCTCCAGGGGAACTGATCGCTATCAGCTGGAGATCAATAGTAATAGCTGGAAATCTCCAGCTACCACCTGGAGGTTGGCAACCTTAATAATAGTATGCATGAGGTATGAGGTAGTTTTATTAAAATTTTGTATTTCCACTCAGAACTTTTCTGTATTATTTTCTATTATTCTGTATTTTTCTATTTTTAATTTCTGGTTTACATATATATACAAATGAAAAAAATATTTTTAAAAAATTCGTGAGCCACAGCTCACGAAAGCTCATACTGTGCCAGAAAATTTTAGTCTTTAAAGTGCTACTGGACTCTTGATCTTTTCTACTGCTTCAGACAAGCTAACACGGCTACCCATTGTGAATTTATCGCATTTATTTATAGCCCATCTTTCTTACGAAGACTCAGGGTGGATTGCAGAGTACGGAAAGAGAGAGAGAGAAATAGTCATGCAGTATAGGACGCTGAATGAACAAGGTAACAGAACATGGAATTTGAAATTCACACACAGACGTACGGGTCTATTATTTGCTGTTATTTGTGCTGTTATTTGTGGATTTCCAAAGGGGGAGAAAATAGATGCTTGCTTTCCATTCATGTGGCAATAAATTGCTACCCAGATTCTGACTACCGTTCCGCCCAAACAAGTGTTCTTGCTAGAGCTCTCAAGAGCTCTTGACCAAGCTGTTTCAAGAGTGAGGGGAAAGGCTTTCCCAAACCGGGTCCCCTGGTTGAGATCAAAAGAGCTATACTCCCTCTGCTATCCATTGAGGACCACATAGTTAGGCATCCATCCATTTACTTGGGATGTTTCTGTCCTTCCTGTCTATTCAGTAGCAATTAAGGAAGCGAACAACTGATTCAATTGACATGATAACTTCAAAACAATCTGGTGATAAAACAGCCAGAGAATGAGCAGAAAAGCTCCCCAAACAGCTGCCTGTAAAGCTCTGCCTGGGTTCATCGCAGTGTCTCTTGACCGTGTAAATCCTAGTACCCTGGGAAGTTGAACTCTTGCCCATTAGATTGGGCTTCAAGGTTGTTATCCTGACTTCAGGCTCATTGACCTGCATCTGACCAGACTTCCTTGCTTTTACAAACCCCCAATTCTCTCCACCAAACATTTTTTTAAAAAAATCAGGAGGACAAGTGGGAAACCGTCCAGAAGTTCAAATGAAACAAGGCCAATGACATTGTCCCAGAACACAATCTGTGTCAAGAGCGGCAAGCTGTGAGAAACCAGGATGAGATACCACAGCTGGCCTTGAACCAGCATCCTAAGGAACAACAGGCATGGATCCATTGTAGGGTTGCCAACCTCCAGGTAGTAGCTGGAGATCTCCTGCTATTACAACTGATCTCCAGCCAATAGAGATCAGTTCCCCTGGAGAAAATGGCCGCTTTGGCAATTGGACTCTACGGGATTGACATCCCTCCTCCGCCCTAATCCATTGTGTGCACCTCCACCTGGCTCTGCCCAGTGAAAGAAACTGCAGAGAAATCAGCCATGATAGTAAGAAAGCCTCTTAACAACAATAGGACAGACTGGGTCACGTGAAGATGAAGAAGAGGAAGAAGAGTTGGTATTTACATGCCGACTTTCTCTACCTCTTAAGGAGTCTCAAAGCATCTTACAATCACCTTCCCTTCCCACAACAGACACCTTGTGAGGTAGGTGAGGCTGAGAGAGTTCAGAGAGAACTGTGACTAGCCTAAGGTCACTCAGCTGGCTTCATGTGGAGGAGTGGGGAATCAAACCCAGTTCACCAGATTAGAGCCCACCGCTCATGTGGAGGAGTGGGAAATGAATCTGGCATTGTGCCTTCTAAAAAAACAAGGAAAGTTGATTAATTTGAAATGTGGTATTGGAAGAGAGTTTGACAGATCCCATGGACTGCCAAAATGAAAAAATAAGTAGGTTCTAGATAGGATTGCCAGTAGGGTTGTCAACCTCCAAGTGGTGGCTGGAGATTTCCTGCTATTACAACTGATGTCCAGCCAATAGGGATCAGTTCACCTGGAGAAAATGGTTGCCTTGGCAGTTGGACTCTATGGCATTGAAGTCCTTCCCTGCCCTAAAGAAGGAGAAGGAGGAGGAGGAGGAGGAGGTGAAGAAGAGTTGGTTTTTATATGCCGACTTTCTGTGCCACTTAAGGGAGACTCAAACTGGCTTACAGTCACCTTCCCTTCCCCTCCCCACAACAGATACCCTGTGAGGTAGGTGGGGCTGAGAGAGCTCTAAGAGAACTGTGACTAGCCCAAGGTCACCCAGCTGGCTTCATGTGTAGGAGTGGGGAAACAAATCCAGTCCACCAGATTAGTCTCCGCCGCTCATGTGGAGGAGTGGGGGAATCAAACCGGGTTCTCCTGATCAGAGTCCACCACGCTCCAAACCACTGCTCTTAACCACTACACCATGCTGGCTCCCGCCAAACCCCGCCCTCCTCAGGCTCCGCCCCCAAAAAGCCTAGCTGCCAGCCTCCAGGTGGTGACTGAAGACCTCCCGCTATTACAACTGATTGAAGTCCCTCCCCTCCCCAAACCCCACCCTCCTCAGGCTCCACCCTCAAAACCTCCAGGTATTTCCCAACCTGGAGCTGGCAACCCTACCTAAAACTCTGCCTCATCCCTTCTAGCACTGCTGCAGAACAGAGCGATCCTGTATCAGGGGGCGGATTTAAACTCTTGGTTAGGAGGAAGCTGGGTGTTTTGTGTAAAAGGTCTGCTGCGGATCGGGGTTTTTTTTTTGCAACGTTTATGATTCCCTTGGCTCTAACCACGTCTTTTATGCCTTCCTCTCCTGGGTTACTGAGTAGGCCTTTTATTCCCCCCCCCTGCAATATTCCCAACCAAAAATTAATTAAAAAGAACAGCGGTTTTCAGCAGTGGTCCTGGCAGGGCACAGGAAGTCTTCCTCTGGGCTTCTGACGAGGCACCGGTTGGGGGAATCCATCTTCTGGACCACGTCCTGCCACCAACCAACAATACCCTCTAAAGGACACGGCCCCCTCGTAAAAGCTAATGAGGCGGGGAGTTCATTTGAGAGCAGAGTTTTCCGACTTTCTCACGTCTGCTCAGCAAAGGCCCCCGTCTCTCCTTTTTAATGCATAACAGGTGTGGGCAGGAGGCGTTCAAGGGCAGATTGACAGGGGGAGCGGCTCAGAGTCTGGTGGAGATCGGGAAAGGCCTTCCAAGCAGCAGTTGGGCCCAGTGGGAGGGACAGGTTGCAAATCAAAGAAAACATCGCCCAAGAAGCGCTAATAGCAGAGAAGTCCTAGAATCATAGAGTTGGGAGGGACCACCAGGGTCATCTAGTCCAACCTCCTGCACAACGCAGGAAACTCACAACTACCTTCCCCAAACACCCCCAGTGACCCCCTAATCCATGCCCAGAAGATGGCCAAGATGCCCTCCTTCTCATGATCTGCCAAGTCATAGAATCAGCATTGCTGACAGATGGCCATCTAGCCTCTGCTTTAAAACCTCCAAAGGAGAGCTTACCACCTCCTGAGGAATCCTGTTCCACTGAGGAACTGCTCTAACTGTTAGAAAATTCTTCCTAATGTCTAGATGGAAACTCTTTTGATTTAATTTCAACCCGTTGGTTCTGGTCCGACCTTCTGGAGCAACAGAAAACAACTCAGCACCATTCTCTAGGCTAGGGTTAGGGTTGCCAGATCCCTCTTCACCACAGGTGGGAGGTTTTGGGGGCAGAGCCTGAGGAGGGCATGGTTTGGGGAGGGGAGGGACTTCAATGCCATAGAGGTAGGGTTGCCAACCTCCAGGTAATAGCTGGAGATCTCCTGATATTATAACTGATCGCCAGCCGATAGAGATCAGGTCACTGGAGAAAATGGCCACTTTGGCAATTGGACTCTATAGCATTGGAGTCCCTCCCCTCCCCAAATCCCGCCCTTTTCAGGCTCTGCCCCAAAACCACCTGCCAATAGCGAAGAGGGACCTGGCAACCCTTCCATAGAGTCCAGTTTCCAAAGCGGCCATTTTCTCCAGGTGAACTGATCTCTGTCAGCTGGAGGTCAGTTGTAATAGCAGGAGATCTCCAGCCAGTACCTGGAGGTTGGCAACCCTATCTAAGGCTGCATTTGCAGCCAAATTATCAGTCACCTTTCTTTAGGGTTGCCAGCTCCAGGTTGGGAAATACCTGGAGATTTTGGAGGTGGAAGCTGAGGAGGGATGGGGTCGGAGAGGGGCAAAACTTCAATGCCATACTGTCCAATTGCCAAAGTGGCCATTTTCTTCAGGGGAGCTGATCTCTGTCGCCTGGAGATCAGTTGTAATAGTGGGAGATCTCCTGGAGGTTGGCAGCCCTACTTTTCTTGCATGACGAGAATAACACGGCCAAATTAAGACAGTGCTGCAGATACCTAAGAACGAACCCTCCGGGCGCATTCAGGGAAACCCAGATTGCATGAACAAATTGAAGCAGCTCCGATCAAGTACCAGGCTATTTCGTGAGATCTGCTCCCACTGTATCCGTTACATAAAACCTTCAGACTGTGGACAATGGAAAGAGTTCTGTCCCATGCTGACATGCTGCTGCAAAACCATGGCAACGTTGCCAGAAAACACTCTGCTGGAAAGTGGAGCAACAACAGGTTTAGTTGTTAAAGAAATCTGCCTCATTTTTTAAAAAATGAGGGGTCCTGGGCTCATGACTGCCCCACTAGGGGTGCCAGGTCCCACCTCGCCATCGGCAGGAGGTTTTTGGGGCGGAGGCTGAGGAGGGCAGGGTTTGGGGAGGGGAGGGACTTCAATGCCATAGAGTCCGATTGCCAAAGAGGCCGTTTTCTCCAGGTGAACTGATCTCTGTTGGCTTGAGATCAATTGAAATAGCAGGAGATCTCCAGCTAGTACCTGGAGGTTGGCAACCCTATGCCCCACATACTGGGCTTGTCATAGGGAAGAAGAAGAAGAGTTGGTTTTTATACGCTGATTTTCTCTACTGAAAGGAGAATCAAACCAACTTACAATCACTTTCCTCTCCCCACAACAGACATCTTGTGAGGTAGGTGGGGCTGAGAGAGCTCGAAGAGAACTGTGACTAGTCCAAGGTCACCCAGCAGGCTTTATGTGGAGGAATGGGGGAAACCAGCCCGGTTCTCCAGATTAGAGTCCATCACTCATATGGAGTAGTGGGGAATCAAACCCGGTTCTCCAGATTAGAGTCCACCGTACTTAACCACTACACCACGCTGGCTGTTCTGAGATGTATAGGTCCAGGTAGTAGATGCCTGGCAGTAATTCTTTTTGCACATGCTGAAAGGCTTTCTTCTCTAGTCTAAGCATGATCCCAAGCCATCGCCTTTGAACATCATCTGTTCAAATACCACTGTGTCCCAGGGCTAGGGTTGCTAACTCTGGCTTGTGACATTCCTAGAGGTTTGGGAACTGTACCTGGGGAAGAACTTCTTCTACACTCTATGGTATACTATAGAATTTAAGAACATAAGGAAGGCCCTGCTGGCTCAGACCAAGGCCCATCAAGTCCAGCAGTCTGCTCACACAGTGGCCAACCAGGGGCCTCTAGGAAGCCCACAAACAAGACGACTGCAGCAGCATTGTCCTGCCTGTGTTCCACCGCACCACACCCAAAATAATAGGCATGCTCCTCTGATCCTGAAGAGAAAAGGCATGCATCATGACTTATACTCATAAGAACGTAAGAAAGGCCATGCTGGATCAGAACCAGGAGGCCCATCAAGTCCAGCGGTCTGTTCACACGGTGGCCAACCAGGTGTCTCTAGGAAGCCCACAAACAAGACGGCTGCAGCAGCATTTATCCTGCCTGTGTTCCACAGCCCCTAATATAATAGGCATGGTCCTCTGATCCTGGAGAGAATAGGTATGAATCATGACTAGTATCCATTTTGACTAGTAGCCATGGAAAGCCCCATCCTCCATGAACACAATTAGACACAAAATTACAACCAAACAATTAGACCCAAACTAGTTTGTGTTTTACGTTCATATTTTTATTAGAAATACAGGGGCTATAGTAGGGCTGTAAACAAGTTGTTGATATAATTACAGAAGATCATTGGCACTTGGTATTAATTTTGGCCCATATGTATGTTTGTTGTCAAGATCGCCAGCTAGTTCCTGGAGGTTGGCAACCCCACAATCAAGGCAAAAAGACTTTCACTTTTGACTGCTGACACTAAGTCGCCACTCTCTGCCTCTTTTCCACTTCCTCCGTTTCCTCCTGTCTCCAGGGTCTATCATACAAGCCAATTAGCTATGGAATTTTCCAGCTTTTTAAAAGAGAAATTGTGTTTACTGTTTGCTTGATTTCCTTTAATTAAACTATATTTTTATGAAGGAAATTACTTACTTTGCTTTGGTGTTTACATAGACTCTTGCCTAAGTAATGTTCTGTAAGTCTGCCAGTTTTTAAAAAAATCCAAATTCTCTTTCTCTCCACCCCCCCACCCCAAGTTTCATTCTGCAGAGGAGGGAGGCAAAACCTCTTCAGTTTGTTCAATATATCCATCCTCTAGTCAAACTTTTCTATTTTCACCCATTTTATTTAAAAATCCTGGTCTCCCCAAAAAGTTTATGGTAATTATAGGATGCCAATCGATATGCAGAACATATCTTAAGGAAAACAGGATTAGATTTAGATGAAGGCAGAGTGAAAATTGGTGGAAGGAACATTAACAATCTGAGGTATGCGGATGATGCGACATTACTGGCAGAAAATAGTGAAGACTTGAGATGACTACTGCTGAAGGATAAAGCAGAAAGTGCCAAAGCAGAATTACAGCCGAACATCAAGAAGACGAAAGTAATGACTGCTGGGTAATTACACCGCTTTAAAGTTAATGATGAAGAAACTGAAATTGTTCAAGATTTTCTATTCCGTTGTCAACCAAAAGGGAAGCTGCAGCCAAGAAATCAGAAGGAGATTGAGACTGGGAAGGGCAGCCATGAAGAAGCTAGACAAGATTCTGAAGTGTACGGATGTGTCCCCGGCAACCAAGATCAAGTTAATTCATGCCATCGTATTCCCTATTACTATGTATGGGTGTGAAAGTTGGACAGTGAAGAAAGCTGACTGGAAGAAAGTGGATTCTTTCGAAATGTGGTAGAAAAGAGCAAGAGTCCAGTAGCACCTTAAAGGCTAACAAAACTTCTGGTAGGGTGTGAGCTTTCTTGAGCCACAGCTCACTTCTTCAGATTTTCAGACTAAAATGTGGTGTTGGAGGAGAGTTTTAAGATACTGTGGACTGCCAAAAAAAAAAAAAAAAAGCAGGTTCTAGATCAAATCAAGCCTGAACTGACCCTAGAGGCTAAAATGACTAAATTGAGGCTGTTGTACTTTGGTGACATTATGAGAAGACACGACTCATTAGAAAAGACAATAAAAGTTGAAGGCAGCAGAAAAGTTGAAGGCAGCCAGGAAAAGTTGAAGGCAGCAGAAAACAGAGGAAGACCCAACATGAGATGGATTGACTCAATCAAGGGAGCCGTAGCCCTTGGTTTGCAAGACCTGAGCAAGGCTGTTAAGGAGAGGACATTTTGGAGGACATTAATCCATAGGGTCGCCATAAGTTGGAAGTGATGTGAGGGCACAATACTCACGCACAAGCCTAAACCACCCCCACCCCAGAAACAGATGTGGCATAGATCAGACATCTCCGGTCAACATATGATAGAAATTGGGCTTATGCTGTCTCAGTTTGCCTTGGAGCTGTGCAAGCAAAGGTGTTGCCCCCATAGCCCCTCACTGAGAGCTGTATCTTTTTGCATCCCCCAATTTCTCTGCCATAGTCAAGTCAGAGGCTTGGATGAATCCATCATTTCGATAGCAGAGTAGAGTCATTTCAGTAAGGCATGTATCTCCCTGGGCACTTTCAAGAAGTAATAGCTTGGCTGTCATGAGAACTCCAGAGCACATTAATTAAGGCCATTTTAAGCGGTCCTCCAAGACTTCCCAAGCCCTAGCCATGAGTAATGGCCCGTGTTTGTAAAGCACTCCCTCACAACCTGCTGCCTTCTCACCTGTAACCTGGTGAGTGTGTATTAAGTGCCATCAAGTCACTTCCGACTCATGGCGACCTTATGAATTAATGTCCTCCAAAGTGTCCTATCTTTGACAACCTGGTGCCCTCCAGGAAATGTTCGCTACCTGTTCCCATTGACTAGATGAACACATGAAGCTGCCTTCTACTGAATCAGACCCTCAGTCCATCAAAGTCAGTATTGTCTACTCAAACCAGCAGCGGCTCTCCAAGGTCTCCGGCAGAGGTCTTTCACATCACCTGCTTGCCTAGTCCCTTTAACTGGAGATGCCAGGGATTGAACCTGGGACCTTCTGCATGCCAAGCAGATGCTCTACCACTGAGCCATGGCCCCTCCCCGCTCTTGCGTTTCTCAACTTCGCCATACTTTTGGAACCTTGAGAATGACTTTTCCTGCAAGTGCATCCTCTTGTCAATTCATTTCTGTAAACTTAATGCCCCCCGGTCACCTCCCTCCCCCCCTGCAATGAATCAAGGCTGCTTTTAAACGCCTTCTTAAGTCCTACTTATTTCCACCGCAGCTTATCCGCATCATAAATAGCAGATGAGCTCAGAACAATAAGGATTAGCTGAAAAAGGGGAGACGGAGCCAAGCCACCGGTGATCGCTTTGCTAGACATTATAGGATGAAGTCAGCATGGGGGGAAAGAAATCTCTCTCCTGCCCTAAGGAATCGATTCTTACTGAGATGCAAACATTGGAAAGGTCACCGTCCTTCTCTTTTCACATCTAGGGCCAAAGGATTGCTTGGCGGCGATACAGACATTTTTGACAGGATTATCTATAGTCCTGTGATTGATAGTTTCTCTTTGAAGCTTCACGTCAATTTTGAACATTTGGGGGAAGGGCTGTGGCTCAGAGGTAGGGCTTCGACTCAGCATGCAGAAAGTCCTCTGCCCAGTTCCCAGAATCTCCGTTTGAAAGGACCAGGCAGCAACTGATGAGAAAGACGACCCTGGAGAGGTGCTGCTGGCCAGAGTAGACAAAACTGAAATTAATAGGCCAATGGTCTGACTCAGTGCAAAGTAGTCATGTGTGTTCAACAGGCAGATGCACCATTTAGGGAAGATGAGAGGGTCCTTCTCCATGGACTCATCTACATAGGATGATTTCTCTGTTTCTGTTTTTTTCTTCTGCAAACTTAACTGCAAGGATTGCGTTATCAAAGGATGCAGATCTGGTCACCACACCTAAAAAAGGATATTGCAGAGCTTGAGAAGATGCAGAAAAGAGCAACCAAAATGATCAGGGGTCTAGAGCAACTGCCCTATGAGGAGCAGTTAAAACGCTTAGGGCTGCATAGCTTGGAAAAAAGGTGGTTAAGGGGAGACATGATAGAGGTCTATAAAATTATGCATGGTTTGGAGAGAGTAGACAAGGAGAAGCTTTTCTCCTTCTCTCGTAATACCAGAACACGGGGCCATCTGATGAAGGTTGAGAGATTCAAAACCGATAAAAGGAAGTATTTTTTTCACACAACACATAGTTCAGTTGTGGAACTCCCTGCCCCAGGATGGGGTGATGGCTGCCAAATTGGAAGGCTTTATGAGGGGAGTGGACATGTTCATGGAGGAGAGCGCTATCCATGGCTAGTAGTCAAAATGGATAGTAGTCATGATGCATGCCTGTTCTCTCCAGGATCAGAGGAGCATGCTTATTATATTAGGTGCTGTGGAACACAGGCAGGATAAATGCTGCTGCAGTCGTCTTGTTTGTGGCTTCCTAGAGGCATCTGGTCGGCCACTGTGTGAACAGACTGCTGAACTTGATGGGCCTTGGTCTGATCCAGCAGGGCCTTTCTTATGGGAAAGAAGGAAATTTAAAACCATTTCCATGATGCTTTCTCATTGGAAAAAGCCCCCCTGCTTCAACAGATTTTATTCAGCTGGAAAGGACTTACAGGTACCCATATTCTTCCCCAGCGTGGGTGAAGCTTGCTCACAGAGGCTAGATGGCCATCTGACAGCAATGCTGATTCTGTGAACTCTGAATCATAGAGTTGGAAGGGACCAACAGGGTCATCTAGTCCAATCCCCTGCACAATGCAGAAAATTCACAGCTATCTCCCCCCCACACCCCCAGTGACCCCTGCTCCATACTCAGAAGATGGCAAAAAAAAAAAAAAAAAAACCCTCCAGGATCCCTGGCCAATCTAGCCTTTGGGCAGATCATGAGAAGGAGGGCAGGAAGGGATGACCCAATGCTTAACCCTCGTGGCCCAGGGTAATGCCAATCATCACTATGGGGTCAAGAAGGAATTTTCCTCAAGACCAGATAGGCCAGGGATCCTGGAGGGTTTTTGCCTTCCTCTGGAGGCATGGAGTAGGGGAGAGTGCGGCGGGGAGGTAGCTGTGAATTTTCTGCGTTGTGCAGGGAGTTGAACTAGATGACCATTGAGGTCCCTTCGATCTCTGTGTTTCTATGGTTCCACCTTCCCATTCATCACCAGGGCTTTGACAAGCTGGCCTGCGTCTTTGTGTTAACTATTATTACAATCATGTCTTCTTCTTTTTTTTTTTTTTGCAATTATTTTGTTTGTAATCAGCTGGCCCCATTACCATGCAATCTGTGTTATTAAATCTTGTGCTTCGTCCTGGGTGAGACAGAAGCTAAAAAGCAAATTGAGAGAAAGCTGTCATTATCCACACAATACCCAGAGCCAGAGGAGCCAAAGTCGCTGATTTGGGGCTTCTATTGTGTTGCATGATTGAGGATTTAATCCTGTAGACAACTGGATTGGCCTTGATGGTAACGGCTATTTTCTCTTGATTCAAGCGCCTCATATGATTGCGTCAATGATCTGTTCATAACCAGAGTGGGATTTTGCATCCGTTTAGTTGGCAGCGTTCAGTGGTGGCGGCGAGCCAGGTTGTCACCGGTGGAGGAAAATCAGTTTACCGACTCACTCGGGTTATGACTGCTCTGGGGTTATCATAGGCAGGACAGGCCTCATTCAAAATTAGCCAAATTTTGAGGATTTGGGCTGTGCAATTCATTGCATTTATCAGTTGGCAGCCTGCAGCCTGTTGCCGACTGCCCAGTACTTAGGGATGCCAGGTCCCCCCTTCCTGCGGGAGATCTTTGGGATGGCGATCACATGTTTGCAGCTGCGAGTGACATGATCCCGTCTCTCCCGGTTTATTTCTGGAAGTGCCGCAGCACAACGGGACGATTGACCACTCAAAGCCCCATTTGAATGGTAAATCGTTAGGGTTGCCAGGTCCCTCTTCACCACTGGTGGGAAATTTTTGGGGTGGAGCCTGAGGAGAGTGGGGTTTGGGGAGGGGAGGGACTTCAATGCCATAGAGTCCAATTGCCAAAGCGGCCATTTTCTCCAGGGGAACTGCTCTCTATTGGCTGGTGAACAATTGTAATAGTGGGAGATCTCCAACTACTACCTGGAGGTTGACAAACCTATCAATTGTTTCATCGTGCTGCGGCACCTCTGGAAATAAACCGGAAGATAGCTGGAGATCTGCTGCTATTCCAGCTGATCTCCAGCCGATAGAGATCAGTTCCCCTGGAGGAAAGGGCCGCTTTGGCAATTGGACTCTATGGCATTGAAGTCCCTCCCCTCCTCAAACCCTGCCTTCCTCAGGGTTCGCCCCAAAAACCTCCCGCTGGTGGCAAAGAGGGACTTGGCAAGCCTAGCAGTACAGTTTAGATTAGAAAACCAGGGAGTGCTCGATAAACATCCAACATTTTTTTCTGAGGGTTCTGCTGCAATTTGCAGTCAGGTTCCATTCTGAAAGCCTGTATGTTTGCCCATCACTGGGTTCATGTGCACGGTGCCCAAGAACATGTATCTTCATCAAGTTGTACAAAAGTACAACCTAGGATGTCTGGTAACTGGTGGGAGGGTTGTGGGTGGGGTTATGGTGGTCTGGGACTCTGGCTGCGGCACCAAGTCACTGCCGATAAAAAAGGAAGGGACGTGGGGTAGCTCTAGGAATCGCCAAAACTCTACAGTAAAACCATAGAGTTTCGGGTGATTCCTAGAGCTGCCCCACATAACTTCTGTTTTTTTTTAAGCAGAAGTGACATGATGCCACATACGAT
This sequence comes from Euleptes europaea, assembly GCF_029931775.1. Classification (NCBI taxonomy): domain Eukaryota; kingdom Metazoa; phylum Chordata; class Lepidosauria; order Squamata; family Sphaerodactylidae; genus Euleptes; species Euleptes europaea. The sequence goes on along the minus strand of NC_079322.1, from coordinate 77,022,695 downwards.
CCTGCGGTGTTTTGTTTAGTTTTTTCCTTTCTTCCACCACTCAGACTGGCAGTGGGCAATGGAAGTGGGGGGGTGGGGGATCCCCTGCCCCCAATGGTGAAATGGAACCCCTATTGCAACCCCATCCTATATACACAAACACTCATTGACACCCACTCAGCTCACCAAAATTGTGGGCATTTTGGTAGTCAATTGGAAAGAGAATGCTATTAAATTCTGGGTTGTGTATAAACTTCCTACTCAGATTTATTGGATCTGCGCATCCAGCTTTAAACTTTTAGCATGCTTGTAAACTGAAGATAAACGCAGCCAGAAGGGAAATACAGAAACCGACTGAAATTAAATGAAAGCAAAGCAAGGGCCATTTGGGAAAGCTGATAAAACTTGGCAGTTTTATGCCTGCAGTTCCTGACATTCCGTATAACTCAGGCACCCGCTTAGCCAAAGGCGTCGCTTCCAACACCATTTCCAACTACCCTGGGCCGTTGCCGAAAGCAATGATTTATTCTGATTTGACCAGTGAGGTAAACCTGGGGGTCTGCCACTGGAGGTGCTCTCCAACAAGACAAATGGAGAGAAGGATTTAATAAAACAGAAGGCTGGAGCAATAAAACCCATATGAGATGCAATGGGAGGGGGTTGGTTTTTCTCTGGGAAATGGAGCATGACAATGTGTGCGACGTGTTCTAATGCACACTCTCCATTCACACGGGGTATTTTACTGAGCATTGCAGAGGCTTGGCCGGTGTGAGGGGGGCTGTGGCTCAGTGGAGCCCCAGCTCGGCATGCGGAAGGTTCCAGGTTCAATCCCTGACATCGCCGGTTAAAAGGATTCGGTAGTCGGTGATGTGAAAAACCTCAGCCTGAGAGAGCTGCTGTCAGTCTGAGGCCGTTTATGCATGGGGTTTTTACCTGAGGTTCGTTGCTCGTTCGACCCACACTTTCCTGTTGGGAATCTCTGCACCAACAGGTTCCAAGCTCAGATCAAGTCCTGCCTCTTGAAATGCTGCTTTGTAATTGGCTGTAGTGCTTACTGAGAGAGAAAATTCCCCCCCAAACCCAAATGCAGCCTTAAAAAGCATTTTAAAAACAAGAACATAAAAAACAGAGCAATCTGAAAGGAGGGGGGAGGGAGAAATCCAAGCCTTGGTTTTAAAAAGATTTTCTTCTGCTTAGAAAGAGCTCCGAGGAATAGGGTTGCCAGCTCTGGGTTGGGAAATATCTGGAGATTTGGGGGGCAGAGCCTGTGGAGGGCAGTATTTGAAGAGGAGAGGAACTTCAATGCCATAGAGTCCAATTGCCAAAGAGGCCATTTTCTCCAGGGGAACTGACCTTTGTTGGCTGGAGATCAGTTGTAATAGTGGGAGATCTCCTGCCACCACCTGCCCCCACCAACGCAGAGAATGTTAATAACAGCCAGCGTTGGTCCCTGAAGAAGGCGTTAATCGCTGAAACAGAAAGATCACCGGGTTTTTGTTGAGAACAACTGCACTACTGAATTGCTACTCTCAAGAAGCATATCTGTGGAAGAAAGGGAGGTTGGCACCCCCTTTCATGGACTTACCTATAATACTGTTATTTGTTTGTAACAAGGTATAGTCCTCTCTTCGGCGTTACTTTTAAGGCAATATTTAACACATGTTTTTGTCTACATAAGTGGTGGATATATTATTAAATACCACTACTTTATAATCATTGTGTCTAGCTTTGTGAAGTGCTGTTTCTAGTTTGCTGTGTATCCTACAGCACACTAACCTTTGTTTACCACACCACCTGGAGGATGGCAACCCTACCGAGGAAGCAGGAAGCATTTCAGTCCCTGCCTCTGGACATGTTGCTTTGTAATTGGCTGTGAGAGAATGCATGGGGATTTCACCCAAGTTTTTCTCAGGGAAGATGAAAGAGTCGGATTAACAGAGGAACGGGCCGTCCTGGACAATGCGAGGGCTGGCAGCGAAGTTATCTCTAATGGAGGGAAAACTCATGCATAACTCCAAGGAACAACTGAGACAGATTTGGGGCAAATGTGAATGAAAGTACCCATGCATAAACGACCTGAGTGGACAGTACTGACCTTGATGGACCAGTAGTTTTATTCAGTATAAGGCAGCGGCATGTGTTCATGCGAGATTGCTGCTTTGGGGAGGGGCCTGTCGCTCAGTGGTAAAGCATCTGCTTGGTGTGAAGAAGGTCCCAGGGTCAATCCCCACAGCTAAAAAGACCAGGAAGTGGGGGTGGAAAGTGCCGTCAAGTCACAGCTGACTTATGGCGACCCCATAGGGTTTTCAAGGCAAGAGATGTGTGGAGGTGGTTTGTCATTGCCTGCCTCTGCGTGGGAGGAGAGAGTTCAGAGAGAACTGTGACCGGCCCAAGGTCACCCAGCAGGCTTCATGTGGAGGAGTGGGGAATCAAACCTGGTTCTCCAGATTAGAGTCCGCCGCTCTTGACCACTACACCACCAGGCAGTGTGAGTGGACAATACTGACCTTGCTGGACCGGTGGTTTTGTTCAGCGTAAGAACATAAGAACATAAGAAAAGCCATGTTGGATCAGACCAAGGCCCATCAAGTCCAGCAGTCTGTTCAATACAGTGGCCAACCAGGTGCCTCTAGGAAGCCCCCAAGCAAGATGACTGCAGCAGCATTGTCCTGCCTGTGTTCCTCAGCACCTAAGATAATAGGCCTGCTCCTCTGATCCTGGAGAGAATTGGCATGCATCATGACTAGTATCCATTCTAACTAGTAGCCATGACTACCCCTCTCCTCCACAAACATGTCCACTCTCCTCTTAAAGCCTTCCAAGTTGGCAGCCATCACCACATCCTGGGGTAGGGAGTTACACAATTTAACTATGTGTTGTGTGAAGAAATATTTCCTTTTATCTCTTTTGAATCTCTCATTCTCCAGCTTCAGCAGATGACCCTGCGTTGTAGCATTATGAGAGAGGGAGAAAAGCTTCTCCCTGTCCACTCTCTCCAAACCATGCATAATTTTATAGACTTCTATCATGTCTCCTCTCAGCCACCTTCTTTCCAAGCTAAACAGCCCTAAGGATTTTAACAGCTCCTCATAGGACAGTTGCTCTAGTCCCCTAATCATTTTGGTTGCTCTTTTCTACACCTTCTCAAGCTCTCCAGTATTGTTTTTTAAGGTGTGGTGACCAGAACTGTACACAGTATGCCAAGTGTGGTCTCACTAGAGATTTGTACAAGGGCAGTATGATATCAGCAGTTTTCTCTCTCTATTCCTCGTCTAATTATGGCCAGCATGGAATTTGCCTTTTTTACAGCAGCCTCACACTGGATTGACATCTTCATTGAGCGATCCACTACCACCCCAAGATCCCTTTCTTGGTCTGTCGCTGCCAGCACAGATCCCATCAGTGTATATGTGAAGTTGGGATTCTTTGCCAACAGCTGCATGTGTTCATGTGTCCTGGTCAACAGAGTAGGTCTAGAGAGACTCGGTTTCGAATTCCTATTCCATTGCAAAGTTAACTGTGGGCCTTTGTGCCCGTTGTTATCTCTGAGATTAACCTGACTCACAGAGTTGGTGTGAGGATAAAATGGGGAGGGGGGGCTTATATGCTGCACTCTTTGGAGAAAGGATGTGACAAACCTTTTTTGTTAAAAAAAAATAAGCCTTTATTGAGGGATTAAGACAAATCCATTTCTAGTTAGACAGAAAAGCTGGCCCCAACCAAGGGATCTACTACATTATTTGATACCACCAATTTCTATCTATATAAGCAATAAACAACATTTGTAACATAAAACTGAACATTTTTTTCTGGCTTGGCCTACAAGAAAGTTGTATTAGGAAAGGTACTAACCGGAAGCTCATGAAACTCTTTGGGATCCTGTATGCTTTGTGTGATAAACCTTTAATAAATCACAAGTTGTGTGTTTGGAGAAGACACGCAGATTTGAGCCCAGTAGTTGAAATTCATGAATTTGATAACGTAGCTAGAGAGAGAGTATTACCATTCATCACAGCTGTCACTTGCCCTTATCTTTATTTATGCATTTCTACTCCTCTTTTCTCCCCATTGTAGACTCAAAAAAACACAAAAGTACCATATAAACAAAGAAAAATCGAATACAGTTCAGCATTCTTGGCTGGTCCTGGATCTTCTGACCTGCCTTGCTGAGTGTCACATAGGGTTGCCAATCTCCAGGAGGTGGCTGGAGATCTCCCGCTATTACAACCGATCTTCAAGCAATAGAGATCAGTTCCCCTGGAGAAAATGGTTGCTTTGGCAATTGAACTCTATGGCATTGAAACCCCTCCCTCTCCAAACCCCACCCTCCACAGACTCCACCCCCAAAATCTCCAGGTATTTCCCAACCCGGAGCTGGAACCTTAGAGTCACAGTCTGCAAGCCATGGGCCAAGCCCCTGTTGGCTCCTGCCAGAAGAAGAAGAAGAAGAAGAGGAAGAGGAGGAAGAAGAAGAGCTGGTTTTTGTATGTCGACTTTTTCTACCTTTTTTAAAAGAAGGATCATACTGGCTTACAATCTCCTTCTCTTCCTCTCCCCACAACAGACACTTTGTGAGGAAGGTGAGAGAGTTAAGGGAAAATTGAGACTAGCTCAAGGTCACCCAGCAGGCTGCAAGTGGAGGAGTGGGGGAACCAACCCAGCTCACCAGATTAGAGTCCGCTGCTCTTAACCACTACACCATGCTGGCTTGCGCTTCTGGTTATACCAGGCTAAATACCTGTGGCAAAGGAGGAAACTCAAGTGCCAACATCCAGGTGGCACCTGGAGATCTCCCACAATTACAACTCCAGCTTACTTTAGCAATTTAATAGTCCCTTGTTACTGTAGAGTATTTATGCTTGCTCTCTTGATTGCCGCCCCTTCAGCGGTGTTGAATGGAAGATATGGCAATTGACCGTTTTCGGATAGGCTTTGTCCATGCGATCTGAAGAGAGTGGATTCATTATCCCATATGTTGTTGGAATGCCCCCAATATAATTCCATGACGATACAGCCCCGAGAAGGAGGGGTGTGTGTGTCTTCCATCAGAACCAGAGGGAAATAAGAATGAAATAGAATGATGAAAATGAAACAAGCAATAAGGAAACAAAACCACATGAAAGAAACCAGAAAGTCCCTTTTGGAATTAATAACAAAAACAAAAGGACCATTCATTCAATGGATTTAGACTGGAGAAACTCTGCATAGGATGGCACTGAAAGTATTCGTCCCCATATTGTATGTGGGTGGGTGAAAGAACGTGGCTGACCCTAGATCATTTTGGGAGTTCACAGGGCCATGCAAGATCAGAATCAGGGTCTTCCGAAATGACGCCCCCCCCCCCAGCATGTTAAATCCCCAGGGTCACACATTTTTCAGCATGTGTTCCAAAGTGCAAATCTGACACAAACTGATTTTGACCCAAGGCCAGCTAGCAAGCAAAGAAACTCTGGGAGCCATACAAGACATTTTGACATTTTGCCTTGAGACTTAATCTTTTGGTGTTTCCGTGTGCCTTAGGAAAGCATAACGCCGTGTCCATTAAGGGCTGCCAAGTTGTCTGGATCCAGATGAAGTTGTGCATGCATGCATGCTGCGTAGCCTTCTAGGAGCAGTAATTTATTTCCCTGCCTCTACCTGCAGGGCCATTAAAAAAAACACCTTGTTTTTAAAACTACTACAAAGGATGTGTCTTATTGCATCAGGGTGCCTGGAGCATTGCGCCTGTATCAACAAACTGTCCCCAATTGTAGGGTTGCCAGCCTCCAGGTACTCAAAGAAGGTCCCTCGTGCTTACAGTATGGAGTTTACAAACAATAAACAAGCACTGATGGCATCCATTCAAATACATTGAAATAACATAAACATGTAGCCAAAAAGTCCCATTTCCCGGGATTTCTAGACCACCGCCCCTTGGTATTCTTGGGCAGCAGACGCTCACTCCAGAGCTCTGCTCTACCCGGCTTCTCTGCAATTCTCTGCATCTTGTTATATTTCGGGACTTTTTGGCTACATTGTATTACATGTTTATGTTATTTCAATATATTTGAATTGATGCCATCAGTGCTTGTTTATTGATTGTAACCTCCAGATACTAGCCGGTGATCTCCTGCTAATACAATTGATCTGCAGCCAATAGAGATCAGTTCCCCTGGAGAAAATGGCCACTTTGGCAACTCGACTCTATGGGATTGAAGTCCCTCCCCTCCCCAAACACCGCCCTCCTCAGGCTCCGCCCTCAAAACTTCCTGCTGGTGGCAACCCTACTGTGAGGGTCTCTGTCTTTGTGTCTCTGCTTTCCATCACCTGCTGTGTTATCAGTGAACTCGTAAAAGCAGTTCACACCTTCTGGTCTCAGGCGCCAGGCCTGATGGCCCATGTATCTTCCCCCCCCCCCGCTGTTCTTCCTGCCAGTACTCCCTCAGGCCGATGCGGCCTTGGAAGTGTGATAGCCGCCCAGACTTCCTGGGATCTGTCTGATGTTTTGTATTATGCCAAGCTTGTAACTTCCCATAACAATAAGTGTGAACCCCAGTGCCCCAGTGCCCTGGAGTCAATATATTCTGTAAACCCGTATAGCCCCTCACTTGCAACTTTCTACCTGTGCCTGTCTCATCTCCTGAAGGCTTCAATAAATCGATTGTTTCTGTATCAACGTCTGAGCAACTGATTTGGAGAAGCAAACTCAGAGAGGGGGATCTCTCACATTAAGTTGCAAGTCTTTGCCTCTCGGACTGCAGCTGTACCGCTTTGGACAGAATGTCAGCCGACGAGGACACCACCCCTAACCCCGATGCCCCCAAGGAACCGGACGAGCCGGAGAAGCCGGACCCTAAAGAGGAGGGAGCCAAGCCAAAGAAACCGAAGGGTCGCGCCCCCGACCAAGATCGGGACGGACGTCCCCGGGGGCTCACTTATTGGCTGGACTCTCCCAAGGGCTGGTCGCTCTCGCGGACTGCGGCGAAGGATCGCCGGTTGGCCTTCCCCAGCACGGGACTCGAAGGGGACCCGGCCCGCAAAGAGGCCCTCATGGAGGAAGAACGAAAGCAGTGGCAGGAAGACCGCCGGGCTATGCAGGAACAGATGGAGATCATGCAACGCGTAATGGGTGAGATGGCCACGACCCTAGATGCGCTGAAATTGCAACCTCCAGCCGGTGCTCCCCCAGACGGGGCGCCAGTAGTTCCGCCCGCAACCCCTGCCCCCCCGGCCCGTCGGGACCTGAAAGTCACGTATGACGGGTCGGGAGACCAGTTGACCTTTTTTATGGTCCAAGTAGACATTTTTATGCGGGAACAAGGCCGAACCTTCGTTTCTGAGGAGTCCCGGGTGCAGTACGTGGCTTCCTTACTGCAAGGGGAGGCGGCTGCCTGGATGGTGTTGCAGTATGAACTCCGCTCGCCGGTGCTGCGAACCCTGGACGAGTTCATGGTAGCACTCCGAAACCGTTTTGAGGACCCGACTCTAGGTGAGCGGGCTAAAGCCTCCCTGATGCAACTGCGCCAAGGGACTAAGTCGGTGGCGCAGTATGCAAGTGAGTTCCAGTCACTGGCTAGCCGAATTCTGGACTGGAGTGAGGCTACCTTGGTACAATGTTTCAGGGAGGGTCTCAACCCAGACCTCCAACATTGGGCCTTCATGCAAGGGAACCCCCCGGATGTGGAAGGTTGGGTTCGCCATGCTGCTGACATCGAGAATCGCAAACAACTCCTGAACTTGTCCAAGCAACGGATTGGGCGAGACCCCAGGCCCCGGGGTGACCGTGGCCGGGAACTCCGGCAAGGGGGTGGCGGGGTCCTCTCGGCCGCGGAACGCCGCAAGCGGTTCGAGGCCGGCGTCTGCCTGATCTGCGGGGGAAAGGGTCACTTTGCATCGCAATGCCCCTCTCGCTCAGGCCGTCCGACCCCTCCCCGCCAAACCCAGGCCGAGCCGACGAAACCGGCCGCCGACAGCCAGCCTCGCCGCAGAAGTGGACCACTGAGCCGGCGCTCCGGCGCACCCTCCGCTCTCCACGCACGTCCCCAGGATGGGGCATCCGACTCTACGGTCCCATCGGGGTCCCGGATTACAAATACCGTCTTTGATTCGGACGGCTCCCCGGAGGCCACTACCCCGTCCCCCTCTTCCAGCGAGGAGGAAGAGTGGGAACAGCCGGCAAAAAACGCCGTCGGTCTGCTGTAGAGGGGGCTCCGCAGCAGACCGTCCCTATCGTTGTGCAAGGAGCTCCACCGATGGTAAGCGCCCAAGAGGACAATGTATTTGTGCGTGTCCATCTGTCCCTACCCAAAGGGGGTCCCCCGTTAGAGGTCCCCGCGTTGGTCGACTCGGGGTGTGCCCGCACCATGATAAATGAGGAAACTGCCAAGAAGTTGGGTGTCCGGCGCAAGCGGCTTCCGGGACCCCTCCGTTTTTCCCAAATGGACGGGAGTGACTTTAAACGGGGCCCGGTGACCCACAGAACTGCAGCCGTGATTATGTCCGTGGGGGAACATTGGGAACGGTTGTATTTCACTATCGCCCCTATTGTAACCCCTGTGGTGTTAGGGATGAACTGGTTAAGGGGGCACAATCCCTCCATTGATTGGGTTAAACGGGTGCTTTCCTTCCCCGAAAACCCCTGTGGGTTGCATGACAAGGAACGGGTACTCAGGACTCCAGCCGCCGCACTGGTAGGGTCCCCCGCCCCAGTCTCTCCTCAATTACCCTCTGAGTACTCGCAATTTACTGATGTTTTTGATGTTAGAGAGTGCGACGAACTGCCTCCCCACAGAGAAACGGACTGTGCCATCGAGATTGTAGGGGAAGGCAAACTGTCTAAGGGAAAGGTTTACCCCATGAGCCCTAGTGAAAAGACAGTGTTGCGAGACTATCTGGATGTCAATCTGGCGAGGGGTTTCATACGCCCCTCCAAGGCTCCTTATTCAGCCCCAGCTTTCTTTGTAAAGAAAAAGACGGGAGATTTAAGACTGTGTATTGACTTTCGCAGACTGAACGCAGTCACCCAGTCTAATGCTTACCCCCTCCCTCTTATTCCTGACCTTCTAGCACAATTAAAGGAGGGCCGAATCTTCACCAAACTGGACTTGGTAGAAGCCTACCACCGCATTCGCATCAAAGAAGGAGACGAACCCAAAACGGCCTTTTCCAGTTGTTTTGGGATGTTTGAGTACCTAGTCATGCCGTTCGGACTTTCGGGGGCTCCGAGTGTCTTTATGCAATTAATTAATGAGGTTTTGCATGATTTGCTGTTTCGGGGGGTGGTGGTATTTCTCGATGACATCCTTATTTACTCTGAAACCATGGAAGACCATGTGCGCCTAGTGCGAGAGGTGCTCCAGCGGCTGCGGGAGCACAAACTGTATGCTAAGGTGTCCAAATGTGAATTCCACCAACCCTCCATTACATTTCTGGGGTATGTGATCTCCCACCAAGGGTTGGAAATGGACCCCGCCAAGGTCCAGGCAGTGCGGGACTGGGAACCCCCCACTACCCGCCGCCAACTTCAGCAGTTTTTGGGGTTTGCCAATTTTTACCGGAACTTCATTCCTAACTTTGCCCAAGTTGCGCTTCCCCTCACTGCCCTGTTGCGTACCAAGGACAAGGGGGCTAGCGCCGCGCTTCCCTCAGCCCGTTTGCAATGGTCCCCCCAGTGCCAGCTAGCTTTTGAACGTTTGAAGCTACTTTTTTCATCCGAACCCGTTTTGGCTCACCCAGATTGCACCAAGCCTTTTGTGGTGCAAGTGGATGCCTCGGATGTAGCCATGGGCGGGGCCCTATTGCAGAGGGATGAGGGGGGACGGTTGAGACCATGCGCCTACTTCTCCAAGAAGTTTTCCCAGTCTGAAATCAACTGGGCCATTTGGGAGAAGGAGGCAGCAGCGGTCAAACATGCCCTTACCATATGGCGACACTTCTTGGAAGGGGCCGAACTGCCATTCGAAGTGTGTACCGATCACAAGAATCTTGAGGCCCTCAAGGGGGCTAGAAAACTCAATGCCAAACAGGTTCGGTGGGCCCAATTTTTCGCTAAGTTCCGGTTCACTCTCAGACATGTCCCTGGCAAAGAAAATGCCCTAGCCGACGCTTTGTCACGACTTCCCCAGTATCGCAACGATTTCGATCGCCCAGTCGACTCCCTGTTCACTCCCGAGCAGCGAGGGGAAGTTCCTAGCTTAGCCGTCACCACCCGGTCCCAAGCCCGACCACCGGAGACCCCCCCTACACTCAAAGGCATCCCGGAAGCCTTCCAACAGCGACTCCGGGACGCCTCCTTGCAGGAGGAGGAGCATCATCTCCTCCCCACTGGTCTGGAACGTACCAACACTTGGTGGGTGCAAGGGGGGAAACTGTACGTCCCCTCCTCTCTTCGCAAGGAAGTATTGGGACTTGTACATGGTGCCAGGCTAGCGGGTCATTTTGGTTTCATAAAAACGCTTCACCTGGTTCGAAGACAATTCTGGTGGCCCGGTATGAGATCTGATGTAGAGTTGTATGTGCGCAGCTGCCCCACCTGCGCCACAGCCAAGAAACGGATGGGAAAACCCCCAGGGCTTCTCAAACCGCTTGAGAGCCCCTCCCGTCCCTGGGAAGTCATCGCCATGGATTTTATCACCGACCTACCTCCGAGTCGGGGAAAAACGGTTCTTTGGGTTATCACAGACCTCTTTTCCAAACAGGTTCACTTCGTTCCATGTGCAGGCCTTCCTTCAGCCCAGGGCTTAGCTAAACTGTTCATCACACACGTCCTCAGGCTACACTCGATCCCGAGGAAGGTCCTCTCCGACCGGGGGGTCCAGTTTGTTGCCAAATTCTGGCGGGCCTTCCTAAAGTTAATGGGAGTGGAAGAGCAGGGCCTTTCTTCCGCCTATCACCCCCAAACGGATGGTCAAACAGAACGAGTAAATGCGGTGGTAGAATGTTATTTGCGTTGCTATGTAAATTTCCACCAGGACGACTGGGTCGACCTGCTGCCATTCGCCGAATATGCGTATAACAATGCGCCTCATTCCTCTACCGGCTTTAGTCCCTTCCAAGTTATATACGGGACGGATTTCGGCCCTTTCGGTTCTGCCCCCGTCTCGCCAGAGCTCCAGTCTACCCCTGACCTTCAGGAGTGGATTCAGGTGGTTAAATCCACCTGGCCATGGTTGCTCAAAAATCTGGAAAGGGCAAAAAGCAAGTACAAGGAACAAGCAGACAAACACCGGTCTCCGGGATGGGAACTCAAGGTGGGGGAGCAAGTCTATCTGTCCACCAAAAACCTCCGCTCTCTTCGCCCCTGCAAAAAACTGAGCGACCGTTATGTGGGACCTTTCCCCATTACCAGAGTAATCAACGAGGTTACTGTGGAACTGGACCTCCCAAAAACTCTGAAAGGAGTCCATCCAGTCTTTCATATAAGCCTCCTCAAACCCTATGTGGCAGCCCCCCAGTTCCACCCCCCTCCCGCACACGAGATTCCTACCGTAGTAGGAGGGGACACCCATTTGGAAATATCCAAGGTTTTAGACTCCAAATGGAAGAAAGGGAAACTGTTTTACTTTGTTCGCTGGAAAAACCTTGGCTCCGCTCATGACGAATGGGTGGCCGCACCCCACATGGCGGCTCCTCGCTTAATCCGGGAATTCCACCTTGCTTATCCCGATAAGCCTCGTCCTCTCGGGGACCCCGGGGGGGGGCCTTAAGGGGGGCAGAATGTGAGGGTCTCTGTCTTTGTGTCTCTGCTTTCCATCACCTGCTGTGTTATCAGTGAACTCGTAAAAGCAGTTCACACCTTCTGGTCTCAGGCGCCAGGCCTGATGGCCCATGTATCTTCCCCCCCCCCGCTGTTCTTCCTGCCAGTACTCCCTCAGGCCGATGCGGCCTTGGAAGTGTGATAGCCGCCCAGACTTCCTGGGATCTGTCTGATGTTTTGTATTATGCCAAGCTTGTAACTTCCCATAACAATAAGTGTGAACCCCAGTGCCCCAGTGCCCTGGAGTCAATATATTCTGTAAACCCGTATAGCCCCTCACTTGCAACTTTCTACCTGTGCCTGTCTCATCTCCTGAAGGCTTCAATAAATCGATTGTTTCTGTATCAACGTCTGAGCAACTGATTTGGAGAAGCAAACTCAGAGAGGGGGATCTCTCACACCTACCCAATTGGGGATTTTTAAATTTATTTATGCATTTACTTCATTTCTCCAAGTCATGATTCATACCTGTTATCTCCAGGATCAGAGGATCTTGCCTATTAGGTGCCATGGAACACAGGCAGGACAATGCTGCTGCAGTCGTCTTGTTTGTGGGCTTCTCAGAGGCTCCTGGTTGGCCAGTGTGTGAACAGACTGCTGGACTTGATGGGTCTTGGTCTGATCCAGCAGGGCCTTTCTTATGTTCTTACATTCTCCCCAGTGGGCACCCAAAGCTGCTTACAAGGTTCTCTTCACCTTTTTATCTTCACAACAACCCTGTGAGGTAGGCTGGGCTGAGAGTATGTGACTGACCCAAGGTCACCTGGCAATAGGGCGGTCAACCTCCAGGTGTATTGGCGCCTGCCCTTATGAATTTCAGAGCCTTTCCTTGGAGCCTGGGAAACTGTTCTGCTAAGACAGAGAAACGCACTGCGGTGGGGTCCATAGTGCAGGGTATTGAGAAGCCACAAAACCCAAATGGTCTTGAGTGTGTTATGTTTGGCTTGGCTCACCTAGACCTAAAGGCATCTGCAGATGCTGCTCAGATAATTCCCTACCTCAGGAGCATTGGCCACAGGCCTGACTTAGTTTGGAATCAACAGACACTTTTATCATTTCTTTCAATGGGCTTGAAATCAACTCTTGTTTTTAGCAGAACGGAATACTTTGTTCTTGTTTTCCTCTAGTATGCAAACTTTTCCCAATTGCTGATTTTTTAAAAAATTACTTTGATATGCATTGGCAGCAAAATGAGAGAGAGACGCTTGAGGAAAAATCTGATCAAGTTGTTTTCTGTTGCTGAAAACACAGCATCGTCCCAGAAGGTTGGTCTACGGGCTATGAGACGTGCATGGTTATTATAGTAGTGCTTGTTTCTTGATTGCATGCCCTGTACCTTTCCACCACCAATCTGCAGGAAAGAGAGACCCCAGTCTGTTTAAACAACTGTCCCTGCAGCTCAGAGAAGGTGAAATAAGTTTAGAGCTTGAAGGAAGGCTACACAAACCACTGTGTCTTAAGCTATTCTGAATCAGACCCAGATTTTTAGGGGGCTTGCCCAATGTGAAAAGGGTTTGAGCTTCTGGATGGTGGGAAGATGGTGTAGTGGTTAAATGTGGTGGTTTGGAGCGGTGGACTCTGATCTGGAGAACCGGGTTGGATTCCCCACTCCTCCTCATGAGTGGTGGAGGCTAATCTGGTGAACTGGATTTGTTTCCCCGCTCCTACACACAAAGCCAGCTGGGTGACCTTGGGCTAGTCACAGTAACACATGAAGCTGCCTTATACTGAATCAGGCCCTTGGTCCATCAACGTCAGTATTGTCTACTCAGACCGGCAGCGGCTCTCCAGGGTCTCACCTACCTGCCTAGTCCCTTTAATTGGAGATACCAGGGGGATTAAACCTGGGACCTTCTGCATGCCAAGCAGAGGCTCTACCACTGAGCCATAGCCCCTCTACCACTGAGCCATGGTCACAGCTCTCTCAGTCCCACCTACCTCACAGGGTGTCTGTTGTTGGGAGGAGAAGGGAAGGTGATGGTAAGCCGGTTGGGTTCTTCCTTAAGTGGCAGAGAAAGGGCGAAAACGCATGGTCGCTTTATCCTCCTTTAATCCCTGTTTCAGCCAGGATTCAGCCAGAATCGAACGCAAAGTGGGGTATAAAAACCATCTCCTCCTCCTCTTCTTCTTCTTCTTCTTCTTCTTCTTCTTCTTCTTCTTCTTCTTCTTCTTCTTCTTCTTCTTCTTCTTCTTCTTCTTCTTCTTCTTCTTCTTCTTCTTCTTGGCTTGCCCAATGTGAAAAGGGTTTGAGCATTTGGATGGTGGGAAGTTTTCTTTTGGGACTTCCCAGATCAAAGATCAGCAGCACCACTACACCGTAGTGACGCTGAGAGTAAGGTACGATCCACGGATCTAAACCCCTTGCCCTTGATTGGGGTCTCCCCATTGCCCAACCACACTGTTTCCTATCACGGGTCCTCCCAAGATTTGCCTTTTTGTCCTCTTGCATCAAGAATTCCTGATCGGCCGAGGTGCCGTTTCCATAGTTGAACATATTTTCAGCAGGTGTTTGATTAGCCGTCTGCATCCGACATTTCTCCACAGGTTGCTGCCTCTTTGTTCTCCCGCATGCATGAATAAAAGAATATCGCTTTACAAATAGCAGCGTGGGATGCAAAGGGGAAAACACAAAACTCGCTTCTAGAGGTGGGGGGCTGCTGCTTTCATCCATTTAATTTGAAATCTGGAGGGGCTGGGGAGGGGCTGGGGAGGGAGGGTTGGGGGTCCAAGTCGGCAGCCTCCGTCTCACCAGTTGGGGGGGGGTCTTCTCTTTCATGTGACTGCTTTAAAAAACACTTGGTGTGATGTTCTTTATCGTAAGTCTGCAGGTACCAAAAGTCATTAGAATTCTGCTCGAAGCTTCGTCAAATCTAGACCACCAAGGCGAGCCGGACAAATGGAGCATGTTGGAGCTCCGAGCGGAGACGGGGGACTTGTATTTTCGTATTCAGTCTCATTACTATGTCAAAGTATTCTCTGTGAATTAGCTCTTCAAATGGGGAACTAATAAATGGGAAATCTGCGAGGGATCGTGAAGGGAAAGAAACATCGGTCGGAAGCCAAATGGTAAATTCTCCTAATTGCAATAAGATAGTTTTATGATGGAAAATTTTTTTTAAGTTGTTGCATTGCCAGGTCTCAAGGTCTGTGCTGAAACTTCAGGGTTTTGGCCTCAGACTCAGCAGGGGTGTCAAACTCAGTTGTTACGAGGGCCGGATATGACATCAATGTCACTTGATCGGGCCGGGCCATGCCTCACCAGCCCACATTGAGAGAGGGGTGTGTGAAGATGCCTTGGCTGGATCAGGGGCCAGGTAAGAGCTCCCGATGGGGCAGATCTGGCCCTGGGGCCTTATGTTTGACACCCCTGCTTCACAGGAAAACTTAAACTAAGAAGGAAGGCAGTATTTTCTTCATGGCTTGAGAGCTGTAGTACTAGGTCCCAAGAGAAAAAGCTCTGCTCCTTGACACACAAATACCATCTGCTTGTACCCCATTCTCTGGGGTTCAGCCTCATTCTAGGCACTGCCCTTGACCTCTGAGGCTCCCCCCATACCACTAGGCTCCACCCCTGACCTCTGAGCTACACCTCATCCTACTAGGCAGCACCTTTAAGGCTCCACCCCATCCTACTAGGCTCCACCTTATCCACCTTGGCTCCACCCTGATTTTGGAAGCTACACCCATCACAGTAGACTCCACCCCTTACCTCTGAGCTCCACCCCATCCCAGTAGGCTTCACCTTTGACCTCTGAGGCACCACCCCATACCACTAGGCTCCACCCCAACCTCTGAGCTACACCCCATCCTTCTAGGCTCCACCCCTGACCTTTGAGGCTCCACCCCATCCTACCTGGCACCACCCCTGACCTTTGAGGTTCTACCCCAACCTACTAGGCTCTACCCCTGACCTTTGAGGCTCTACCTTATTCAACTATGCTCCACCCTGATCTCTGAGGCTCCACCCATCCCAGCAGATTCCATCCCTGACCTCTGAGGCTCCACTCCATCCCATTAGGCTTCACCCCTAGCCTCTGAGGCTCCACCCCATCCTACTAGGCATCACCCTTGACTTCTGAGGCTCCTCCCCATCTGTCCCTCACATTTTTATTCTCCTCTTCCTCCAAGGAGCTCAGGATGATGTACATAGTTATCCTTTCCTCCTCTCTATCCTCCCACCGACTTTGTGAGATATATTAGGCTGAGAAACAACGACTGGCACAAGGCTGAGCAGGGATTTGTGCCCAGGTCTCGCTGGCCCTAGCCTGACACCCTCACCCTCTCAGGACACTGGTTCTCAGTGATGAAGATCCCCCCAGTTTCAACAATCCTGGGATGGGAACCTGGGGGAGCTTAGAAAGCTGCCTTCCATGGGCATGCATCTCACCCTGCCCAGTCCTGGTCAAGTCCTGGTGAGTCATGTTGGTGAGTCATGCTTGGGGTTGCCAGCTCCAGGTTGGGAAATACCTGGAGATTGTTGGGGTGGAGCCTGAGGAGGGCGGGATTTGGGAAGGGACTTGAATGCCATAGAATCCAATTGGCCAAGCGGCCATTTTCTCCAGGTGAACTCTTTTCTATCGGCTGGAGGTCAGTTGTAATAGAAGATCTCCAGCTAGTACCTGGAGGTTGCCAACCCTACTAGTCATGCTGGCATTGCCCAGTCCTGGTGAGTCATGCTGGCATCATAGTTACACCCAGGTTAAACTGGTGGAGGGGAACATACAAAACACAATTTTTAAAAAATACACACATAACTAATTTGTGGAGCTTGGTACCGCAACATCTGTTGATGGCCTCTAATTTAGATGTCTTTAAAAGGCAATTAGACAAATCACTGCGGGACAACTTAGCAGTGAGTGTCAGCCATGACAGTTAAATGGAACGTCTGTGTTCAGAGGGAGTACAGATGGCTGAGTAAAAAAACAGAGAAAAGAGTTATTTATTCCTCTTTCTTTACCCCATATTTCCTTCATGGAGTTCAGGGTGTGTGCTTCATCTTTCCCTCCTCCCTAATTAGGGCTGCCAGTCCTATAAGGCAGGTTACACTGAGAATGACTGCTGTCAGTTACTGTTAGACTCCCTAGGCTGCCTGCTAGGGTTGCCAACCTCCAGGTACTAGCAAAGATAAGTAGCACAGGGCTCTTAAAGATAAATCAGTAAAAATTTACTGAACTAATTCAAATGTTGTTAATTAATAATAATAAAAACGGAGAAAGCGGAGAGATGACCCCTCTAAATCCGTGGTCGTTTCGTGAAGTGGAGCTTCTTCAGTCAATATCCTCTTGATAATGGGATATTGACTGAAGAAGCTCCACTTCGCGAAACGACCACGGATCTAGAGGGGTCGTCTCTCCGCTTTCTCCGTTTTTTTTATTATTTCTGCTTGATGTTTTTGGGAAAAAGGGATTTTCTTCCGCACAACGGATATTTTTGTTAAAGCCATCTTGGAACTGGTTCTCTGAGGTGACGTAACCTTTTTTTGCTTTGGAATTATTGGAACTTGCCGCTGCGAGGTGACGCAACCTTCTCCTTTGGGATTTACTTCAAGGGTGACTCATCCCTTTCGAATAAGGACTCTTCCATTCTGGACTTGGGTGATACGTCCCGGTTGGGACTTTTACTTATTTATTTTTCTATACCATTTTGGTTTCATGTTGTAAATGAGTAAACAGCCCTTCAGCTGTGTGTAACAACGTTTGAATTAGTTCAGTAAATGTTTACTGATTTATCTTTAAGAGCCCTGTGCTGCTTATCTTTGCTAATTATACTTATATCCAGCACTGTTCCTCTGTCTAGTTAGAATTAACCTCCAGGTACTAGCTGGAGATCTCTCACTATTACAACTGACCTCTGCCGCCATTCGCACTCTGTACAATTTAGGGCTGTGTTGCAGTTTATTCTGTATTTCACAACTTGTGATGTGAAATAGCATGTAGTAACTGGATGTTATGTAACAGTAATTGAGTTTTGTGCAACAATAGAAATCTATGAGGATTTGTTAACGTATGGATTCTTTGATGTATAATTATAAGAGACCAGTTAAGGCAGGGGTGTCAAACGTGCGGCCCGCGGGCCGGATCCGGCCCCTGGAGGGCTTTTATCTGGCCCGTGGAGTTGAGGAACCTAGTCCCCCTTTTCCCCCTCCCCTGGCCTTTTCTGGGCTTCCTGGGACCCGTGCCTGGCCAGGGAGGGAGTGGGGAAGGCTTCTGCCCAGTCATGCGGAGGCCCTCCTGCGGTCGCACTGGGCTGCGGGGCTTGTGGCGTGACCGGGGGTGGGGTAGAGGACCTCCTGCAGTCGCGTTGGGATGCTGGCATGACCCGGGATGGAGCGGAGGCCCTCCCGCAGTCGCGTTGGGCTGTGGGGCCGTGGGCACGAGCGGAGGTGGGGTTGCGCTGGGCCGCTAGCGCATCCGGGTGTGTGGGGGGAAGGCTTTTCTCTTTTCTTTCTCTTTTTCTGTCCCTCTCTCCCCCTTCCTTCCTTCCTTCCTTCCTTCCTTCCTTCCTTCCTTCCTTCCTTCCTTCCTTCCTTCCTTCCTTCCTTCCTTCCTTCCTTTCTTTCTTTCTTCCTTCCTTCCTTCCTTCCTTCCTTCCTTCCTTCCTTCCTTCCTTCCTTCCTTCCTTCTCTCCCTCCCTCCCTCCCTCCTTTATTTATTTATTTATTTATTTATTTATTTATTTATTTATTTATTTATCTATGTGCGCATGGCCCGGCCTGACCAAGTGACATTTATGTCATATCCGGCCCCCCTAACAAATGAGTTCGACACCTCTGAGTTAAGGGATTGATTATACTACATTGAACTGTTCATGTATATTGATTTAGCCACAGTGCTAAGGTTTTTTGCTATCTTCCTATATTTAGCACGAGGTCTTTCTTTTTTTATATCCTCCAGGTACTAGCTGGAGATCTCCCACTATTACAACTGACCTCTGTCGCCTGGAGATCAGTTGTAATAGCGGGAGATCTCCAGCCACCACCTGGAGGTTGGCAACCCTATCCATCACAGCCAGCCTCACATATCTCTCCCCCTTCCTTTTTTACCCCCTAAAGGGGGGCAGGGGAACCTGGTTGCCCTTTCCGTTCACCAAGACCCTGGGACATTTAGCGCCACCTGTTACTGGTTTGTTGTGATGTTTATATAACTGATTTTAAATTGAGCATCATTGGTTTGAATTAATTTTATGAAACTGAATGACGTTATGGTATATTATGTTTTGACCCATCCTGAGCGTGGCTTCGGCCGGGATAGAGGGAGGGATTTAAATCTAACAAACAAATAAACAAACAAACAAAACTTACAATCCTAAAACAGCCTGGTTGAAAAACCATGGAGAAACAGGTCAGCCTGGATTCTGTGCAAACCTCTTCTGAAGCCATAAGGTAAGGGCCCTCATGCTGCTCGAGGCCATACATTTTCTACACTAATTATGCCTAACACGAAGAAGCTAGTCTCTCTTGCTTAGCATATCCCTCATGCACTGCTAGTCAGGGTCAACGAGTGACCCTCTGTCTTCACCCCTCCATTCTTTGATGCCACAATTATCCTCGTTTAGCCAAATTAAACTGCTGAGGGCCAGTGGAGCAAGAAGATGATGGTGCGGATGAAAACCGGTTTTAATAGAAGCCCTCTGAAATGCATGCATGTGAGATGTGTTGTTATCCTACTGTACAGGCAGAGAGCAAAATCACAGCTAAAAGTTCTTCCCAGGTCAGTCTAAGACGGGGCGGGGGGAGAGGTAAGGGTTATAAAAAGCACCCCATCAAACAATAAAGCGAGTGAATTATTTCCTCTTTGGTCTTGCCAAAAAAAATGCAAGCCAGCCGCCTGTTTCGTTTGCAGAGAGTCAAGCTCCGATTTCGCTCCGTAAATTTATATATTAAAAAAAAAAACTTAAAGGACTCGGCGGAAGGGAAGAAAGGATTGGCCGGCGGTTGTGTTTTTCAAGGTACTTGCAGTCGGGCTCTGTCATCTATGCGAGATTTCCTCCTGGCTCATGAGCCAGATAGTCTCCCCATCCAAGGATGCGTGCCAAAGGCAACAGAATATTTATCACAACTTGACTTTGAATCGGACTTCCATGTTGAAGAGTGACATGCAGCTCATTCGGCCGCTGGCACGCCAAACTCAAAAGTTCCAGTGCGGCAAAATGTACATAAACAAGTTTTTCCCCCCTCCTCAACCTCACTTTTTGGGCTCATTTTTCTTTAAAATTAAACTTGGAGGTTTATAAATAGCAACAGCCATAGATGTCGGGATCACGCTCGCGTTCTACTCAGACAAAAAATCCTGTTGGGCCGGATGAAGCCGTGTGCGGACGCGAAGTTCTCACACGGCTCAGAGTGAGGTATGAATGCCTGGCAGGGCTCTCGATCAGAAATGTTGCAAAACAAAAGATTTCTCAGTTGCGACATGCCAGGAGACCACCTGCAGCTCGACAAAGTGTTCTTGGAAAGTATTGGAGGTGCGGCTGGATTGAGGAGAAGGAGACAATGCCAGAACTGAGGAAGCGCAGACAGAAGCGCGTCCAGAAGAAATAAGGGTGGGAGTTGGAGAATGGAGAAATGACTGTTCTCTTCTTCTTTCCCATAATATAAGACAACGTTTCCCACTCATTTGTTTATTCAGGTTTCTGGTCCTCAGCATCCTGAAAAACATAAATGAACACCCCAGAGTGGGCAAAAATATCCAGTTGAAATGCAGTGAAATCTTCAAAAGCATAGTATCTTATAAACCTTTATAATTTATGAGCTAGAATTTAAGTCAAATTCTTTAGAAGAGGAGGAGGAGGAGGAGGAGGAGGAATTGTTGTTGTTGTTGTTGGTTTTTATATCCTGACTTTATCTTTAAGGAGAATTGAACTGGCTTACAATCGCCTTCCCTTCCCCTCCCCACGACAGACACCTTGTGAGGCAGGTGAGGCTGAGAGAATTTGAAGAGAACCTGTGACTATTCCAACGTACCCAGCTGGCTTCATGTGTAGGAGTGGGGAAGTCAACCTGGTTCTCCAGATTAGAGTCGTCGTCGCTCATGTGTAGGAGTGGGGGAATCAAACCCGGTTCTCCAGATTAGAGTCCACTGCTCCTAACCGCCACACCATGCTGGCTGGTAGAATGGGAGCCCCTGAGGAGCCCTAAAAAGCCAGGATCATTCATTACAATGGATGTTCTAGCACTGAAGGACTGAGATGTCTATGGTAACTGGGCCATTTTAGCCTTGTCTCCTGTCCCATGAGAGCCACAGTGCCTGCACCATTCCACCACTCGATGGGCAGTTCCACCCTAGAGCAGGAATGTCAAACGTGTGGCCCGCGGGCCGGATCTGCCCCCTGGAGGGCTTTTATCCGGCCCGTGGAGCCGAGGAACCTAGTCACCCCTTTCCCCCTCCCTTGGCCTTTTCTGGGCTTCCTGGGGCCCATGCCTGGCCAGGGAGGGAGTGGGGAAGGCTTCTGCCCGGTCACGCGGAGGCCCTCCTGCGGTCGCACTGGGCTTCGGGGCCGCCTGCGTGACCGGGGGTTGGGCGGAGACCCTCCCGTGGTAGCGCTGGGCCGCAGGCTCGCTGGAGCACCTGGGGGTGGGGTGGAGGACTTCCCATGGTTGTGCTGGGCCACTAGCGCGTCCGGGTGTGTGGGGGGAAGGCTTTTCTCTTTTCTTCCTCTTTTTCTGTCCCTCGCTCCCCTTTTCTTTTTTCTTTCTTTCTTTCTTTCTTTCTTTCTTTCTTTCTTTCTTTCTTTCTTTCTTTCTTTCTTTCTTTCTTTCTTTCTTTCTTTCTTTCTTTCTTTCTTTCTCCCTCTTTCTCCCTCTCCCTCTCCCTCTTTCTTTCCTTCTTTCCTTCTTTCCTTTCGTCCTTCCTTCTCTCTCTCTCTCTTTCTCTCTCTCTCCCCCTCCCTCCCTCCTTTATTTATTTATGTGCGCCTGGCCCGGCCCGACCAAGTGACATTTATGTCATATCCGGGCCCCCTAACAAATGAGTTACACCCCCCTGCCCTAGAGCATCCAAATGTTCTCTAAATGTCCATGCTGACAGTGCCTGGACATTGGAGACTGGGTGTTTCCATTCCTTTGCATGAGTCATTCTTCTGGTAAGGTGCTGGCACGAATGCCCACCAGTCTTTTGGCACAGGGGCAGAGGTTGGCATTCCATACCCTGCAGCTCGCCACTCTTCTCACACCTTGCAGGCCAAACACACATCCTTCCGAAGAACAGGGAGACACAACGGCGTCCTGGTGTCCAGAACAGGGACCTGCTGGAAACTGCTGAGCTAAGAAATGAGTGAGTCATGTTGGCTCAGTTGGGTTATGGAAATAACAATGCAGGTAGGAGGATTTAGCCCAAGGGAGGAAGTGGTTTTCTTCCTATGGGTGGGCCCATGCATTTCTAGACACCCCACAACCACCTGCAAAATGTACACGTGCACCATGAATACCAAATAGAAGAAGAAGAGTTAGTTTTTATAAGCCAACTTACTCTACCACATAAGGAAGAATCAAACCGGCTTGCAATCACCTTCCCTTCCTCTCCCCACAACAGATGCCCTGTGAGGTAAGTGGGGCTGAGAGAGCTGTGACTAGCCCAAGGTCACCCAGCTGGCTTCATGTTTAGAAGCGGGGAAACAAACCCAGTTAAGTGTTAGAGAAAGTCAGCATATAAAAACCAACTCTTCTTCTTCTTCCACATCACTACTGAAGCGGGTCAATGCCTTTCGAGTGACTAAACTCTTAGAATTGACCCCTTCCTGAGAAGTGGTATATTATCTTATTCAGCTAGTCACCTGCTAAGCAGGACTCAACAACTTTACCTACTTTAAAAAACAAGTCTTTTTATTGATATACTTCAATGTAATTTAATGTATATATGTGTATATGCAAGTATTACAAAGTCTTAATATTCAGTAACAATGTACAGTAACAATGTATACTGTAAAGCAAGCAAGTTCTACATACTATTCAGTTTTAAAATCCAACACTTAAAATATAACAGTCAAATAAGTCTGATTTAGTTCCAAGTATCTAGTTCACAATATCTAGAATAATATATTTGTAAAGCCATACATACCTACAGCCTCTTCTTGAGACCCTCTGAGAGAGGTCTGAATTTCTAGCCTTTCTGTGCCTGTATTTATACGATTTCACTTAATTTATACTTAATTTCAACTAAGTAAGAAACTAATTTTTATACAGTCAGCAGTTTTACTTTTCAAGCAGTCAGCATTTTTACTGCACATGCTCAGTGGCCTCTTTTTGCATTACCAAATATGGACATCCTTTTCCTGGAGGCTACTTTGCTAAACCATAAACAATCAGTTTTGAGCTGTACTAGCACTCTATATGATCAATTTTAGTATCTGTGAGGGTCTCTGTCTTTGTGTCTCTGCTTTCCATCACCTGCGGTGTTATCAGTGAACTCGTAAAAGCAGTTCACACCTTCTGGTCTCAGGCGCCAGGCCTGATGGCCCATGTATCTTCCCCCCCGCTGTTCTTCCTGCCAGTACTCCCTCAGGCCGGTGCGGCCTTGGAAGTGTGATAGCCGCACCAGACTTCCTGGGATCCGTCTGATGTTTTGTATTATGCCAAGCTTGTAACTTCCCATAACAATAAGTGTGAACCCCAGTGCCCCAGTGCCCTGGAGTCAATATATTCTGTAAACCCGTATAGCCCCTCACTTGCAACTTTCTACCTGTGCCTGTCTCATCTCCTGAAGGCTTCAATAAATCTATTGTTTCTGTATCCACGTCTGAGCAACTGATTTGGAGAAGCAAACTCAGAGAGGGGGATCTCTCACATTAAGTTGCAAGTCCTTGCCTCTCGGACTGCAGCTGTACCGCTTTGGACAGAATGTCAGCCGACGAGGACACCACCCCTACCCCCGATGCCCCCAAGGAACCGGACGAGCCGGAGAAGCCGGACCCGAAGGAGGAGGGAGCCAAGCCAAAGAAACCGAAGGGTCGCGCCCCCGACCAAGATCGGGACGAACGTCCCCGGGGGCTTACTTATTGGCTGGACTCTCCCAAGGGCTGGTCGCTCTCGCGGACTGCGGCGAAGGATCGCCGGTTGGCCTTCCCCAGCACGGGACTCGAAGGGGACCCGGCCCGCAAAGAGGCCCTCATGGAGGAAGAACGAAAGCAGTGGCAGGAAGACCGCCGGGCTATGCAGGAGCAGATGGAGAGCATGCAACGCGTAATGGGTGAGATGGCTACGGCCCTAGATGCGCTGAAGTTGCAACCTCCAGCCGGTGCTCCCCCAGACGGG
Organism: Euleptes europaea; assembly: GCF_029931775.1. NCBI lineage: Eukaryota > Metazoa > Chordata > Lepidosauria > Squamata > Sphaerodactylidae > Euleptes > Euleptes europaea. The sequence continues at coordinate 76,998,735 of NC_079322.1, read as the reverse complement.
GCACCGGTAGTTCCGCCCGCAACCCCTGCCCCCCCGGCCCGTCGGGACCTGAAAGTCACGTATGACGGGTCGGGAGACCAGTTGACCTTTTTTATGGTCCAAGTAGACATTTTTATGCGGGAACAAGGCCGAACCTTCGCTTCTGAGGAGTCCCGGGTGCAGTACGTGGCTTCCTTACTGCAAGGGGAGGCGGCTGCCTGGATGGTGTTGCAGTATGAACTCCGCTCGCCGGTGCTGCGAACCCTGGACGAGTTCATGGTAGCACTCCGAAACCGTTTTGAGGACCCGACTCTGGGTGAGCGGGCTAAAGCCTCCCTGATGCAACTGCGCCAAGGGACTAAGTCGGTGGCGCAGTATGCAAGTGAGTTCCAATCACTGGCTAGCCGAATTCTGGACTGGAGTGAAGCTACCTTGGTACAATGTTTCAGGGAGGGTCTCAACCCAGACCTCCAACATTGGGCCTTCATGCAAGGGAACCCCCCGGATGTGGAAGGTTGGGTTCGCCATGCTGCTGACATCGAGAATCGCAAACAACTCCTGAACTTGTCCAAGCAACGGCTTGGGCGAGACCCCAGGCCCCGAGGTGACCGTGGCCGGGAACTCCGGCAAGGGGGTGGCGGGGGTCTCTCGGCCGCGGAACGCCGCAAGCGGTTCGAGGCCGGCGTCTGCCTGATCTGCGGGGGAAAGGGTCACTTTGCATCGCAATGCCCCTCTCGCTCAGGCCGTCCGACCCCCCCCCGCCAAACCCAGGCCGAGCCGACGAAACCGGCCGCCGACAGCCAGCCTCGCCGCAGAAGTGGACCACTGAGCCGGCGCTCCGGCGCACCCTCCGCTCTCCACGCGCGCCCCCAGGATGGGGCATCCGACTCTACGGTCCCATCGGGGTCCCGGATTACAAATACCGTCTTTGATTCGGACGGCTCCCCGGAAGCCACCACCCCGTCCCCCTCTTCCAGCGAGGAGGAAGAGTGGGAACAGCCGGCAAAAAACGCCGTCGGTCTGCTGTAGAGGGGGCTCCGCAGCAGACCGTCCCTATCGTTGTGCAAGGAGCTCCACCGATGGTAAGCGCCCAAGAGGACAATGTATTTGTGCGTGTTCAGCTGTCCCTACCCAAAGGGAGTCCCCCGTTAGAGGTCCCCGCGTTGGTCGACTCGGGGTGTGCCCGCACCATGATAAATGAGGAAACTGCCAAGAAGTTGGGTGTCCGGCGCAAGCGGCTTCCGGGACCCCTCCGTTTTTCCCAAATGGACGGGAGTGACTTTAAACGGGGCCCTGTGACCCATAGAACTGCAGCCGTGATTATGTCCGTGGGGGAACATTGGGAACGGTTGTATTTCACCATCGCCCCTATTGTAACCCCTGTGGTGTTAGGGATGAACTGGTTAAGGGGACACAATCCCTCCATTGATTGGGTTAAACGGGTGCTTTCCTTCCCCGAAAACCCCTGTGGGTTGCATGACAAGGAACGGGTACTCAGAACTCCAGCCGCCGCACTGGTAGGGTCCCCCGCCCCGGTCTCTCCTCAATTACCCTCTGAGTATTCGCAGTTTACTGATGTTTTCGATGTTAGAGAATGCGACGAACTGCCTCCCCACAGAGAAACGGACTGTGCCATCGAGATTGTAGGGGAAGGCAAACTGTCTAAGGGAAAGGTTTACCCCATGAGCCCTAGTGAAAAGACTGTATTGCGAGACTATCTGGATGTCAATCTGGCGAGGGGTTTCATCCGCCCCTCCAAGGCTCCTTATTCAGCCCCGGCTTTCTTTGTAAAGAAAAAGACGGGCGATTTAAGACTGTGTATTGACTTTCGCAGACTGAACGCAGTCACCCAGTCTAATGCTTACCCCCTCCCTCTTATTCCTGACCTTCTAGCACAATTAAAGGAGGGCCGAATCTTCACCAAACTGGACTTGGTAGAAGCCTACCACCGCATTCGTATCAAAGAAGGAGACGAACCCAAAACGGCCTTTTCCAGTTGTTTTGGGATGTTTGAGTACCTGGTCATGCCGTTCGGACTTTCGGGGGCTCCGAGTGTCTTTATGCAATTAATTAATGAAGTTTTGCATGATTTACTGTTTCGGGGGGTGGTGGTATTTCTCGATGACATTCTTATTTACTCTGAAACCATGGAAGAACATGTGCGCCTAGTGCGAGAAGTGCTCCAGCGGCTGCGGGAGCACAAACTGTATGCTAAGGTGTCCAAGTGTGAATTCCACCAACCCTCTATTACATTTCTGGGGTATGTGATTTCCCACCAAGGGTTGGAAATGGACCCCGCCAAGGTCCAGGCGGTGCGGGACTGGGAAACCCCCACTACCCGCCGCCAACTTCAACAGTTTTTGGGGTTTGCCAACTTTTACCGGAATTTCATTCCCAACTTTGCCCAAGTTGCGCTTCCCCTCACTGCCCTGTTACGTACCAAGGACAGGGGGGCTAGCGCCGCACTCCCCTCAGCCCGTCTGCAATGGTCTCCCCAGTGCCAGCAAGCTTTTGAACGTTTAAAACTACTTTTTTCATCCGAACCCGTTTTGGCTCACCCGGATTGCACCAAGCCCTTCGTGGTGCAGGTGGATGCCTCGGATGTAGCCATGGGCGGGGCCCTATTGCAGAGGGATGAGGGGGGACGATTGAGGCCATGCGCCTACTTCTCCAAGAAGTTTTCCCAGTCCGAAATCAACTGGGCCATTTGGGAGAAGGAGGCAGCAGCGGTCAAACATGCCCTTACCATATGGAGACACTTCTTGGAGGGGGCCGAGCTGCCGTTCGAAGTGTGCACAGATCACAAGAATCTCGAGGCTCTCAAGGGAGCTAGAAAACTCAATGCCAAACAAATTCGGTGGGCCCAATTTTTTGCAAAATTCCGGTTCACCCTCAAACATGTCCCTGGCAAAGAAAATGCCCTAGCTGATGCTTTGTCACGACTTCCCCAGTATCGCAACGATTTCGATCGCCCCGTCGACTCCCTGTTCACTCCCGAACAGCGAGGGGAAGTCCCTGGCTTGGCCGTCACCACCCGATCCCAAGCCCGCCAACCGGAGACCCCCCCTACGCTCAAAGGTATCCCGGAAGCATTCCAACAGCGACTCCGGGACGCCTCCTTACAGGAGGAGGAGCACCATCTCCTCCCCACTGGCTTGGAACGAACCAACACTTGGTGGGTGCAAGGGGGGAAACTATATGTCCCATCTTCCCTTCGCAAAGAAGTATTGGGACTTGTACATGGGGCCAGACTAGCGGGTCATTTTGGTTTCATAAAAACGCTTCACCTGGTTCGAAGGCAATTCTGGTGGCCCGGTATGAGATCTGATGTAGAGTTGTATGTGCGCAGCTGCCCCACCTGCGCCACAGCCAAGAAACGGATGGGAAAACCCCCGGGGCTTCTCAAACCGCTTGAGAACCCCTCCCGTCCCTGGGAAGTCATCGCCATGGATTTTATCACCGACCTACCTCCAAGTCGGGGGAAAACGGTTCTCTGGGTTATCACAGACCTCTTTTCCAAACAGGTTCATTTCGTTCCATGTGCAGGTCTTCCTTCAGCCCAGGGCTTAGCTAAATTGTTCATCACGCACGTCCTCAGGCTACACTCGATCCCGAGGAAGGTCCTCTCCGACCGGGGGGTCCAGTTTGTTGCCAAATTCTGGCGGGCTTTCCTAAAGTTAATGGGAGTGGAGGAACAGGGCCTTTCTTCCGCCTATCACCCCCAAACGGATGGTCAAACGGAACGAGTAAATGCGGTAGTAGAATGTTATTTGCGTTGCTATGTAAATTTCCACCAGGACGACTGGGTCGACCTGCTGCCATTTGCCGAATATGCGTACAACAATGCGCCTCATTCCTCTACCGGCTTTAGTCCCTTCCAAGTTATATACGGGACGGATTTTGGCCCTTTCGGTTCTGCCCCCGTCTCGCCAGAGCTCCAGTCTACCCCTGATCTTCAGGAGTGGATTCAGGTGGTTAAATCCACCTGGCCATGGTTGCTCAAAAATCTGGAAAGGGCAAAAAGCAAGTACAAGAAACAAGCAGACAAACACCGGTCTCCGGGATGGGAACTCAAGGTGGGGGAGCAAGTCTATCTGTCCACCAAAAACCTCCGCTCTCTTCGCCCCTGTAAAAAACTGAGCGACCGTTATGTAGGACCTTTCCCCATTACCAGAGTAATCAACGAGGTTACCGTGGAACTGAGTCTCCCTAAGACCCTCAAGGGAGTTCATCCAGTCTTCCATATAAGCCTCCTCAAACCTTATGTAGCAGCTCCCCAGTTCCACCCCCCTCCCGCTCATGAGATTCCTACCGTAGTAGGAGGGGATACCCATTTGGAAATATCCAAGGTTTTAGATTCCAAATGGAAGAAAGGGAAACTGTTTTACTTTGTTCGCTGGAAAAACCTTGGCTCCGCTCATGACGAATGGGTGGCCGCACCCCACATGGCAGCCCCTCGCTTGGTCCGAGAATTCCACCTTGCTTATCCCGATAAGCCTCGTCCTCTCGGAGGGGGGCCTTAAGGGGGGCAGAATGTGAGGGTCTCTGTCTTTGTGTCTCTGCTTTCCATCACCTGCGGTGTTATCAGTGAACTCGTAAAAGCAGTTCACACCTTCTGGTCTCAGGCGCCAGGCCTGATGGCCCATGTATCTTCCCCCCCGCTGTTCTTCCTGCCAGTACTCCCTCAGGCCGGTGCGGCCTTGGAAGTGTGATAGCCGCACCAGACTTCCTGGGATCCGTCTGATGTTTTGTATTATGCCAAGCTTGTAACTTCCCATAACAATAAGTGTGAACCCCAGTGCCCCAGTGCCCTGGAGTCAATATATTCTGTAAACCCGTATAGCCCCTCACTTGCAACTTTCTACCTGTGCCTGTCTCATCTCCTGAAGGCTTCAATAAATCTATTGTTTCTGTATCCACGTCTGAGCAACTGATTTGGAGAAGCAAACTCAGAGAGGGGGATCTCTCACAGTATCATTCTAATCTTTAGAACAATACGGTTAGATTGAACCCATTCATTAATTTATAGCATCATGTGTTCATGTTTAAATCATAAAATACAATATATTGTTTACATTACATCATTATAGCATAGTCAGCACTTCTATATGTGAAGTTATTTGTGAGAATAAGAATCAAGCACTCAATGCTTTGTCTTAAGAAACGGTTTCTCATTATTTTAAGAATCGGTTTCTTTCTATTGAACAGCTGGGAGAGAGCAGCTGGGTTAGGTCTTAGACAAAATAAACAGACTGTGTTGCTGGAAAATTACTGACAGCCTTTAACAGAGTACTAGAAGCAGAAGCCTCTAGTAAAGACTTTTCTCCTTCCATTTAAAAGGAAATTTAAAAGGAAATTAAACCTCTGCTATATACCTTTTGTAGTTTGTATGTGTGTACCTTGCAGTGTATATTTGTAGGTTAGGTTTAATATGTGTAGGTTTGCATTGAATGTTCTGCATATATACAACACCAATACCATGTTCATGTGCTCTAATATGTCAAAGCCTGCAACACTACCAGATCTTTTTTAATGGGAGATGCCAGGGATTGAACCAGGGACCTCCTGCGTACAAAATAGGAGTTCTACCATGGTACCCTGGCTCCACACCCTGCCACTTGCTTCTTCTTTTTCCCTTCTGGCTAGTACATTTTAATCCTCTCCTTTCTCCAAGGAGCTCATGGGAGCATGCAGTGAGACAGTAACTGCCACTATGGGCATCTTGACTGAGAGGAGACTTGACATTGTGAAGAAGCCCAATTAGGCTGTTTCAGGTTGGGCTAGATGCTCTTTGGACAGATGGAAGAAGGAGAAGGGGAAGAGTTGGTTTTTATATGCCAACCTTTTCCACCTTTTAAGGAGAATCAAATTGGCTTACAACCTCCTTCCCTTCCTCTCCCTACAACAGTCACCCTGGAAGGTAGGTGGGGCTGAGAGAGCTCAGAGAGAACAGTGACCAGCCCAAGGTCACCCAGCAGGCTTCACGTACAGGAGCGTGGAAACCAACCCAGTTCACCAGATTACAGTCCACCTCTGCCGCTCATGTGGAGGAGTGGGGAACGTGGTAAGTATCTCATTTAGACCAGATCTGATTTAAAGCGGATCCAGGAATATAGAAGACAGCTAAACTCCAATTCCTTTCCTCTCCTAGTTTTAAGTAGTGTTGCCAACTCAAGGTTGGGAAATTCCTGGAGATTTTGGGGTGGAGCCTGGGAAGACAGGGGTGTGGGGAGGGGAGGGGCACAGGAAGGTATAAATGCTATAGATTCCACCCTCTAACACAGCCATTTTCTCCTGGGGAACTGGTGTTGGTCATCTGGAGATTAGGGTTGCCAGGTCCTTCTTTGCCACTGGTGGGAGATCTTTGGGGTGGAGCCCAAAGGGTTTGGGGAGGGGAAGGACTTCAACGCATAAAATCCAATTGCCAAAGTGGGCCTTTTCTCCAGGTGAACTGATCTCTATTGGCTGGAGATCGGTTGTATTAGCAGATCTCCAGCTAGTACCTGGACGCTGGCAACCCTACTGGAGATAAACTATAATTCTGGGTGATCTCTTGGAGACTGGCAACCCTAGTTTTAAGTCTGGCTACGTCTCTCGGCTCTGAACCTCCTTTTAAAACAACAAACCATTCTAAGCTCCCACAATAACTTGTATCTTCCAAGCCATTCAAAAAAGTTGACATTCTCTTTGTGTATGAATCACATTATTGAGAATAATCCAATACTCATGGCTGTAAACGTCAGGTTAGCTACTGGCTTCAATAAATATAACAGTCGGCACTTTGGTTGTACAGCGGAGAGCCGGGCTTCTTTCCATGGAACGCTCTCTAGTCCTGGGATCTCGAAAACTCTCCAGCCAGCCGGGAAATAAACAAGCAAAGAGCCTCGAAAAGATTGGACAAACGTGTGAATTTTTTTTTTTTGGAAGGAGGGATTGTTCTGCAGAACGTATCATGCGGCGATATTCAGGGGGTGTGGAAATCTGAATGGGAGAAATGATGAATGGAAAAAGAAAAAAAAACACAACACCCTGGACTGAAACGCTTTTCCTTGTACAAAAGGACTTTAAAGATTTGGACCGAGCCTTGTTTTTCCTCTGTTGAGGTACAAGGTTTGGCCAGCCGCTGAGTATCACTTTTCTTTTGTATTGAATGCACAAAGCAGTCCTTGCAGGGCTAGCATGGGCAGGCATGTCTGTCTCCCAAGACACTGAAGAAAGATATCACTCAGGAAGGCCTTTGGAGTAAGGAAAAACCAGTGCTGAAGGGAAAGAGGAGGGCAGAATCTGGACAGGACATGACAAAGAAGGTACCTCTGCCTTACCAGTAGGGCTGGCAACCTCCCTAGGATTGCCAGCCTCCAGGTACAAGCTGGAGATCTCCTGCTATTGCAACTGATCTCATAGAATCATAGAGTTGGAAGGGACCACCAGGGTCATCTAGTCCAACCCCTTGCACAATGCAGGAAATTCACAACTCCCGGATTATTTTCTCCGCCCACCTGTGGTATCAGCTGGGCTTTGGGAAAAACAGAGTTTGGGAGATAGAAGGGGGAGGTTCAGCTCCTCTCACCTGTATGTTCCTTTTGATGTAGAAGCCCCCTCCTCTACTTTATACATGCATACAAATGAATTCCATTAAATTTATCTTGGCACCATTTAAAGGTCTGATCTGCATGGCTAGATTTGAGTCCAGAAGCAGATACCCGATGAAGAAGAACTGATTTTTATACCCTGCTTTTCTCTGCCTTTAAGGAGTCTCAGGGGGGCTTACAATCCTCTTCCCTTCCTCTCCTCACAACAGGCACCTTGTGAGGCAGGTGGGGCTGAGAGAGTTCGGAGAGAACTGTGATTGGCCCAAGGTCACCCAGCAGGCTTCATGTGGAGGAGTGGGAAAATGAAGGACCAGGCAAGTAGGTGATGTGAAAGACCTCTGCCCGAGACCCAGGAGAACTGCTGCCAGTCAGAGTAGACAATACTGACTTGAATAGACAAAGGAGAGGTCACGATGTAAGTCAAGATGGTGACTCATTTGAAAAGCAATGATCTCAAGAGCTGATTCAGTAGAAACTTGATGGTCTTAATCAATGGCCAGAGAGCCCTCTTGGCTTCTCTCTTTACCATGGCTACCTACCTTAAGTATGTCCTCTTGACCATAAATATCCTCTTTGCTAGAGACCTTTCCCTTGAGCATTTCCTGTTGAAACCCTTTCTGGCATACGCAGAAGGAGCATAAGAGCATAAGACCGTAAGAAAGGCCCTGCTCAATCGGACCAAGGTCCATCAAGTCCAGCAATCTGTTCACACAGTGGCCAACCAGGTGCCTCTAGGAAGCCCACAAACAAGACAGCTGCAGCAGCACCGTCCTGCCTGTGTTCCAAGGCACCTAATAGAATAGGAATGCTCCTCTGATCCTGGAGAGAACAGGTATGCATCATTAATATCTATTTTGACTAGTAGCCACGGATAGCCCTATTCTCATAAGAACATAAGAAAAGCCCTGCTGGATCAGACCCAGGCCCATCAAGTCCAGCAGTGGGCTCACACAGTGGCCAACCACGTGCCTCTAGGAAGCCCACAAACAAAACCACTGCAGCAGCATTTATCCTGCCTGTGTTCCACAGCACCTAATAGAACAGGCATTCTCCTCTGATACGATAGAGAATAGGTATGCATCATGACTAGTATCCATTTTACTAGTAGCCATGAATACCCCTCTCCTCCATGAACATGTCCACTCCCCTCTTGAAGCCTTCCAAGCTGGCAGCCATCACCACATCCTGGGGCAGGGAGTTCCACAATTTAACTATGTGTTGTGTGAAGAAATACTTCCTTTTATCCGTTTTGAATCTCTCACCCTTCAGCAGATGGCCCCCTTTTCTGGTATTATGAGAGAGAGAGAAAAGCTTCTCCCTGTCCACTCTCTCCACACCATGTATAAGAAGTCGGTGGCTAATTACACACTCCCCCTGCCGGTTTCTTTGCAAAGGGACCACTTCTGACACCACTAATGTGTCGTGAATTGCCAGCACAAATCAGCATAACAGGAAAAGAAAACAGCTCTCCGAAGGGTATTGCTCCATCTGAAAAAGAAAAGGATGCCATTAAAAATAAAAAGGACACGGAGAGCAATTATCTTTAAACAGAGCCAAAACAAGTCTACCCCTGTCCGACCCCCATCCAGATGGGAGCAGGCCAGATCATGTCAGTGAACTTATCCAGCGTCATGCATGCTCGGTCTCATTCATACAGTCCAATCCCCAACCGTACTCGGATGGGTGGAAATAACATGTTCTGCTCTGCTGCCTGATGTCATTCTGTTAGACTGGATAAGAGAAGCCAGGATCCCTCTCTTTCCAGAACAGGGGAGGTAATAAAAACACTCGAATTGCTGACAGCCAGGGAGGAGAAAAAACACTATTGTTCTCCCTGTACCGGATTTTCTCTTTATTTCTAAAGTGGGTCTGGAACCCCCAAGCAGGGCCCCAGTACAGGGGGGTCTGGGCATACTTGATCGTGACCCACGTTGTTTTGGAGGACGCAGTCATGGCTGCAAACTCATTTCCATGATGTAGACTATTGACCACATTTCAACAATTAATTTTTTTACATGAGATTGTATGTATGACTGTTCGAAGCACAGTTCCTTAGCATATAGCCAGCGTGGTGTAGTGGTTAAGAGTGATGGTGTGGAGTGGTGGACTCTGATCTGGAGAACCAGGTTTGATTCCCCACTCCTCCACATGAGCGGCCTATGCTAATCTGATTAACTGGATTTGTTTCCTCACTCCTACACATCAGGCCAGCTGGGTGACCTTGGGCTAGTCACAGCTCCCTTAGAGCTCTCTCAGCCTCACCTACCTCACAGGGTGTCTGTTGTGGGGAGGGGAAGGGAAGGGGATTGGAAGCCGGTTTGATTCTTCCTTAAGTGGTAGAGAAAGTAAGCTTATAAAAACCAACTCTTCTTCTTCTTCTTCTTCCACGCATATTGCCACAGATGTCCATTAGAGATGAGATGCATCCTCTGCCACCTCATATGGACATTTAAGATCTGGAGATCTCAGGGAGAGAGCTAAATCCTAGTGACGCGCAACTCTAGTATCTCCCAACTGAAATGTAAAAGGCATTGTGCCCTCACTGTACTCCCCAGGTGCCAACCCCAAATCTCCAGGAGCATCCAAACCTGGATCTGACAACCCTACCCCCCATCCCCCACCGGTGGCAAGGTGCATCCTGGCAACCCCAAGAAGCATCTATAGTCAAGTGAACAACAACCCAGACTTCCTGCCTCATTAGGATAATAGAATTTCTTCTAAATCCTATAGAGAGCCAGGGGATGCAGTGAAGTTAGCGGAAACTATGGACACTTTCACACAGCCCAAATAATGCACTTTCAATCCACTTTCACTGCACCTTAACAATCGTTTGCAAGTGGATTTTGCCAGTTCACACAGTAAAATCCACCTTCAAAGTGAATTGAAAGTGGATTGAAAGTGCATTATTTGGGCTGTGTGAAAGTGCACAAACTCTGCTAGCATGGTGTTGCAGGTAGGACATTGGGCTTAGCTGGTTCTGCCATGAACCTACTTGGGAGACCGTGGGCCAGATCTTCTTTCCCAGCCTCTCTACAGGGTTGCTTTCTGGGTAACATGGATCATCCATGCTACCCATAGCGCCTTGGACAAAGGCTGGCATAAAAGTATAATAAATGGGCAACTGAGTTTGCTTTGGTTTCAGCCAAGTTTAAGGGTTACAGAGGAGCAGTCCAGAGATGTTCTGAGAGTTCCATGTTCTAAGTGATTTTTAGCACTGCCATCATGATCCAGATTGGGTGCTGCACGTGCAGGAATTGAGGAACTTACCTGTGGCTGTTAGAGAGACACAGGGTAGAACCCCAGACCCAACCTGTGTACTCAAGTACTGCAGAAATCAGCTCTAAATTTGCAATCCTGTGCATGTGGGGGTTGATGGAAAGCACCGTCAAGTCGCAGCTGACTTATGATGACCAAAGAGGGTTTCCAAGGCAGAGGCATTCAGAGGCGGTTTGCCATTGCCTGCCTCTGCATTGCGACCCCTGGACTTTCTTGGCGGTCTCCTATCCAAGTACTAACCAGGGCCGATCCTGCTTAGCTTCCAAGATCTGATGCGATCAGGCTAGCCTGGCTCATCCAGATCAGTCCCTGCCGTGCGTACCTGGGAGAAATCGCACTGAGTAGGGTTGTGCATATCAATAAACCCAAATTGAAAATAAACCCGAAATTAGCCATTTCGGTAATTTTCAGGATTTGGGTTTAGTGGATACCAAAACCTGGGGATAAAGCTGAAGCCGAATAGGCAATTCCCCAAAAAGCCAAATAGATATTCGGCTTTTTTGGGTTCGGCTATTTGCCTTTGCTCAGAGGCACAGCTCTGTGCTTTCTCCCCTTTTTCTTTCTTGGGGGGAGGGTCTGGTTTTGTTAGGCCCCATATTGGGGCCCTTTTGCAGTCGGGGTCATGTAATCAGAGCCAACTTGATCTGACCAACTGACAGCAGTGAGCTGATCCGCACTTTAAAAGACGGGGCTCACCCAGTCCGCAGAACGTTAGTTTCTGTCAACTGCTTATGGGCATTCTGAAGAAGACTCCCTCACCCATGTGGATGAGCAATCTCCTTAAAATGATCATGACTTGGTCATGACTTTGGCTGGCTCCGATATCATTTCCCCGCACTGTGACCATCTTTTGGAATTAGATTTTTCATGACCACAGGATGTCATTTGCCACCAAAAGAAATGCTTTCCATGCCTTATTTCTCTTGCATTTAAGCCCTTTTCCTCTGTTTGGAAGCTAATTTGCATGGACATCATGCAAAGTGACCCAAAAATGAAGATAGCCCCCAGTCTTTGAGGCGCCAGCCTGGAATTGGCTCTTTCCACCAGTCCTCGGCAATGCTGAGCTTTTGAATCTGAAAAGTGATGGATAGCTCAGCTCGCACATGCCTGGAGGATGGGGGCGACCTCTTTGCTGGCTCATAAAATTGGACCCCCTGTCCCAAAGTTCACCAAACTTTGGTGACCATCTAAGGAGAGTCCCTTGCAGCCACACTGCAAATTTGAGAACTCTATCTCCAAAAATGTCCCCCAGGAGCTTTGAAAAAATCCCCATAGACTATAATGGGCCCAAATTTTTCAGTTAACCCCCAAATAAGCCAAATATTGAAATTTACCGGTATAGGTATTCGGCTTATTTCAGGTTTACTGAAAAAAATGGGCCCAATAAACCCGAACCCAAAATTTACTGTTTTTTTTTTTTTTTTGCACAACCCTACCACTGAGCAAAGTGGGATTTAATTCTACAAACCAGTATATTTCTCTTCAAAGAGGGCCAGTCAGAGCTCAACCGATTTGTATGAAGCAATTTTGGAAGAAGCACTTTTCAAGCACACCGCTAAAAGAACCCTATGCTTATCTTTGGCCTTCATATGTAAGCCCTCAGCAAAGAGGTCATCCATTGCTTCTTGAAGATACTGCCTATCATCTTTCTTAATGCAGGATTCTGTCAAAGCTAGGTGCTTAAAAGCTTGAAAAGGAAGCAAGGAGACCTTTCAGAAGGTCGCGGAGTTAAATAGTCGCAGGTCAACTGGAGCTCATTATCAGACGTGTGTGGGATTTGAGAACAAAGGAGCCAAACTGTCCGAATGAATCCTGGAACAGTCGCTTGCCGCTTGTCTGTCAATCTGGCCCTGCTTTCTACGATCCTTTGTTGAGACTCGACTCTTGCAAAGAATTGGAAATCGGTTTTGCAGAAACAACAGGCCAACGGCTGGTGTGGGTGTGGGGGCTCACCATTTAGAACCGATTTACGAAATCACAATGGAGAGTGATTCTTCTGTGCGTGCCTCAAAGAGAAAAGGATGGCCTTATTTGACCTGTGAGTTATTTTAAACAGTCCCTTTTCAATACTGGAGAGATTTCATTTAGAAAGTCAAAGTGAACCCTTTGGCTGGTGAATGACAGAAAGAGGGCGACCTTGATGAGAGGAGGGGGGGTATCACCTGATGCCGGGATCAGAGCGCTCCAGCCTTTGCAAAGGAGATCCATTAACATCCTCTTGTAGATGAGCGGAAAGCCAAAGGAGTGAGATGAACTTGGGATGTTGTAGCTTTGTCAGCGTGAACATCGCTGAACAAAGATGGGAGGGGGGGCAGTGAGTCGGAGAAAATAACATGTGGTTGCCAAGAGAAACATGCAGCACTGTAAACATCAAGAGGCTGTTAAGCAGGGGAGCAGAAAGAGAAGCCAGCGATGCTTGTAAAGCCAATCGGTTGGTCGGCTTTTCTGGTTAGTGCCACCCAAGCCCCAACCACACATGGATTTGGCTGTTGTTGTTGGGTTGCCAACTCTTGGTTGGAAACTGCCTGCAGATTTGAAGCTGGAGCCTTGGCAGGCCCCTTGGCAGGGTATAGCGCCATCGAGTCCACCCTCCAAAGCAGCCATTTGCTCCTGGGGAATTGATCTCTGTAGTCTGGAGACTCCAAGTCATTGATGAACAGGATGAACAGGTCCCAACACAGATCCCTGAGGGACCCCACTGCTCACATCCCACTACTGTGAGAACCCAGATGGAATCAGCCAACATGGACCCCTTTCCTCTTGTTCCAGGGCAATTTATCTCCTCTTTCTGCCGACCTCCTTTTAGGTCCAATCTGTCCTTCCTGAGGGCTTCCAGGAAGATGCTGTCTAGCGCTTTCCATCCCAAGTCTTGCTGTCATGTGTCAGATTCCACTCAAGATGTAAAGTGGCTATTTGCATATAAAAAGCTCTGAGGGGCGGGTCCTTGTCAGGGCCACTGACTGGATGGGTGATACCTGGGAGAGGTTAACTACTCCCTTTCCTGCCTGTCTTCTGCTAACAGAGAAAAACTTTAAAAACACAAAATTTGGGGTTTTTGCAGAACCCTAAAGTAAAAAGCATTTGTCCCCTAGCCAGCACAAACAGAAGGTGAACAGTCTTGTTTCTACTGTCTGTACATTTGTTCGTTTCCTTCTTTCTTTTATAGTCCTCTTCCTTTCTCACCAAGTCTCAAGGCAGATTACATAATTTCAATATGCAACAGAAACAACGGAGGACATACAAAAATTGCATTTATACAGGGAAAAGTCTGTCATTTAGGGTAACGGTTTCTTGGAGGCATTAGCTTGTTCTTAGTGCGTTATTCTCCACTTTCTGTAATTCAGTTTTTGCATTTATATGTCATGTCTTATTCTTTTTTATTACATTGTTTCCTAATTTTGTGATCCAATCTCGTTGCATGTTTTGCCTTCTATCTTCAGATCTAGAGGCGAATGGCTTAAAAAAAAAAAGAATTGTTCGGAATCTGGGGCAGACAACCGACCAACTGGGCATGATCCAATTCTCAGTGAAACCCAGCCAACCTGGCAATATGGCAACCTTACAAATAAACAGAATAATCTCTAAAATCATATGTTACAGAAACAATAGCAATAGCACAGTCCAGAACAAACATAATCAAAAAATATTTAATCTGTAAAGCTTTTAACTCTAAACTGGATTGTCCAACAATCCTATAGTCACTGGTGTAAACATTTATGGAAGAAGGAGAAGAAGAGATGGTTTTTATACCCCACTCTTCTCTACCTTTAAGGAGTCTCAAAGTGGCTTACAATCACCTTCCTTTCCTCTCCCCAGAACAGATACCTTTGTGATTTAGGTGGGGCTGAGAGAGTTCGAAGAGAACTGTGACTAGTCCAAGTTCACCCATCAGGCTTTGTGTGGAGGAGTGGGGAAACCAACCTAGTTCACCAGATTAGAATCTGCTACTCATGTGGAGGAAAGGGGAATCAAACCTGGTTCTCCAGATCAGAGTCCACCGCTCCAAACCACTGCTCTTACCACTACACCACGCTGGCTCCCAAGTGAAATGATGTTTTGGTCTAGAAAACACCTGTGGAAAAGGCTTGTCAGTTTTGGTCCACCATAACTGATCTTCTGGGAGCTGTTGAGCACACCTCTTATTGTAGGTGAGAGAGTGTCAGGAACTCGTTGAGAAACTCTTGAGAAGTTCTGAAGGAAGCCAGAGTTCTTGGGCGCACGGTTTTGAAAATCAGTTGTAACAGTTATGCTCAATTAGCTTAAGGCAGAGACGGGAATTAGAAGACCAACCGCATTCTTCCTAATTCTACGTTTCTCCATTCAGTGGGAACGGTAGCGCTGTAGTCAATATTCAATTGCACGCTAGTGTCTAAAGCGCCAGAAAATTATGGGCTGAGCAAATTAGAGGTTGAGCACTAATGCATGTGTGGGAATTTTACAGCTGGGAACCGGTGAGCGAAATGAAGAGCGTTTTCCATTTGTATGTTTAGCGTTGGGCTTGCACGTCCATCTTCCCGCACTGCATCATGCACCTCAAGGAAAAAGGGTTATTAAAGAGACTGACTGCCATCTGTGGGTTTGCTAATGACGCATAAATGTATTTGGCTTCTTCTTTGGCATGTGGGGGAAAGACTGGGTCTGAATGAGGGCCATGTTTCAATGGCTTCTTGGAGATTTGCATGAGAAAAGCAAAGAGAAACACCATCCTTGTCACTAAGCACTAGATTAGTAAATGATAAACCAATGAAGGAGGACTTGAGAGCAGAGAGGTCCTAGGGGGAGCTTCTTTGGTGTTCGATGTTGTGTGTTTCTACTGCCTGCTTGAGTCTTGGGGGCCAAATACAAAGGCACCTGAATGGAACTAAAAACAGGAAGCTTTGGTTCATTCCTTAGGCTGAGTGACTAGTATAATGCTGAGAAGAAGAAGAAGAAGAAGAAGAAGAAGAAGAAGAAGATTGGTTTTTATACCCAGCTTTTCTCTACCTTTAAGGAGACTCAAACTGGCTTACAATTGCCTTCCCTTCCTCTCCCCACAACAAATATCTAGTGAGGGAGGTGGATAGGGTTGCCAGCTCTGGGTTGAACTTGGGAAATACTTGGTTATTTTTGGGGCGGAGCCTGAAAAGGGCAGGGTTTGGGGAGGGGAGGGATTTCAACACCATAGAGTCCAGTTGCCAAAGCGGCCATTTTCTCCAGGGGAACTGATCTCTATTGGCTGGAGATCAGTTGTAATAGCAGGAGATCTCCAGCTTCTACCTGGAGGTTGGCAATGTGGGGCTGAGAGAATTCGGAGAGAACTGTGACTGGCCCGTCACCCTGCAGGTTTTGTGCATAGGAGTGGGGAATCCAACCCGGTTCTTCAGATTGGAGTCTGCTGCTCATGTGGAGGAATGGGGAATCAAACTTGGTTCTCCAGATTAGAGTCCACCGCTTTTAATCACTACACCACGCTGGCTCTACTCATTACCAGCAATACCATCACAGCCAAACACTCTTGGCTTGGCAATAGACTCTGTCTTCCTTATGCCTCTGGGCTTGTCAACATCTCTGGCCTCTTCCTGTACCCATGCAGGGAGAAAATCCTCCTCTCTGGAAACCGAAAACCAATAGCCTCTCTTCCCTTTGCTTTCCCCCACTGGTTGGAGTAGAAGATGCTTTGGAAGTGCCCAAGAGGTACCATGTGCATTTGCAGAGAGCAACCAGTGGCTCTATTGTTGGAAGATGTGTGGCTTGGAGCCTCCCAAGGTCTTGTGTTTGGCCTTGCTCCCATGGAATAGAGTCCAATTGCCATAGTGGCCATTTTCTCCAGGGGAACTAATCTCTATCGCCTGGAGATCAGTTGTAATAGCAGGAGGTCTCCAGCTACTACCTGGAGGTTGGCAACCCTACTTATGGAGTTCCGTAGGGCCATTAAGATGGAGCTATTCCACCAAGCTTAAGGTTGAGGGCAGCTACGGTTTGCTTCATCAATGCTGGCCTCCCTACCCTACTCCACCACCCACCCACCCCGAGTGTTTTATGTTCTCAGCAGGCTCTGCACTGTATTCAACCCCCCAGCAGACCCTGTTGTGGTCTTATGTTGCAATTAAATGCGCCACTGGAGATGTGTGATTTTTATAGTTTTTATAAGGCTGGTTTTAGAATTCATTGTTTTAATTAAGTTTACAATGTTTTATAGTACATTGTATATTTACATAACTATGTTAGCTTCCCTGAGCCCAGCTTTGTCTGGGGAGGGAGGGCTATAAGTTTGACAAATAAATAAATAATATTTAAATAAATAAGTTTATTAATAAATAAGTTAGTATCAATTTTGAGTAGTAGACATGGATAGCCCTCTCCTCCGTGAACATGTTCACTCCCCTCTTAAAGTCTTCCAAGTTGGCAGCCAACACTACATCCTGGGGCAGGGAGTTCCACAATTTAACTACGTGTTGTGTGAAGAAATACTTCCTTTTGTCAGTTTTGAATCTCTCCCCCTCCAGCTTCAGCAGATGATCCCACGTCCTGGTATTATAAGAGAGGGAGAAAAGCTTCTCCCTGTCCACTCTCTCCATACCATGCATCATTTTATAGACCTCTATCTCTTCGTGTTCCCCCCAAAAAGAGCTTCTCCTTGTGGGCTTTCCTTCTGTCTTCTAACTGGGAGGGAAGAAGGGATTCCTCCATGATAGCCCATCTTTTTGGGTGGCCGTACATAGCCCCACCTGGACGGGGAGAGAGCGTATTATTTTTGGCGACCCTCTTTCTGTAATCGTCGCAATAGTTTTGCAAAGAGCTCTTCTGCCTGCTGTGCGGGTGAATCCACAGCCTGTCTGGAATTTAATTGTGGGCTTAACATGGAACACAGATTGCTGTTTTTTCCCCAGAAAAGAGAGGTGGATCAGACCCGAGAGCTAGAAAGGGCTAACCAGAAAAAGCAAACAAAATATGCCACCGGCGTTTATTAATGCTGGAAATAGCAACATTGGGAGGTTGGCCGGTCCATGTGGGAGTTGGGAGGGCACTTGGTAACTAGCGGAGACATTTTGAACAAATAGGCTTAAGATAAATTTCATTCGGGGGCAGGGGAAGCCAAGGCCCTGAAGAGAAATTAGAAGTGTTCAGAATTGCAAAATGCTACTGGGTGTCTGTGGATATGGTTTTAAGGGTATGGAGCTGGTGCATACTGGGAGAATAGCATTATGTGATCCTGCCCTACCCTCTAGGCACCCCTGCCTTGTCTTTAGACCAAGCCTGTGGGCTAGGGTTGCCAACCACCATGTAGTAGCTGGAGATCTCCCACTATTACAACTGATCTCCAGGTTTCAGAGATCAGTTCCCCTGGGGAAAATGGCAGCTTTGGCAATTGGACTCTATGGCATTGAAGTCCCTCCCCTCCCCAAATTCCACATTTTCCATTGAGGAAGGCCTAGCAGAAACGGGGAAGGTACCTATATGTAACCAAAGTTGATGGATTTTGATGCATGGTCTTTAATATTTACAATTTGATTAAAGATTTTGAGATCCAATACAAATTTAAATCTTTTAGAATTCACAGAATTATAGAATCAGAATCATAGAATCATGGAGTTGGATGATCTGCCTAAGGTCATAGAATCAGCATTGCTGACAGATGGCCATCTAGTCTCTGCTTAAAAACCTCCAGGGAAGGAGAGCTCACCTCCTCCCGAGGAAGCCTGTTCCACTGAGGAACCCGCTCTAACTGTTGGAAAATTCTTCCTAATATCTAGACAGAAACTCTTTTGATTTAATTTCAACCTGCTGGTTCTGGTCTGACCTTATGGGGCCACAGAAAACAACTCGGCACCATCCTCTCTATGACAGCCCTTCGAGTACTTGAAGATGGGTATCATATCACCCCTCAGTCTTCTCCTCTCCGGGCTAAACATACCCAGCTCCTTCAGCCTAATTGACTGGGGGTTGTTCTGCAGAGACAGGCAATGGCAAACTGCCTCTGCTTGTCTCTTGCCTTGAAAACCCCATCATTCTGGGGCCTCCATGAGTCTGTTGCCTATATTATTTTGCCTTCCTCTGGGCACAGAGCAGGGGTCACTGGGAGAGGGGAGGAGGTAGATGTAAATTCCCTGCGTTGTGCAGGGAGTGGGTCTAGATGTCCCTTGAGGTCTCTTCCATCTCTGTGTTTCTGCAACAACAGCACACAATTATTATCCTGTGTTTGGAATGCACCCAAGGTCAACTTGGGTCAATCGTAGGTGCCTGCATACCTCTATGTACGTGTGTGTGTGTGTGTGTGTGTGTGTGTGTGTGTGTGTGCCTTCAAGTCACTTCCGACTCATGGCAACCCTATGAATCAATGTCCTCCAAAATGTCCTGTCTTTGACATCCTTGCTCAGATCTTGCAAACTGAGGGCTGTGGCTTCCTTGATAGAGTCAATCCATCTCTTGTTGGGTCTTCTGCTTTTCCTGCTGCCCTCAACTTTTCCTAGCATGACTGTCTTTCCTAGTGACTCTTGTCTTCTCATAATGTGACCAAAAAATGATAGCCTCAGTTTAGTCATTTTAGCTTCTAGGGTCAGTTCAGGCTTGATTTGATCTAGAACCCACTGATTTGTTTTTTGGGCAGTCCAGGGTATCCGTAACCCTCTCCTCCAACACCACATTTCAAAGGAATCGACTGTATTCCTATCAGTTTTCTTCAAAGTCCAGCTTTCACACCCATACATAGTAACAGGGAATACGATGGCATGAATTAGCTTAATCTTGGTGACAAGTGACACATCCTTACACTTCAGAATCTTTTCTAGCTCCCTTCATGGCTGCCCTTCCCAGTCTCAATCTCCTTCTGATTTCTTGGCTGCAGTCTCCCTTTTGGTTGATGGTGGAGCCAAGGAATAGAAAGTCTTCAACTATTTCAATTTCCTCATTGTCTACCTTAAAGTAGTGTAATTCTCCTGTAGTCATTTCTTTTGTCTTCTTGATGTTCAGCTGTACATACAAGAGAAAATGGTGGACTTGAGTTCTTCCCACTCTCAAGGAAACTTTATTTCTGCCAGAAACAACCACAAAATTTCTTTAGAAGGCATAACTGAGAAAGATCTGAGGCAATCATCTTTAAGCATTTTTCTGCCCGTTTGTCTTCTCGGAGCAGTGGAAGCGGAGTGTGAAATATGAATTCCCATGACCCGTGACCCGTTTCCACTGGGTAAATATAGCTTCTTGCTGTCCCGCACTATCACATGCCAGTCAATGCTGACAATTTTCCTCTGAGGTGCGATCATTCAAGCAGGAGGCTTCTTAATGAAAATACAGGGTGGGGAGTCTTCTTCCGAAAATCCGTCTCTTGTCTCTCATGCAACAAATCCTCCAGGGAAGGATATTAAATTAGGGATTTGGAGGCTGCATGAAAGCAAGTAATGTAAGGGGAGAGAATCACAAATAGACCCCCACAGAAAGAGAATCCACCTTCATTATTGCAGAATGAAGAATCGATGGGGGGGGGGTGTCCATTATGCATTTAGAAGCAATACTATGATTCATTAATGAACGGCTTTATTTCCTTGCAAAGGGGTTTCCTACAGGAACAATACCCTGAAAAGTACTACTGGGTGTGCCACAGCAGAATCGTAGGGTTGCCAACTGCTTCCAGGTGGCACCTGGAGACCTCCCAGAAAGACAATTGACCTTCAGCCTACAGAGATCAGTTGCCCTGGAGAAAACAGCTGCTTTGGAGGGTGGACGTGATGGCATTGTCCCCCGTTGTGGTCTCTCCCCTCCCCAAAACCTGCCGTCTCCAGGCTCCACCCTCAAATCTCCAGGAATTTCCCAACCTGGAGTTGGCATCCCTAAGTGTGACCTGGCTGACTGCCCTCTGCCTTGATGAAAAGTCTGGAACTGTGTATAGACCAACAAAATATAAAATGGTACCCAACTATTGGTGTAAACTTATATTCAAGACTCACAATGTGTTTGTATATAAATATAAATTCAATAGTAGCCAAGGTACATATTACATTTGTAATGCAAGTCTTACAAAATGACCCTTTATAATACAGACTAAATATCAAACAATTCTTTTATACAGGGATTCTGCATATATCATATGCTGCAAGTTGTCTCCTTCATGTAGCAGCCAAATTCTGTGTTGTTAACAAGCTCTTAGGTTTCACTTGTTTTCATTCTCAAACTTCCAAACTTCTTTCTGAGCAGGATCTTAATGGGATATATTAATACATACATAGAGTTCCTCAGATCCTTATATAATGTTTTTATCTTAGGCTATGCTGTTTTGTTCTCTTGGTGAGTTGCCAATGCATAGTGACCTTCACTCCACTCCTAAGTGTGACCTGGCTGACTGCCCTCTGCCTTGATGAAAAGTCTGGAACCGTGGAGCTGGCAAACAAACTATTAAAAACAGCAACAAGAACCCTGGATTCGAGGATGCCAGATAGTTGCTGTTTCTCTGCTATGAAGCGTAGAGACCAGAGGAGGGGGCAGCAGATGGACATAAGGGTCAAAGAGGCAGGCAGAACCGGGCAGGAGTGTGCCAATTTGAAGCTCTCGTTTCCTTCTTTAGAAATCACACATTCGTTACCTTTGTCGTTTCGACCCATTTTCCTTTTCATCCTTTTCTTCTTGTATCTGACGAGGGAGCTTTGACTCTCGAAAGCTCACACCCCGAAAATCTTGTTGGTCTCTAAGATGCTGCTGGACTCGAACCTGTCTCTTCTCCTGCAGACTAAAACGGCTACCCTCTGAAATGATCTTTTTTCTCTCTAAGGAGCTTACCCTTCCCTTTCTCCAAGGTTGTGTGTCTTAAGTGCTGTCAAGTCGCTCCTGACTCATGGTGACCCTATGAACCAATGTCCTCCAAAACGTCCTGTCCTTAACAGCCTTGCTCAGGTCTTGCAAATTGAGGGCCGTGGCTTCCTTTATGGAGTCAATCCATCTCTTGTTAGGTCTTCCTCTGTTCCCGCTACCTTCGACTTTTCCTAGCATGATTGTCTTTTCCAGTGACCCTTGTCTTCTCGTGATGCGACCAAAGTATGACAGCCTCAGTTTAGTCATTTTAGCTTCTAGGGTCAGTTCAGGCTTGATTTGATCTATAACCCACTGATTTGTTTTTTGGGCAGTCCACGGTATCCGTAACACTCTCCTCCAGCACCACATTTCAAAGGAATCTACTTTCTTCCTATCAGCTTTCTTCATTGTCCAGCTTTCTCTATGGTTAGGCTGAGAAAAAGAATCTGGACCAAGGTCATCCAGTGAGCTTCATGGAAAAGTGGGAATTTCCACTCAGGACTCTGAGATCATCACTAGGGTTTCCAGCACCTGGTTGGGAAATACCTATAGGTGCTGAGGATGGAGCCTAAGGAGGGCAGGGTTTGGGGAGAGGAGGGACTTCAGTGAGGTATGCCATAGAGTCCACCTTCCAAAACAGCAATTTCTCCAGGGGAACTGATCTCTGTCACCTGGATATCAGTTGTACTAGTGGGAGATCTCCAGCCACCACCTGGAGGTTAGCAACCCTACTCATCAAGTTTTTGGAGGAAGATGTCATGAACATATGAAGATGTAAGGTGTCATGAACACACGAAGCTGCCTTATACTGAATCAGACCCTTGGTCCATCAAAGTCAGTATTGTCTACTCAGACCGGCAGTGGCTCTCCAGGTTCACAGGCAGAGGTCTTTCACATCACCAACTTGTGTGGTCCCTTTAACTGGAGACGCTGGGGTCAGGGAATGAATCTGAGACCTTCTGCGTGCCAAACAGATGCTCTACCATTGTGCTCTACCATAACCCGTCCCACCTGGATATCAGTTGTAATAGTGGGAGATCTCCAGCCACCACCTTGGGCAAGTTACAGTTCTCTTAGAGCTCTCTCAGCCCCACCTACCTCACAGGGTGTCTGTCGTGGGGAGGGGAAAGGAAGAAGATTGTAAGCCATTTTGAGTCTCTTTTAAGTGGTAGAGAAAGTTGGCATATAAAAACCAACTCTTTTTCTTCTACCACTAAGCCACAGCCCTTCATATGAAGCAGCTTTATACTGAAACAGGCCCTTGGTCCATCAAGGTCAGTATTGTCTATTCTGACTGGCAGCAGCTCTCCACCATCTCAGGCAGAGGTCTTTCATATCACTTACTGCCAGATCCCTAAACTGGAGATACTGGGGGTTAAACCTGGGACCTTCTGCATGCCAAGCAGATGCTCTATCACTGAGCCATGGCCCCTCCCCAACCGAACTGAACTGAATTAATACAACGTTCTTAAAGGCAAAACACAACTTAATCAGAAATGTTTGAAAATAATGCCTAAAGTGTAAGACTCAAGAACGCAATAAAAAAAAACCCTGAAGGGCATTGTAAGAACATCACTATCGAAATAAAATCCAAAAATGCATTGAAACTCAGCCAAAGGGCCATCTTTTCTAGCTTTCCGCAGTGGATTTAACACAACATTGAGCTCTGCAGGGGTCTGCTGGGGCCACAGCAGGATTGGGAATTATTGGCAGTGAATACAACATTAAAATGCAGTTAAATTTGCACTTCAGCCTCTGGCACAAACTTTTTGCATTCTTTTAAAAAGTGGCACAAGTTTCTAAGGCTAAAGGCTCCCTTAAGAACATAAGAAAGGCCCTGCTGGATCAGACCAAGGCCCACCAAGTCCAGCAGTCTGTTCACACAGTGGCCAGCCAGGTGCCTCTAGGAAGCCCACAAACAAGACAACTGCAGCAGCACCATCCTGCCTGTGTTCCTCTGCACCCAATATAATAGGCATGCTCCTCTGATACTAGAGATAATAGGTATGCAGCATGACTAGTATCCATTCTAACTAATAGCCATGAATACCCCTCTCTGTCCACTCTGTAAGCCCTCCAAGCTGGCAGCCATCACCACATCCTGGGGCAGGGAGTTCCACAATTTAACTCTGCGTTGTGTGGAGAAATACTTCCTTTTATCTGTTTTGAATCTCTCACCCTCCAGCTTCAGCAGATGACCCAGCGTTCTAGTATCATGAGACAGGGAGAAAAGCTTCTCCCTGCCCCCTCTCTCCATACCATGCATAATTTTATAGACCTCTATCATGTCTCCCCTTAACTCTCCTTTGCAGGTGGGGACACAAAGACCAGGGCTTCTGAAGGATGATCTGAATTGACAGACTAGACATTGAAGGTAGGGTTTCCAGGTTTCCTGACTGCTGCATTTTATACCAGGTGTAGTTTCTGGACCATTTTCAAAGGCAGCCACACTTGGTAAAACTCGCTTTTAGGAGCGATCTTGCAGATTGTGAATTTTTATATGAATAAATTCTTTCATATACTGTAATCCTCCTGGAGTCTCGGCGAGAAAGGCAGGCTGTAAATGAGGGAAATAAATAGAATAAAAATCGAAGTGTTGGCCTTTTTGAAGTATCTCTACTTTACAGACCCGTGCTGGTTTTAAATTAGTTTAATTATCCTGGCTTTCCCAGAAATTGTCCTGGAATTTTCATTTGATGAAGCTGCCAATTCTAGCTCCCCTCCCCCCTTAGATAACTCAAGCATACCTTAGAGCAGTGATGGCGAACCTTTTAGAGACCGAGTGCCCAAACTGCAACCCAAAACCCACTTATTCATCGTAAAGTGCCAGCACGGCAATTTAACCTGAATACTGAGGTTTTAGTTTAGAAAAAAACCCTCATACGTTAACATCTTATGCTCACAAGCATAAAATGATTCAAACAAAGTAAGGAAAGCAATCCCAAGTGCTTTAATTGATTTAAAATTATTTGGCAGAGAATTCCACACTTTAAGGATTTCATTTTCAGAACTAACTGTACTATCCTTTGTCATCCATAAAATTAAATCATGGCAATGACTGACAAACACCATTTTCCCCATCTGCATTCTCAAAACTCTGCAGGGGGGCTTATTGTTGAGTTGTGCATCTGAGTGGCAAGTCCAAGGCAAAACCTCTCTTTCACAAATAGACACACACACCCCCATGCAGTTTTGAGACTCTGGATGGGGTAAATGTGCATCTCAGTGGCAAGTCTAAGGCAAAACCTCTCTTTCACAAATAGACACCCCCCCCCCATGCAGTTTTGAGACTCTGGATGGGGTAAATGTGCATCTCAGTGGCAAGTCCAAGGCAAAACCTCTCTTTCACAAATAGACACCCCCCCCCCCATGCAGTTTTGAGACTCTGGATGGGGTAAATGTGCATCTCAGTGGCAAGTCCAAGGCAAAACCTCTCTTTCACAAATAGACACCCCCCCCATGCAGTTTTGAGACTCTGGATGGGGTAAATGTGCATCTCAGTGGCAAGTCCAAGGCAAAACCTCTCTTTCACAAATAGACACCCCCCCATGCAGTTTTGAGACTCTGGATGGGGTAAATGTGCATCTCAGTGGCAAGTCCAAGGCAAAACCTCTCTTTCACAAATAGACACCCCCCATGCAGTTTTGAGACTCTGGATGGGGTAAATGTGCATCTCAGTGGCAAGTCCAAGGCAAAACCTCTCTTTCACAAATAGACACCCCCCATGCAGTTTTGAGACTCTGGATGGGGTAAATGTGCATCTCAGTGGCAAGTCCAAGGCAAAACCTCCCATTCACAAATGGCCAATAACCCCTGTCCTGAGCCCAGGCCTCCCCGGGCCACCTCGGGACTTCCCAGACACCGGCGGGGGCTAGCCACCACCCGCGGGGGGAGAAAAGGGGTCAGGACGGCAGGATAAAAGCCCCTCCCACCCGTCCTTTCCTCCGCCCGCCGACAAACCTCCACAGTTGGGCGCCTGGCCGGGGGGGGGAGGGGGGCGAAGCGCCGACGACACCATCCCCAGACAGGAGCCGACCACCACCACCTACCTTTCCCCTGCAGGTTCCCCAAAGGCAAAAAGGGCAGACGCCCCTGAACCTGCCCAACTGAAGAGGGGTGGGGGGCCTTCTGGCAGGCGGGGAGTCCAGCCCCCCTGACACATGTGTGTGTGTGCACGCGCGCACCCTACTCCTCCACGTGGGCCCCTCCAGAGGGCCGCGGGGGACAGCCGGCCAGCCGGCTGCTGGGAGTGAGAAGGGCGGCTGGGCGGAACACCCTCCGGGGGGGCGGAGGGGCACCAGACGCCGAAGGAGGCGCGACAGCGTCAGCGAGAGGAAGCGGCGACGGGCTCCCCTCTTCCGGGCAGCGAGAGGCGAGGAGGCCCGGCTCAACGGCCGGGGAAAGAGCAGCGGGAGGCCCTGATGCGCGCACCCCCTGCAGGGATTTCTCCCCCCACAGCCAGGCCCGGGAGTGGCGCGGGAGGCAGCAGGGAGGGGGGGGTTCTCCGCCCCCCCCTCGGCTCTGGGCAGGGGGGGATCGGGACTGAGGCTGGGGTGGAAAAATTTGGCAAGGAGTCCAGGAAAGGGGGGCTTTGAACCGAGCGGTTCAAAGCCCCCACGGCCCAGCTGAGCAGCCGCCTGCCTACAGCCTCCCCCATCCGGGGCGGGGCGGAGCCGGAAAGGTCAGCAGCTGGGAGGAACCACGCGTGCCGGCAGAGAGGGCAACGCGTGCCGGAAGTGGCACGCGTGCCATAGGTTCGCCAACACAGCCTTAGAGATATCATGAGTTCGGTTCCAGACCACCGTAATAAAGTGAATATTGCAATAAAGAGAGGTGCATGATTTTTTGGGTTTCCCAGTGCATATAAAAGTTATGTTTACACTATACGGTAGTCTCTTAAGCTCTGAGAGCCAGTGTGGCATAGCGGTTAAGAGCAGTGGATTGGAGCGGTGGACTCTGATCTGGAGAATCGGGTTGGGTTTCCTATTCCTCCACATGAGCAGCGGACGCTAATCTGGTGAACTCAAATCTCCCCATTCCTACACATGAAGCCAGCTGGGAGAACTTGGGTTAGTCACAAATTTGTTCGAGCTCTCTCAGCCCCACCTACCTCACAGGGTGTCTGTTGTGGGGAAGGGAAGGTACAGAAAGTGGTACAGAAAGTCAGCATATAAAAACCAACTCTTCTTCTTCCTCTTCTTCAGTGTGCAAAAGCATTGTGTCTATGTACTGTAATAATAATGCAAAAGTTTGAAATATTGTGAGAATTACCAAAATGTGTCACAGACACATGAAGGGAGAACATGCTGATGGAAAAATGGCGCCGATAGACTTGCTCAAAAACACAATATCTGCGAAGTGCATTACTGCGAACCACAATAAAACGAGGTACACATGTACAGTTCCCACAGTTCCTCAGGGATCAAGTTGCAATCTTTTTGACAGGTTTCTACTGTTGTGCTTTAACAGGCCTTCCAGATGCAGGACTGGGCTGGCAGAGGTTTTATTATTGTCTATTCACTAGGGTTGCCAACCTCTAAAGGGGGCCTGGAGAGTGATCCTAGAATTACAACTGACTACAGAAATCAGTTCCCCTGAAGGAAATGGCTGCCTCAGAGGGTAGAAGCTACGGCATTATATCCCCCTGAGGTCCTACCCCATAAAACCCCGCCCTCACCAGGTTCCACCCTCAAATCTCCAGGAATTACCCAACCATGACTTGGCAACCCTAGCTGCAGAACGGATCAAGGCAGTGTTACAGTCAGGGAAGTCAGTCCATTACCTTCATCCGGAGACTCGGAGTCTGCCGTTGGAAATTGGCCTTGGGTTCTGGAGATGAAATGAAATTTCCAGTTTGAAACTGGCGCTCGGATTTGGGTGCAGAATTTATGGCAAAATTTTATTGGGATTTTCCAGCGCTAGGGAAAAAATCCTGCCTGTTTGGCAGACAGAGGTTGGCTGTACCAGAGGAAGTTTTTGTGCAGCCTCTTGCTTAGGGTTGCCAACTCAAGCTTGGGGAATTCCTGGAGATTTGCGGGGAGGGCAGCATTTTTAGAAGGCAGGAAGCTCCAAAGGGATGTGATATAACCTCATCCACTTTCCAAAGCTGCCATTTTCTCCAGGGAAGCTGATTGCTGTGCTTTGGAGATCATTTATAATTCTGGGAGAATGCTAGGCATTCAACCAGGAGTAGGGCTGCCAAACTCCAGGTACTTAAGGGAACAAACACCTATGCTGAAATAGTAGAGACACTGGGAACAACAGCACGAGGCTCATATATTTACAATGTTAAATACACATTATGAAAAATAATACAAGGAGTGGAAATTGTCAATCCAATTATATATTTTAACCCAAAAAAATCCCAAAGGAAAATAGTAGAAAATAAATTGTAGGACATGTTACTCCACATGCCTGAAATAATCACACAAGGTAACCTCAAACACAGCCACGCAGGGCTTAAAGCAGCTGCAAAATAGCCACGCAGGGCTTAAGACAACTGTTATGCAATTATAAGCCTCACAGGTCTTATTAACGTATTGCAGCCATATAAGGCAAAACAAATTCATATAGTCCATGTGCAGCTGGCACTACTAGCCAAGCAATTGTAATTTACGCTGGGTTCCTCCTATTACAAGAGCAGACATACTAACTGCCTTGGATACGTTCTGATGAAGACAAAGGGTCGAAACAGGGCGATAATCCGGACCCCTGTAAAATACACGCCCCGGACTGGATAGTTCGTGAGACCCCAACTTCGTACAACAAGACAGTGCACTAAACGGGATACAGTTCCATGTATGCACTTAACAACAAGGCGTCCAACTGTTGAAATTTTGAATGGACTATATATGGACAATGACTCCAAGAGATGTAATATCTTGTTGGTTTAGATAAGAAACACTGTATATAATAGTTGTTTACTTTAAATTGCTCACTGTATATACAATATAGCACTCTTTTGCAACATTTTTTTGTTTTATTCTGCTGTGGAAATAGGGTACAACCTCCAGGTACAAGCTAGAGATCTCCTGCTATTACAACTGATCACCAGCCGATAGAGATCAGTTCCCCTGGAGAAAATGGCTGCTTTGGCAATTGGATTCTACGGCATTGAAGTCCCTCCCCTCCCCAAACCCTGCCCTCCTTTGGCTCCACCCCAAAAACCTCCCACCAGTGATGAAGAGGGACCTGGCAACCCTAACCAGGAGGTTGGCAACCTGACTCTTGCTCCATAGTCCTGTTTTGCATGGTCCTGTGGCTCAGTGGTAGAGCATCTGCTTGGCATGCAGAAGGTCCCAGGTCCAATCCCCAGCCTCTCCAGTTAAAGGGACTAGGCAAGTAGGTGATGTGTAAGACCCCTGCCTGAGACCCTGGAGAGCCACTGCTGGTCTGAGTAGACAATACTGACTTTGATGGACCAAGGGTCTGATTCAGTATAAGGCAGCTTTATGTATGTGTTCATGTATGTATGTGTTATCCGGGTTAGACACAGCTGGTGACGCACCATTGCTAAACTCTTGCTGGAGAAAGGTCTTCAGAGAGATCAGCCAGCAAGCAAGAATCATACAAACACCTAAATGGTCAGAGCAGGTCATGTGACAAGCCTTCCACTGTTTTCCCCGACTCCATTGACATGTCCGGCTCATGTCTAACCCCTGCGGGTTGAACACATGCACACATGAAGCTGCCTTATACTGGATCAGACCCTTGGTCCATCAAAGTCAGTATTGTCCACTCAGACTGGCAGCGGCTCTCCAGGGTCTCAGGCAGAGGTCTTTCACATCACCTACTTGCCTGGTTCCTTTAACTGGAGATGCCAGGGATTGAACCTGGGACCTTCTGCATGCCAAGCAGATGCGCTACAAACTGAGGCAAAGCCCCTCCCTGTAAATTAACCATTGAACATGTATGAAGCTGCTCTTCCATTGCTGGTGGCTTCGGGATCAACTACACATTACAGTTTCATCCAGTCGAGACCCGTAGCACCTTAGAGACTATCAAGGTTTTGGGGGGTATGAGCTTTGGAGAGTCAAAGCCCCCTTCATCAGATACCTTCATCAGTTTCATCCATGTTTACTGTAAATTATTTCCAAAAAATATTCTGCAAATTTAACTGACAGAATTGCTTTAGTTAAGCTACCTGTGTTGCCTGTTTTGGTGGGCAACCTCACCGTGTCAGCCTTGGTCCCCCTCCACTGCTCAGTAAGGCAGTTGGGAAATACCTGGAGATTTGGGGGTGGAGCCTGAGGAGGTCAGGGCTTGGAGAGGGGAGGGACTTCAATGCCATAGGGTCCCATTGCCAAAGCAGCCATTTTCTCCAGGGGAAGTGATCTCTGTCGCCTGGAGATCAGTTGTACTAGTGGGAGATCTCCAGCCACCACCTGGAGGTTGGCAACCCTACCCTCTGCCCCACCACAACCTGGGCCTGATGGGTAGGGTTGCCAGGCCCCTCTTTGCCACCAGCGGGTGGTTTTGGGGGCAGAACCTGAGGAGGGCTATCTCCAGCAAGTACCTGGAGGTTGGCATCCCTACTGATGAGGGCCAAGCTGCAGACTGCAGCAGTGGAAGATTGTTTTTGACAGGAGAAAAACACAGTTAACGGCACAAAGAATTGCAAATTGACAAATGTTTGGACAGAAGATGAAAGAACGCCCAGTTGGCAGCCCCGGCAGGCGCAGCTCACAAACGGTGTGATTGGCACGGCTCTCAGGGAGGTGGCTGAGGGAGAATCATCTCCCTGAAAGGATATTAGCTCTTTTTGAATAGCCCATCATCCCTTCCTTGAGAGACAAACAGCCCATTAACCGGCCCAGGGGAAAGGGAGGCTGGCGGCTCGCCTGCTGGTTTTGCTTTTTAAGAGCTGGGCTTGGTTGTCGTTCTCAAAAGAGTTGCCAGACACAGAGACAGGGATTTCAAAAGGTCCACAGGGTCCCGGGCGTTCTCCTTTATTCCACAGGGCCAGTGGAGGAATGGGAAACATGTAGGGTTGCCAACCTCCAGGTACTGGAAAAGATCCAAACAGCACTACAATGTAATCTTAGCAAAAGGTAAGTTTATCTAAGTGCAGGTAAGTGCAAAAAGGTTACAAGCCTCGGAGACCTTGATAGAAATGCTTTTGGTCCCTTTCGAAATTGATATGAATATTATAAACTTTTCTGATATGTATAGCTGATGAAGCCACGTGCGAAACGTGTGTATGATCTAGACGACACGTCCGGACACCTCCTCTTGGCACCTCCTCGCTGTGGTCCTTGTTTCTGACATCTTGTGTCCAGCTACCTTGAAGCACAGGAAAGTTTTTCATGGACAGTGATATGGTTTCTATGTGATTCATTGGACAATTTCCTTCGCTATATTGTATATCTTGCTGGACTATTTTTGCTAACTGTATAGAAATTCTTGATTGTGTTTCCTT
Organism: Euleptes europaea; assembly: GCF_029931775.1. Classification (NCBI taxonomy): domain Eukaryota; kingdom Metazoa; phylum Chordata; class Lepidosauria; order Squamata; family Sphaerodactylidae; genus Euleptes; species Euleptes europaea. The sequence goes on along the minus strand of NC_079322.1, from coordinate 76,967,709 downwards.
TGTATATAGTTTCACCTTTTTGCACTTACCTGCACGTAGATAAACTTACCTTTTGCTAAAATTACATTGTAGTGCTGTTTGGATCTTTTCCATCATCTATACAGCACTGAGCCTTTATTCTCTCCAACCTCCAGGTACTAGCTGTAGATCTCCCACTATTACAACTTATCTCCAGCCGATAGAGATTGTTTCCCCTGGAGAAAATGACCGCTTTGGCAATTGGACTCTATGGCATTTATGTCCCTCCCCTCCTCAAACCCCGCCCTCCTCAGGCTCTGCCCCAGAATCTCCAGGTATTTCCCAACCTGGAGCTGGCAACCCTAGAAACACGGAAATGGGTGGCGGCCACTGCAGGGCAAGACGGAGCCAGTGAGCCAACAGATGAGCAGCAAGGTAGAGACCTTGGAAGTGGGGAGGCAGAGGGGGGCACGGCCCTCCCAAAGAATGGCCAAAAGGGGCTGAGCTGCCCCACCCTAGGTGAGCAGGCCAAAAAAAGGGCACTGCTGTTGGCCAGAATGGGTGATGAAAGAAAAGTGGGCAAGTACCCGATTCTCTAGGCCAGTGGTTCCCCACCTTTTTGGTATGGTGACCCACTACTGCAAGGGCATAAGGACATCTGTAGCAGGGCTTCTTAAACTTTTCCCACTCTCGACCCCTTTTCGCCCAAGAAATTTTTCCACGACCCTGGGTATATAGGTATGTAAAATAGGTATACAAACCTTTTACTGTTGCCAAATTTTTCGCGACCCCCAAATTCAGTTAACCACATTCAGACCCACAGTTTAAGAAGTGTTGATCTATAGCAGTGGTTCCCAACCTTTTTTTGACCAGGGACCACTAGGACTTTTTTGTTCAGTGCAGGGACCCCAAGACTCAAAATAAAAATTCCAAGAATTTGAAAATAAACGTTAATCATAACTGTTAGTTAAACATTAAGCTTAGAATAATATTTGAATATATATATTTTATAATAGAGAACCTTTAATTGAAAATACTAATTTATTATGGGTTTATAACTTTGTTTCGCGGACCTTAATTTAGTTCTCGCGGACCCCTGGGGGTCCACGGACCCCTGGTTGGGAACCAGTGATCTATAGCATTGTACCCCACTGAAGTCCCTCCCCTCCCCAAACCCACTCTCCTCAGGCTCCACCCCCCAAAATCTCCAGATATTACGCAACCCAGAGCTGGCAACCCCACTGCTGTGTGAGAAGGGATGCTGGACTAGATGGACCCTCACTGGTCTGATCCAGCAGGGTTCTTCTTATGTCCTGAAGTTGGTCCTGCTATGGAGACCGTTGTCTGGCTATTGCTGGGCACAGCAGATCCCTCTGTGCTGAAAGGAAAATTCAGAGATGAGAGAGAAACAGAGAGGGGGAAGAAATAGTGTTACCAACCTCCAAGTGGCGCCTGGAGTTCTGGCATTACAACTGACCTCCAGACTATGGCGATCAGTTCCCCTGGAGAAAATGGCAGCCTAGTTTGCAGGCAGTCTTGGTGATATACCCTAGAGCGTAGGAGATATGGAAGTCCTTCCCCAGCTACTGCCCTCAAATTTCCAGGAATTTCCCAAGCCAGAACAGGCAACCATAAGAAGAAAGAAAGCGGGTTCTGTAAGGACAGAAGAAAAAAACCTTGTGTTAAGAATTCTGGCTTGTGTTTTCTCCTTGCCTCCATCAAGAGGCACAAAGAATCTCATGAAATTTTGCAGACGAGAAGATCAAGCAGCTTTAAAAAAAAAAAATCTAGGCCAATACGATGGTATTTGATGCAACAGCTGGTGGTCTGTCTGGCATTTGTGGAAACATGTTCTATGCCCAAACACACATGCGGTCGAAAACGAGCATTTAATTACCAAAGATTACCACGACGAATCTGAATCCTGCTGAGATGGGCATGAGACTCTCCAAATATTTGAAACAGGCCAGGGGATGGTTGCGTCTCCTTATCATAAGCCCGTTCTCCCTTTGTCTTTGAGGTTTCCATGTTGAAATATTCTTGCTTTGGCGTATGGCATGCTTCCATTCTAATTACATTGTTATCCAGATCCTGTTCCCCGGATAATCTTGTCATTTTCTTTTCCTGGAAGTTCCAAGAAATGTGTCATTTCTTGTAGTCTGTTCTGATGTCCTAGCGAGTCCATTTACATTCCAATGTGCTCAGTTGGACACATTCTGTGGTTTCCATGAGCAGGCACTGAAATAGGCTGGTGTCCCACTTCAGGTCAGCAAGAGAGCTATCCAGGAGGGCATACAACTGAACTTATGGGTCATTTATGCATGGGTACTTTCACATTCACGCCCATTCTGTCTTGGTTGTTCCTTGGAGTTATGCATGAGTTTTCCCTCCATTAGATATGACCTCGTGCCCAGCCCTCGCAAATCCCGGGACTTCCTGTTCCTCTATTAACTTGATTCTTCGATCTCTTCTGAGATCAGCCCGGGTGAAATCCCCATGCATAAGGCACAGCTTGGGACACAGAAGCTTGGGGGAGTGATGTTTCTTCCTACCAGACTGATATATTTTCAGCGAGATAAAGCCCATCTTTTACTTAAAGCAGTTTAACTGTATACTAAGGGGGAAATATTTGTCGCTCCAGCCGGGATGCAAAAAGGGTTTTCATTTTCCATTGACAGTTTGCAAAAGATGAATGCAAAGAAATATTCCTCATGAGTCCATGATACATTCCTACATTACGCTTGTAATAGGCCAAGTTATAAATGCTTGATGAATTTTGCCCAGTGATGAAAATGGAGGATTGGGGGAAAGATTCCTGCCAGAGAAATTTACTGAAAACTGGCAGCCTTTTATTGACTACTGGAAAAAGCTTAAACCTAATGAACATGCAAAAAAGGAAATCTTAAAGTATATTTAAAGTAAGGCTGACGGTTGAGAAAAGGGGTGAAGATGGAGATTTGTTGGTTATAAATTGATAATTTAATGATATATTTAATTGTAGAAATAAATGGCTTGTGCCCATCAAAAAGAATAAATGGTTGTGATATGTTGTTGATTATAACTATGAAATGGAAACCTTGCTATGGATTTCAGCCATCATATTTTGCTACATTTTAAATGTATGTATTTCCTTTATTTATATCCCACCTTTCTCCCTAGCAGAGACTCAAGGTGGCATTACATTGTTCTCCTCTCCTCCATGTTATCCTCACAATAACCCCACGAGGTAGGTAAGGCTGAGAGCGTGTGACGGGCCCAAGGTCACCCAGCAGAGTGGGGATTCAAACCCGGGTTTCCCAGATCCTAGTCCAGTTTCAAAGTTCTCAGCAAGCAACGTTCTCAGTCAAGAAACTGTGATCTGCTTGTTAATTTGCCTACACCTAAGAAAAATGATGCTTTTGTAGTGTCTGGTGGAGCTGAAAGGATAATCTGTCTGGTTGTCACATTTTTGGGGTCATCTTTCAAATCTTTTGACGTTCATAATTTTTAAAATATGATACTCATGTTTCAAATCCCTATACCAGTTCTTTGTGAAACTCAAGACTAAGGGAACACCGTTTCCAGGAAGAAAGGATCCAGATTTGCGTTTTTAAAGGTAAAGAAAGAACCGAGCTGGACAAAGAAGAAGAAGAGTTGGTTTTTATATGCTGACTTTTTTCCCTTGGGCTGGTCAGAGTTCTCTCTGAACTCTCTCAGCCCCACCTACATCACAAGGTGTCTGTTGTGGAGAGGGGGAGGGAAGGCGATTGTAAGCCAGTTTAATTCTCCTTAAAAGGGAGAAAGTCGGCATATAAAAACCAACTCTTCTTTAAAGCCATCTTTGCTATCAGCTATAGCTATACCTTGTGGCAGAGGATGGATATACTATCTGTGCCTTTTTTGCGAGCTTCCCACAGCATCTGATAATCTCTGTTGATGACAGGATGTTGAACCAGGTAGGCCACTGTTTGATGCGGTTCTTATTATCTTATTAGGACTCGGCCGAATTTTCATATTTCGTAGAAGCAGCTGGTTATTTTTCTCCAAACTATCGCTAGGGTTGCCAGCTCTGAGTTGGGAAACCCCTGGAGATTTGGGTGGGGGTGGAGCCTGAGGAGGGCAGGGTTTGGGAGGGGAGGGACTTCAGTGGGGTATAATGCCATAGAGTCCTCCCTCCAAAGTGGCCATTTTCTCCAGAGGATCTAATCTTGTCGATATCCGTTGTAATAGCGGGAGATGTCCAGCCCCCACCTGGAGGTTGGGAACCCTAACTATCACTCCTACCTGCGGGGGGGAAATTAAATCCTAGTTTGGGTGTGTGTTAAATGCCATCAAGTCGCTTCCGACTTAAGGTAACCTTGTGACTTAATGACCTCCCAAATATCCTATGGTTAACAGCCTTGCAAATTGAGGGCTGTGGCTTCCTTGATTGAGTCTATCTGTCTCCTGTCTTCCACTTCTGCTGCCTTCAACTTTTCCTAGCATTATTGTCTTTTCCCAGTGATCCTTGTAGCAGAGCCTTTAAATGAGGCCATCCCCTGGGCTGTGCGTAGGGTTGCCAGGTCCCTCTTTGCCACCAGTGGGAGGTTTTGGGGGCGAAGCCTGCGGAGGGTGGGGTTCGGGGAGAGGAGGGACTTCAGTGTCATAGAGTCCAATTGCCAAAGCAGCTATTTTCTCCAGGGGAACAACTAGGGTTGCCAGGTCCCTCTTTGCCACCAGCAGGAGGTTTTTGGGGCGGTATCCATCTTGGAACCTTTGCAAACTTGATTGTATCTAACTGGGAACCTTTGCCAGTTGTCCTAGGAAGGGATTGGAATTTGTAATATGAGATACAAAATGAATATGAAGAGGGACTGATGAAGAACTAGAACTAGAAACGGCCCAGCCATCTTCCTCTTCCTCCCTGACAAGGGGAGCACACCAGAACATATCCAATCGAAAAGTCTCTGACCTGCACCTGCAAAACAAGACGATTTGAGAGAGTGTTAGACATGGGGACTTTCATAATTACAGTTATTGTATCTTATTATTTGTACATAGTTGATTTAAATTTTGCTTTTTGGCATGTAATACATTTTTGCATTTTGTTATACTTAGGGTTGCCAGGTCCCTCTTTGCCACCGGTGGGAGATTTTTGGGGCGGAGCCTGAGGAGGGCGGGGTTTGGTGAGGGAGGGACTTCAATGCCATAGAGTCCAATTGCCAAAGTGGCCAGTTTTCTCCAGGTGATCTGATCTCTTATCGGCTGGAGATCAGTTGAATTAGCAGGAAATCTCCTGCTACTACCTGGCAGTTGGTAAGGAACTAAGTACAGGAAAGGCTGATGATAGTCAATCAATCAATCACAAGTTTACAAAAACAAGGTGTATTAAGTGCAGTGAATGACATACAACACACAAATCTATATACAACCCTATGTTAACAGTCCTAAAGGGTACAAGTCTCAAATGTTCCACTATGAGTAATCTTCATAGAAGAATGGCGAGGGAATTTGGTATAAACAGTCAAGCAGAACAGCCCCCCGCCCCAGCCACAAGAAGACGCAAATTCCAAACGAAGGAGAACAACGGAGCAGCCAGAGAGACTCACCGACCCACACTGACCTCCAGGAAAAGGTGGCAACCAGTGAAAACAGCAAAAAAAAAAAACCACTAGCGCAGAGGCAATCAATCCCCCCCCCCAGCAGAACAGGCTCCCCTCTGGCTCCCCACCCCCACACAGAATCCCCCCCAACATACACACACACAGGAAAAAAGTTATAGAGAAAAGCCCCAAAATGGGTCAAACTGTGGATGTCTTCTCTTCCAGCAGAAGCAGGGGTCAGGAGGAGTAATCCAATCTGATTCCAGCAAGCAGCAGCAGGTCAGCTCAGCTCAGGATCTCTCACGATCAGCACAGGATCAGCACAGGATCAGCACAGGAGCAGTAGCAATGGAAGGAATACAGACTCACACACATGAGTCTGTATGCACGGGAGGTTTTGCCTTGGATTTGCTGCTCTCTAGATGCACATTTTCCCTGTCCAGATTCTCAAAACTTTGCATGGGAGCTTATTGTTGACTTTTGAGAATTTGGATGGGGAAAATATGCATCTAGAGAGCAGCAAATCCAAAGCAAAACCTCCCATGCATAAATGGCCTCTCTCGCTCCCCCACCCCCGGGCCGCACAGCAACTCGGGAACCATGCACCCGCACCCCCCCACACACGGGGATCTCTCTCACACACACACAGACACACTCTACCCCCCCGGGCTGCACAGCAACCCGGGACCACGCACACGCACCTCCCCACGGGGATCTCTCTTTCACACACACACACACACTCTCCCTCTTTCTCTCCCCGGGCCGTGCAGCGGCCGGGCTCATGCACTCATCCGCGACTGATTGGCCAGAAGAAGACCCAGCTTGGCCACCTATTGGCCACGGGAGAATGCTGATTCGGGGGCGCCAAATTTGTACAAATTTATCCGGCGTCCACCCGAACTCACCGAGTTCGGCTCATCGTTTTCCCGCCTTTTTTGACTTTGGTTCTATCCAAACTAGAAACCACCAAATCGGGGGAAATTTGGCTGTTTTTCAGTTCGGATAGAGCCGAATCGACAGCCCTAAGAGGAACTGATCGCTGTCGTCTGGAGGTCAATTATAATGCCAGGAGAACTCCAGGCCCTACCTGGAGGTTGGTAACCCTACAGCTGAGAGATCTGACCTCGACAAATGTAAGTAAGTCCTGAATATAAGTCCTGTTTGAGTCACTATTTTATTTTATTCCTCCACGCTGACAGGGGTAGAGTTGCCAACCTCCAGGTGGTTAGCAAAAATAGACACTTCTGTGTTCTAATTAGTTATTACCAAAGAACCACAGACACACCCTATTAAATGCAAAATTTCAATATCTCAATATCAGTTTTAAGCAATAATACCATACAATATCTCTTACAACAACTGTACAACTATATAACAAAAGCAATAGTAGACCAACTAAAGGTAAAGGTCCCCTGTGCAAGCACCGGGTCATTCCTGACCCATGGGGTGACGTCACATCCCGATGTTTCCTAGGCAAACTTTGTTTACGGGGTGGTTTGCCAGTGCCTTCCCCAGTCATCTTCCCTTTACCCCCAGCAAGCTGGGTACTCATTTTACCGACCTCGGAAGGATGGAAGGCTGAGTCAACCTTGAGCCGGCTACCTGAAACCGACTTCAGTCGGGATCGAACTCAGATCGTGCGCAGAGCTTTTGACTGCAGTACTACAGCTTACCACTCTGCGCCACGGGGCTCCTAGTAGACCAACTAGTGAAACCTTATTTCTTATCCAAACAGGTATACAAGGTAAGTATCACAATGTTCATTCCTATCAAATACAAACAATATAACATGGCAGAGATCAGTTCCCCTGGAGAAAATGGCTGCTTTGGAGGGTGAACCCTAGGGTATGATACCTTGCTAAGGTCCCTCCCATCTCAAAACCCTGCCCTGCCCAGGCTCCACCCCCCCCAAATCTCCAGGTATTTCCAAACCTATAGTTGGCAACCCCAGCAGGGGTCCTCTCTTTTGTTTTATCCTGCACTCCAAAGTTTGACTTCTCCTGGCCATTATTCTGTAGACAGAATTAAATTCTCCCAACGCTTTCTGACATGCCTTGTCTTCTTTGACCTTCTTCTTCGGGCCATATTATGCTAATGGCATGCAAATGTACACATTGGTATTTTTCTTTTGTGATGTTCATCATGTCAATCCATGTTGCATTACAAGTTGCATTAATGTGCTTTGGCCATATGTTGCCACGTAGGTGAGATGTGATCTGCATGAGAGGACGCGCTCGATTCTTTTACGGAGCATTCCCATGTGCCCAACTTGAGAAAGGTTACATTTGCAGAGTGTTTTGCAAACTCATCAATCATACCAGAAATCTGTGATTATTTTGCATTGTTTCCCGATTAAAGCAGTCTTTAGAAAACAACAGATTCAAAACAGATTAAAGGAAGCGTTTCTTACCCCAAAACATAGTTAAATTGTAGCACTCCCTGCCCCAGGATGTGGTGATGGCCACCAACTTGGAAGGCTTTAAGAGGGGAGTAGACATGTTCATGGTGGGAGAGGCCTATCCATGGTTACTGGTCAAAATGGATAATCGTCATGATGCAAACCTATTCTCTCCAGGATCAGAGGAGCATGCCTATTCTATGAGGTGCTGTTGAACACAAGCAGGATAAATGCTGCTGCAGTCATCTTGTCTGTGGGCTTCCTGGAGGCACCTGGTTGGCCCCTGTGTGAACAGACTGCTGGACTTGATGGGCCTGGGTCTGATCCAGCAGGTCCTTTCTTAAGTTCTTTTGTTCCTAACAGCAATGCTACTACCTACCACCACAGAGGGAGGGGAACGTGAACAATTCCTGCCCTCCCTTTCTGACAAATAAATTTTGCAGCTACAAATTGAATTTCAATTTGGATTCTTTTACAATTCTTCAAGACAAATTCATTTACTGACATCCTTTCTGGAGTCATTTCCAATGCAGACAGCTGTTCAGAATTCATTTCCTTGTTCCACCTAGTCTGAAATATTTTGCTTTTGAAGGTTAATGGCATCTCTGTCGGATGAAAGTGGGATATCTGTTTAAAACCCTCCCTGTGCCTTCACATTAAATCAGCTTTCTGTCCTCCAAATTGATTTTGATATTTTTCTCTCTCTTTTCATTTAGAAGAACGGCTCAGGATTCTCGTCAGCACACAAAAGAAACGGTAGGGCCATACATAAAGGAAACAGAAAACAGATATACAGGAAACATAAAATTAAACCACAAAGGGCCTGCTGTTTTGGATGGGATGCCACAGCCCATGTGCAAGTCCTCTTGTAGTAGAATAAGGGAGAGAGCTCTATCAGTAGTTATTAGGGTTGCCAACCTCCAGGTGGTGGATGGAGCTCTCCTGCTATTACAACTGATCTCCAGCCGATAGAGATCAGTTCCCCTGGAGAAAACGGCCCCCTTGGCAATTGGACTCTACGGCATTGAAGTCCCTCCCCAACCCCCGCCCTCTTCAGGCTCCGCCCCCAAAACCTCCCACTGGTGGTGAAGAGGGACCTGGCAACCTTAATTATAACTGATCTCCAGGTGACAGAGATCAGTTTGCCTGGAGAAAATGGCCACTTAGGAAGGTGGACTCTATGGCACTATACCCCACTGTAGTCCCAGCATGGCTTCTGCTTGGCCACTGGAGGTTTGATTGGCTGTGTCGCTTTTTAAAAATCTTCCCTGTGGCAGCTATTTTGTGGCTGTGCCCACCACGCTGTATTCGAATTCCTAAGGTGCCCGCGGGCTCAAAAGGTTTGGGACCCCTGGTTCGGAGTTTCAGAACCGAACCGAACAGACCTGTGTTCCAGTCCCCATGACGTTTGCTGGGTGACCTTAGACAATCGTACTCCCCTCCCTCTCTTGCTCAGCTTGATCTACCTCACAGGGTTGTTGGGAAGATTAAGTGGAAAGGAGAAAATAGTGGATGTTGCCTTGAGCTTTAGAAGGTAACGCAGGATCGAAATAGGATAGGTAATAGATGGAGCGTTGTGGCTTAGTCAGCCCCCCAGCTCTCCTCGCCTCTTTTAGAGCTCCAGACTCTTTGAACAAATGGGCACTTACGGTCTCCCTCTTCCTGTTTTTTTTCCAGCAGTTCAGGAAGCAGCCCTGTAGTTACCACCATTTCATTCGTAAAAAAAAAGACAATGGCGATTCTGCAAAGATGGATGCACTGGACAGGGGGATGAAGCCTAAAACAAAGAGGGCAAAAAGGTTTCTTGAGAATAGAGCACCAAATTCTCACTGAGAATACAAAGAATGTCGTGTTCATAAAAGGTGGAAATGTAAGTTTAACAGTCACTGAGGCACTCAAGGACATTTATGCTCTGAAAAAGCCGCTTGGTGTTCTCTGTCTCTCTCTCTATATATATATAAACATTACAAGACCCTTTGAACTGAAGAGCAAACGTCATTGAATTTTTTCCTCCAAGAAGTCTGACTGTTCTTTGTTCCTGTTTTGGATCACATAATAAAGAGAAGCCTAATAATCTGACAATAGGTCATATGTATGATTATCATGTCCTGGATATGGTTGAGTTGGGCATTGAGAAGTTTGTACGTCTTAGAGACATCAAGAACAGCAAGGCCATTTATGCAGGGTCGATTCTGATGCTCGCTCCTTTTTAAAATCTGACCTTTAAAATGCCTATTCACGGTCCCAATGCAAGAGGAGAAAGAAAAACAAATTCCACCCCCCACTCGCCTGCTCCTTCGTTCCTTCATTTGCATAGCCGTTAGCAATCGCCGTTTGCATAGCTAACCCATGGCTGTGATTTTTCATGTTTCCTTGAGTGGATGTTTCAAGGTGGGGACAGAGCAAATAAAAAAGGTCGCGTTAAAGGGGCTCTTAAGAAATGTGAAGCAGGTATGCACCGGCTCAGCAGCGCCTTCTGGAATGATGGTTCAGCATGAAGAACTAAAAAAAAATATGTGAGGCACTTCAGCCTGGAACGTGCTGCTAATTACCAACTGTTCTGAAGGAACAAAACCTATGTTGATATTTGCGGGTGATGCATTTGATTCAAGCGAAGACCATCGAAGATTACAAACTCTTCTAATCGTGTCCAGTGTATGCCTGGCAGGTTTAGAACATGTTCTTCACAGATGTGGATGAAAAAAAATTTATGGGAAGTTATAACCAAAAATAAAACACATCTAATAAAGAGTAACATAAATTTGTAATAAAACAGTATCAGTCAATTGAAAATAAAATATATCCATAAAATCCCATATCTAAAAGGTAAGTAAGCTAGCTTCTAAAAAGTTTATCTATCAGATTGTACCTATTTGTACATTACATCCTTTCGGGCCTTATATATAGCAGCACAAAATTTGGCCACACATCTCGACGTTTGTGTGTTACTATCTTCCAGTAGTCGTTGGATACAAATTTTATCAGGTAGCCCTGTATTATTTAGAATTTCTTGAATAGTCTTAGATCTTAACTCATGGTGGAGAGGGCAGTATAAAAAAACGTGTTCACAGGTCTCAATTTCTTCACCATTGCACGGGCAGACTCTCTCGGAAAGAGGAATTTTTTATATCTGCCTTCTAGGACGGCCAATGGCAAAGCTCCACGTCTGGCTAATTTGAAAGCCCTTCTAAATTTGTTCACCTAGGGCTGTCAAAAAAAAAAAAATTCGGTACAGTTCGGATTCGGCCGAATTTGGCCCTTGTGGGTTCGGAACGTGCCGAAGTCCGAACTCCCCCACTTCGGATCCGTTCAATTCGGCGGGAATTCAAAGTTCGGGAAAAAAATTCGGCCGAATAAAGCCATTAAAAACACAATCGCGCCTTTCCGTGGCTCTGGGGGGCATTTTTGGGCTTAGAGGTCCCAAACTTTCAGCAGAGCTTCAAAGGACGTATATTGAAAGACTCCCCAAGTTTTGTAAAGATTGGGTCAGGGGGGGCTGAGATATGGGCCCTGAAAGGGGTCCCCCCACCCTTAATGTGCATCTCTCAGCAGAGCTTGCCGCCCACCCACAAAGCTCCCAGCCCCGACAAACAGCTGATGAGAGCAAGGGCCGGGCAGGTGCTAAGAACTTTGCAAAGCAACACAACTGAAAAGCAACACCTTTTGCAAACATGCAAAGGGCAGGGCAGGTGTGAAGAATTTTGCAAAACAATACAACTGCAAAGCAACACAAGCACGCAATGCAACTCCTTTGCAACAGTGCAAAGCAACACCTGACACCTGGGAGTTTGCATACCATGGAAAGGGACAGAGGCAGCTAGCTATGCATAACGAGCAGGAGGGGGTGGAATTTCTCCTTTTGCATTGGACTTGGGACCAGGCAGATGCATTCTTTAAGTCACCATTTGAAAACCAGTTTTGAGCAAACATCAAAATAACCTAACTGATCTTATGAATGAGGAAAAACCTGAAGAATAAAAATGAAGCCCCCCCTCAAACCAGGGAGAGAGAGACTGGAGGGGGAACACACACCCCAGGCAGAACCGGCAAAAGCCCCCTTTGGCTTCCCCCCCCCACCCACAGAAACTGCTCCCTCCCCACACACACACACAGACTCTGCTTTCCCCCCCACACACACACAGAAAAGAAAAATTATAGATTAAAGCCCCCAAAGGGGTCTTACTGTGGCTCTCTTCTGTTCCAGCAGGAGGGGCTGGGAGGCTGGGTAATCCAATATGATTCCATTTGTATCCAATATAAGATCCATATGTATGCATCTCTCGAGGGTGATCCATTCATCCCAATAGGGAAAAGGGGAAAGCCCATATCTCGGGGGGCCCTGACACAATGTTTACAAAACTTGGGTGGCCTCTTAAAAAGCCTTGTCTGAAGCTCCGCTGAAAGTTTGGGGTCGGCACACCCAAAAATGCGCCCCCTGCAGCCACGGAAAGAGAAAAGGGGGGAGCCGATATTTCAGCCCCCACTGAACCCATCTTTACAAAACTTGGGTGGTCTCTTAAGAGGGATTGTCTGAAGCTATGATAAAAGTTTGGGGGCTGCACCCCCAAAAAAGCGCCCCCTGCAGCCACGAAAATGGAAAAGGGGGGAGAGGAAAAAGGGGTGGAGCCCATATCTCGGGACCCCCTGACCCAATGTTGACAAAACTTGGCGGGTATCTTAAGAAGCCTTGTCTGATGCTCCGCTGAAAGTTTGGGGTCGGCACACCCAAAAATGCGCCCTCTGCAGCCATGGAAAGAAAAAGGGGGGGAGCCCATATCTCGGGACCCCCTGACCCAATGTTTACAAAACTTGGGTGGTCTCTTAAGAAAACTTGTCTGAATATCCCCTGAAAGTTTAGGGTCTGTACCCCAAAAAATGCACCCCCTGCAGCCACGGAAAGGAGCGAATGTGCACAAGCACCCCCTCACACACACATGAGGATTTCCCTCTCTCTATCTCTTTTCCCGGCCGGCCGCACATCAGCTGATTCCTCCAGTACTCATTCCTGACTGATTGGCCAGAAGAAGACCCAGCTTGGCCACTGATTGGCCGGGGGAGGAGAATGCTGCTTACTGAAGGTTATGCTGCTTACTGACGGCCCCGAATTGGCTGAATTTATTCGCGAACTCCCGAACTCGCTGAATTCGGCCCCCCCCCCGGTTGCCCGCCAGTTTTGAGTTCGGTTCCTCCCGAACTAAAAACCGCCGAATCAAGGGAAATTCGGCTGATTTTCAGTTCGGGCCGAACCGAATTGACAGCCCTATGTTCACCTCCAGTGTCATCAGATTTGGGGCTGCTGTCATCAGGTGTCTGAAGTGATGCTGTTCTGAGTTTTAAAGATCATATATGCCTGAAATTAATTTTTGAACAAGAAGAAGAAGAGTTGTTTTTTATCTGCCGACTTTCTCTACCACTTAAGGCAGAATCAAACCGGCTCACAATCCCCTTCCCCTCCCCTCCTCACAACAGACACCCTGTGAGGTAGGTGGGGCTGAGAGAGCTCTAAGAGCTGTAACTAGCCTAAGGTCACCCAGCTGGCTTTGTGTGTAGGAGCGAGGAAACAAATCCAGTTCACCAGATTAGCCTCTGCCGCTCATGTGGAGGAGTGGGGAATCAAACCCGGTTCTCCAGATCAGAGTCCACCGCTCTTAACCACGACACCACGCTGGCTCTTCTGAGAACCACCTGTTCTGAATGTAGTGGCATTCCTGATCCTTGTGCTCATTTAAGCTTTTAAAGAGTATTGTCACTGGAAAATATTAAAATACATTTGTACTCTGAGTAATTAAAAAAAACAAAAAACAAGACAACGCCAGGGATGGTTTTCTCTTTTGGAACCGAAGACAGAAACATCAGGAGCCAGTTTAATTCCAAATCTATTAGCTGCCCAATTAGCTGTCTCGCATGTCGTCTGCAAGAGCCGAAAAAGCTTTTTAATGACTCCCTACTTGAACCAGAGGGGAAATCGACCTTCGTTACAAGCCATTGCAATTATTCCCAGTCTAAGATTTAATTAGGAAATGAGGGAGCTTTTAATGGAGTCAGAGGTAGGAGCCCCAACCCTTTATTGACATGCTGGCAGCTTCTGTGCTGCATCACTGGAAATCCGCTCTGAATTTTTAAAGTAGGGGGTGCTTCTAAACTCCTCCTTACTTATGTTTCCGCCCCCACCCCCGCATTTAGAAGGCTGAATTACCTGGTCTTGAGGAGGGGCCGTGGCTCAGTGGCAGAGCATCTGCTTGGCATGCAGAGGGTCCCAGGTTCAACTCCCGGCATCTCCAGTTAAAGGGACTAGGCAGGTAGGTGATGTGAAAGACCCCTGCCTGAGACCCTGGAGAGCCCCTGCCGGTCTGAGTAGACAATACGGACTTTGATGGACCAGGGGTCTGATTCAGTATAAGGCAGTTTCATGTGTTCGTGTTTATTTCCGACGCGGGGCAGCCGAGTTGCCCATGGTTCCATTCTTTTATAAATGTTCTTACGAGTGTGCAGATTGCCATGGCTTCCTTTGTGCACATGTGCATGGAGAAAACAGAAAAGCAGAATTAAGTACCCAAAGGTACTTAATGAAGTACCTTCGGTTGTTTTTAGGGTTAAACCCTCCCTTTGTTGTTGGTGAAAACAAAAAAGCAATCATATCCAGATTCTATGTGTGGTGTTTTACCAATTGGAGATCAGGTTACAATTTTGTGCATGGAAAAAATACCACACACACACACACACACACACACAAAACACAAAACAATCATATCCAGAGTCTGTGTGTGGTGTTTTACCAACTGGAAATCAGGGTACAATTTTGTGCATGGGCAAAATGCCACAGAAAAAGCAATCATATCCATATTCTGTGTGTGGTGTTTTACCAATTGGAGATCAGGGTTCAATTTTGTTAGGGTTGCCAGCTCTGGCTGGAAAATACCTGGAGATTTGGGGGTGGAGCCTGAAGAGGGCAGGGTTTAGAGAAGGGAGGGACTTCAATGCCATAGGGTCCAATTGCCAAAGCAGCCATTTTCTCCAGAGGTACTGATCTTTATCACCTGGAGATGAGTTGTAATAGTGGTGGCTGACAACCATAAATTTTGTGCATGGACTAAACTTCACACAAAAGCAACAATATCCAGATTCTGTGTGTGGTGTTTTACCAACTGGAGATCAGGTTCCGATTTTGTGCATGGACAAAACACCACAAAAAAAGCAATCCTATCCAGATTTTGTGTGGTGTTTTACCAGTTGAAGATCAGGGTACAATTTTGTGCATGCAACAGAACACCACAAAAGAGCACAGAAGTTCTCAGAGTGTGGTTGGAGAGCACATGATCCATCCACCAAGGAAGGTATGGGTCTGGTCAATATCTAGTTGGGAGACAGCTTGGGAACACGGCCACGGAGGCATTCTTGAGTTCCATGTTGGAAGGCAGGCAGGCAGGAGGCCATTACAAGAAATGAACCATGGAGATCGCCACCCCATGTTGTTTTTCCCCTAGCATCTGGGCCTCAGTTTCCTCCTGAGGAGCCTTTGTGATTTATGGGGATGAGATCAGATTTCACACATTTGCTGACTCACCTTGAATAACCCCATTTTCCATTCCTCCTTGTGAGAAATGAAGGAGACTTTGTTTTCCACGCCATTTTCTGTTTCCTTGGGATGCATTTTTCCACCCTGTAAAAAAGGTACAGATTGTTTCAATATGTTATCATGTTTAATTGGGTATAAATGGTGCAGAAATGGTGCCGAAGAAACCAAAGAATCCTTGGCAACAGAAGCAACAATAAGGCAGACCAAAACTGGGGACGTGCAAAACCAAAAGAGAAACAAGACAAGCCATATTCGCTCATCCTGACTGATTTATTACCTGAGTTATGGGTCATTCCCCCCACCCCGCACTGATTAAATGATGTTTGCTTCTGCAAATCACTGGACCAACTTATGATGCTGATCCAGTGTGTGAGTGGAAATTTCTGGTGCTGATCTAGTATGTGAGTGGAAATTTCATAGAGTCATAGAGTTGGGAGGGGCCATATAGGTCATCTAGTCCAACCCCCTGCTCAATGCAGGATCCGCCTAGAGCGTCCCTGACAAGTGCTTGTCCAGCCTCTGCTTAAATACCACCAGTGAGGGGGAGCTCACCCCCTCCCTAGGTGGCCGATTCCATTGGCGAAAAAAACTTACTGTAAAAAATGTTTTCCTGATATCCAGCTGGTACCTTTCTGCCCTCAATTTAAACCCATTATTGCCAGTCCTATCCTCTGCTGCCAACCAGAACAGCTCTCTGCCCTCCTCTAAGTGACAGCCCTTCGAATACTTAGAGAGAGCAATCATGTCCCCCCTCAACCTCCTCTTCTCCAGACTAAACATCCCCAAGTCCCTCAGCCTTTCCTCGCAGGGCTTGGCCTCCAGGCCCCTGATCATCCTCATCGCTCTCCTCTGCACCCGCTCTTCCTACTCATGGTGTTGGTGGGCAGCAACACTTTGAGTTGCCAACCTCCAGGAGGAGCCTGGAGTTCTCCTGGAATTGCAACTGATGGACAGACGACAGAGATCAGTTCACCTGGAGAAAATGGTTGCTTTGGAGGGTGGACTCTATAACATCACATCCCTTCACAAAATCCTGCCCTCCCCAGGCTCCGCCCTCAAGTCTCCAGGTATTTGCCAAGACTGAGTTGGCAATTCTCAGGCCCAAACTCCCTAGACAAATTCAATATCTGTGCATATGCAGGCTTCACTCTTTACTTTTGGGGGAGGTCTTTACTCATCATTAAAAAAATTACTGCAAATGTGGCATTTTTCCTGGGCTTTCTATAATCTATAGCTGTGCAAAGTTCCTGATCCACAAGAAAGCCACAGATGGATATTAGATAGAAGGGTTTTTTTGTCTTTTTAAAAACTTTACTGCATTTTAAATAACAGTACATTTTAATATAATATCTGTCTTGCATCCAGCTTTCTTAAATAACATTGACTTTAAAATTAAATGAAAATGATGAAGAAGGCTAGAAGGGTGTGGAGAAAGCTCTACAGAGAATAGTTTCATATAAGGGTTTTGCATGACGGGGGCCGTGTCCTTCGTCCTACAGAGCCGTTCCAGCTGGAGCCCACTTGGAATGGGAGACCCAATGAAATATTTGCAGAATGATAGCTGAATTTGCTGCTTTCCCCCATAAAAACAGATTTTATTGGTCTGAGACTTTGGTGGAATTTCCTGGAGTTAAACAGGTAAACATTCATCATTAAGAAGGACCGGGTCGCTAGAGAAGGACGGTTTGTGAAATTCTAGGCCAAAATGGAATTAGAAGATGGGTTGATCCTTCCGGTGGAATGATTGGAATTAAATTGAAACCCTCCTTTAGGCAGGCTGGCCATGAAACTCTGCTCTTCGAACAAAAGCCCTTTGAGTGTGGATGTGCACAGCTCTTACACCTTTGTGTAATTCACAGGGATGGTATGGACACGTTCATCCATGCAAATATAAGAACATTAAAAGTTCCCTGCTGAATCAGACCAGTGGTCCATTTATTCCAGCATCCTGTCTCACACAGTGGCCAACCAGTTCCTCTGGAGGTCCCACAGGGCTAGTGCTGCCAATCTCCAAGTACTAGCTGGAGATCTGCTATTACAACTCATCTCCAGCCGAAAGAATCAGTTCACCTGGAGAAAATGGCTGCTCTGGCAATTGGACACTATGGCATTGAAGTCCCTCCCCTCCTCGAACCCTGCCCTCCACACACTCTGTCCCAAAAACCTCCCACCGGTGAGGGACCTAGCAACTCTAAACAGGGCACAGGGGCTGAGGCCGTCCCCTGATAAGAACATAGGGCTGTCAATTCGGTTCGGTCCGAAATGAAAATCAACTGAATTTCCCCTGATTCGGTGATTTTCTGTTCGGACGGATCCGAACTCAAAACTGGCGGGCAACCGGGGGGGCCGAATTCAGCGAGTTCGGGAGTTCGCGAATAAATCCGGCAAATTCGGCCCCCCTTCAGGGCAGCCCGCTGAAAGGCGCGGGCTGCCCTTTAAACTGATCTGAGCCTCCCGGCCGGGAGGCGCAGATCAGTTTAAAGGACAGCCCGCGCCTCTCCAGCTGAGCCCGCTGAAGGGGGGCGGGCTGTCCTTTAAACTGATCTGTGCCTCCCAGCTGGGAGGCTCAGATCAGTTTAAAGGGCCCCCGCGCGCCTTCAGGGAATCCCTCTGAAGGCGCACTGGGGCCGAATTTTCCCCCGAACTCCGGATCCCCCCGAATTACCGGGGATCCGAAGCGGGGGAGTTCGGACTTCGGCACGTACCGAACCCACAAGGGTCAAATTCGGCCGAATCCGTACTGTACCGAATTTTTTTTTTTTGACAGCCCTATAAGAACATAAGAAGAGCCCTGCTGGATCAGACCAGTGAGGGTCCATCTAGTCCAGCTTCCCGTCTCACACAGTGGCCAACCAGTTCCTCTGGAGGTCCAACGACAGGGCACAGAGGCCGAGATCTTCCACAGATGCTGCCTCTTACCTCTGGTCTTCACAGGATTGCTGCCTCTGAATGTGGAGGTTCTATTTAGTCACCATGGCTAGCAGCCGCTGATAGACCTGTCCTCCATGAATCTTTCTAATCCCCCTTTAAAGCCATCTACATGTGACCTCATTCAGAATTATATCACCCTGATAGTAAATCCATTTTATATTCTGGAACCAGAGAAGCATGCCTGGCTGCCAGTGGAAACCCTTCTTCTTCCAATCTGAGGACTATTAAAGTGTGCAATTTAATTGCATGTACCGCTTGTCCAGTTTCCAGACTTGAAATGTCCGGCTGTCATGTGTAGCTTGGCTTGTTCGGCGCTGGAATGCTGGCTACCGTGGTCCAGTTTTCAGTCAGGGTGCGCGTCTTCATGTAAACGGATAAAAATAATGAATCAAAAGCAGAACAAATGATTAAATTTGCAATTGTGAAGAAAATGAATGAGAGTATCAGTGAAGAAATGGAAAAGTGCCATCTGTGGATGAGAGGAGGCCGTTAGTTTCGATCATTAGTTTCTGCGATTTCTGGCAGGCTGGTTGAGAGAGTTGAAGAGGCCATAGGGAAAATCAAAAGATATAAAACTGGCATAGAAGCGATCCATTCCTCAAAGTCCCGCAGATCTTGTTCCTTAGAATAATTGGGCTCCGAGGTCTTTCTTGCCAGTGCCACCATCTTTCCACCAGTCATTGTCAGCTCACTGGTATGGGAAGGGCTTAGGAGCCAGTATGGTTAAGAGCCTAATCAGGAGAACTGGGTTTGATAGTCACGTTTCTCTTCGAGTTCTCTCAGCCCCACCTACCTCACAAGGGGCGAAAATGCACGGTTGCTTTAGCCTCCTTTACTCCCTGTTTCAGCCAGGATTCAGCCAGGATCGAACGCATGCGTTTCACCGAACGTGCGTTCAGTCCTGGCTGAATCCTGGCTGAAACAGGGAATAAAAAGGTAAAGGTCCCCTGTGCAAGCACAGGGTCATTCCTGACCCATGGGGTGATGTCACATCCCGACATTTTCTAGGCAGACTTTGTTTGCGGGGTGGTTTGCCAGTGCCTTCCCCAGTCATCTTCCCTTTACCCCCAGCAAGCTGGGTACTCATTTCACCGACCTCGGAAGGATGGAAGGCTGAGTCAACCTTGAGCCGGCTACCTGAAACCGACTTCCGTCGGGATCGAACTCAGGTCGTGAGCAGAGGTTTGGACTGCAGCACTGCAGCTTAACACTGTGCCACGGGGCTCCTGAAACAGGGAATAAAGGAGGCTAAAGCGACCATGCGTTTTCACCCAAGGTGTCTGTTGTGGAGAGGGGAAAGGAAGGCAATTGTAAGCCTGTTTGAGACTCCTTAAAGGTAGAGAAAAACAGGGTATAAAACCAACTCTTCTTCTTCTTCTTCTCAATCTCATTTAGAGAGTCGACAAGGAGAGAGTGGTGAGAGACGAAGCAGATATAAGACATTTCTTTGCAGCCCAAAATATTTCTCCTTGAAACCGACGGAAATGGAAACAAAAGGGAACGACAAAAATAAATCGGTGTAATTATGGATATAATGAGCACACATGGATCAAAACATGGCAACGGCACTTTCCTGATTTCTGCACAACTTCATTGTGTCTGGCTCAGTTGATACTACATAAAATTAAAATATAGGAGTGTTCCCAAAGGGGGGGGAAGGATGGTTTTGGCAGATATTTTCAGCAGCTCAGGAAGACACCCCTCTTTTGACAAATATTTGGGGACTGCTCTGAGTGGAACAAGAGTGTTTGCCTATTCGGGAAGCATAGAATTGAATAGGTTTTGCTCCCAGGCAAGCGAGGACCACCTGCAATACCAATTTCAGGGGGAGCACAGTGCCATCAGTATGGATTAGATTGGTTGGCTTCCAGCAATGTAATCATGTAGTTAGGTCTGAAGGGCTATGCAGCAGTATGATGTCAGAAGAAGAAGAAGAAGAAGAAGAAGAAGAAGAAGAAGAAGAAGAAGAAGAAGAAGAAGAAGAAGAAGAAGAAGAAGAAGAAGAGTTGGTTTTTATATGCTGACTTTCTCTACCACTTAAGGCAGAATCAAACTGGCTTACAATCTCCTTTCCTTCCCCTCCCCACAACAGACACCCTGTGAGGTAGGCGGGGCTGAGAGAATTCAGAGAACTGTGACTAGTCTAAGGTTTGCCAACCTCTAGGTACTACCTGGAGACCTCCTGCTATTACAACTGATCTCCAGCCGATAGAGATCAGTTCACCTGGAGAAAATGGCCTCTTTGGCAATTGGACTATGGCATTGAAGTCCCTCCCCTCCCTGAACCCTGCCCTCCTCAGGCTTCACCCCAAAAACCTCCCACCGGTGGTGAAGAGGGACCTGGCAACCCTAGACTAGCCCAAGGTCACCCAGCAGGCTTCATGTGTAGGAGTGGGGAATCAAACCTGGTTCTCCAGATTAAAGTAACCACTACACCTCACTGGCTCTCTACGTAGGGTTGCCAGCTCTGGCTTGGGAAATTCCTGGATATTTGGGGCCCGAACTGAAGAAGGTAGGGAGGGGAGGGAGCTGGCATCCCTATAGAGTCATAGAATAGAATAATAGAATCACAGAGTTGGACGAACCACCAAGGTAATCTAGTCCAACTCCCTGCACAATGCAGCAAATTCAAAACTACCTCCCCAACACATCCCCAGTGACCCTAATTTGGGTTGTGCATTCATTAATGATTAGACATAGAATCATAGAACTATAGAATCACAGACTCATAGAGTTGGAAGGGACCACCAGGGTCATCTAGTCCAACCCCCTGCACAATGCATGAAATTCACAACTACCTCCCCCACACACCCCCAGTGATCCCTAGTCCATGCCCAGAAGATGGCAACAAAATCCCTCCAGGATCCCTGGCCAATCTGGCCTGGAGGAAAATTGCTTCCTGACCCCAAAGTAGCGATCAGCATTACCCTGGTCACGTAAGAAAGGGCCACGAGAGCCAAACACTGGCGCAACCCTTCCTGCTCTCCCTCTCATGATCTGCCCAAGTTCATCCTCAGCACAAGGGTGGCTCAGTATCTCCCTCACTCCCAAATCTACGAGAGCTTGTCCCTCACACTGAGTTTTTGTGTGTTCTAGCTCCTAAGACAGAAAACTGTAGAAATGAAATTATTAGCCACTCTTTGCAAACACAGACTACATTCAGCCGGAGCACTGTTTTATAGGATGGGGTGGACAGAGATCTGTATGTGTGTGTGTTTCATTCATAAACTCAGGCTGCACATACATTTGAAAATGCGGGGTTTTATTCATTCTTCCCAGTTTGTTCATTCATTCCCTGCTGCATTAGACTCTCTGTCTCCAAGGATGTTTGAAAAGGGAGCTGTTGCGGGCATATGCATTTGTGTGTGCGTGCATATGTGTCATAAGAACATAAGAAAGGCCCTGCTGGATCAGACCAAGGTGCATCAAGTCCACCTTTAGCAAGACTGAATGCTAACCCCTCTATGGTTATGTAGGACAGGTTTCTGAATATACCATATCCAGACAGGACCTGTCCTTGCTCTTCTGGCTCTATTGATTCATTAGCTCATGCCCTCTTGGAATGCTGCTTTTATGAGGAACTTCAATCACATTATATCTCTCCCCTTTTAACGTATAAATCTAATGCCTCTATCTCTGACATAATGCCTTTTTTATTGTGACAGGGATCCCAAGGCTACATTGTCAGTGGCAAGATTTATTTGTCCTTATGTCCCTCAAACATTAGATTTATGCTGCTCAAGATCAGTGGATCAAGGAGCTTCTAAGGGATAAAGGAAAGATCAAGTCCAGCAAACTGTTCACACTGTGGCCAACCAGGTGCCTCTGGGAAGCCCACAAACAAGACGGCTGCAGCAGCACCGTCCTGCCTGTGTTCCACATCACCTAATATAACAGGCCTGCTCCTCTGATCCTGGAGAGAATAGGGATGCATCATGACTAGTATTCATAAGAACATAAGAAAGGCCCTGCTGGATCAGACCAAGGTACATCTAGTCCAGCAGTCTATTAACACAGAGGCCAACCAGGTGCCTCCAGGAAGTCCACAAACAAGACGACTGCAGCAGCACCATCCTGCCTGTGTTCCACAGCACCTCATGTACTAGGCATACTGATCTGATCCTGGAGAGAATAGGTATGCATCATGACTAGTATCCATTTTAACTAACAGGCACGCATAGCCCTCTCCTCCATGAACATGTCCACTTTCCTCTGAAAGCCTTCCAAGTTGGCAACCATCACCACATCCTGGGGCAGGGAGTCCCACAATTTAACTCTGCATTGTGTGAAGAACTACTTCCTTTTACCAGTTTTGAATCTCTCACCCTTCGGCTTCAGCAGATGACCCCCTTTTCTGGTATTTTGAGAGAGGGAGAAAAGCTTCTTCCTGTCCACTCTCTCCATACCATACTCTCTCCCTGTCCACTATCAGGTCTCCCCTTAACTGCCTTCTTTCCAAGCTAAACGGCCCTAAGCATTTCAACCGCTCCCCATAGGGCAATTGCTCCAGTCTCCTGATCATTTTGGTTGCTCTTGTCTAGGGATGCCAGCCTCCAGGTGAGACCTGAGCATCCTCCGGAATTACAGCTCATCCCCATACTCCAAAGATCAGTTTCTCTGGAGAAAACGAATGCTTTGGAGGGTGGACTCTATGGCTTTGTGTCCCAGTGAGGTCCCTGTCCTCCCCAGGCTCCATCCCCACATCTCTAGGAGTTTCTCAACCTGCAGCTGGCAACCTACCCCCCCGCCCCAATCCCCTGCCAGGAAAAACCTGGGAACCCTAATATGTATATGGAAATGGGGGAGAAACTACGAGATACTCCACACTGTGTGATAACAGCGAGTGAAGATATATTTAGACAGGGGCTGCAAACATACTTGTCAACTTTGTGTTTGGGAGGGGCCATGGCTCAGTGGTAGAGCATCTGCTTGGCACGCAGAAGGTCCCAAGTTCAATCCCCTGCATCTCCAGTTAAAGGGACTAGGCAAGTAGGTGATGTGAAAAGACCTCCACCTGAGACCCTGGAGAGCTGCTGCCAGTCTGAGTAGATAATACTGACTTTGATGGACCAAGGGTCTGATTCAGTAGAAGGCAGCTTCATGTGTTCATATATTCTGGACATGCAGACTACGGTGAAAAGCCAGTGGATTTCCCAGCCTGGAGCTGGCAACCCTATGGGCAAGTAAGTGTTTTGAACAGAGATTGGGATATGGTGGGTTTTTTTTTTTTTTTTACATAAACAAAACCTAACCAGAGATGCATCTCCACGCTCTCAGTCATCAGAGACAGGCTCGCGGATAAATCCCAAGATGAGACGTTGTCAATCTCCCCTGCCTCTTGAGTTCCCTCAAAAGAGACGTCTGTCTTTGAAACAATTGCTTTGTGTTGTCTTTGGAGTGGAAGAACGTGACAAGATCCCTAACAAGTCCCGCTCTGAAATCTCCATTTGGTAATTACCTGCTGCCAACAACACCGTTTTTTTAAACAAATGAATATTAAAAAAGATCTCCGAATCTCAGAAACACACAGTGAGAATTGGATCTTGAAATGAAAAGATATTAAAGGTGGGGTTCATCTGACTCATTGTGCCTAGTCCTTAGGGTTGCCAGGTCCCTCTTCACCACCAGCGGGAGGGTTTGGGGGCAGAGCCTGAGGAGGGCGGGGTTGGGGGAGGGGAGGGACTTCAGTGCCATAGAGTCCAATTGCCAAAGCAGCCATTTTCTCCAGGTGAACTGATCTCCGTCGGCTGGAGATCTGTTGCAATAGAAGGAGATCTCCAGCTACTACCTGGAGGTTAATACTGGGGAAAAAAGGCACTTGGTACTTGTATAGAAATCAAGAGAAAAATAAGTACCAATCAACAACAACTTTTAGAATGCAAACACAACTTTAGTGTAAGTGAAAATTAGTGCAAAAGTGAAACAAAACAACAAACATCACAACACAACTCTAGAATGCGTTGCTCCCAAAGGAGTCTTCAATGAAGTCGTCTCAATCTTATTACAAAAGTTCCAAAGACTTCATACATAGAGTTTGAATTGGAAGACGGTGGCTGCGGCGGTGAAAACGTAAAGTTAATCCGGACTGCGTTTCGACCCGACCTGTTCTTTTCCACCGTCTTCCGATTCAAACTCTATGTATGAAGTCTTTGGAACTTTTGTAATTTTTATTGGTACTTATTTTTCTCTTGATTACTACCTGGAGGTTGGCAACCCTACTAGTCCTGTTATGCACACTCTGACACAGTGAGGTCCGGGGCCTGCGACCAACCAAGATGCCAACTCTGTCCCATCTGACCACACAACACCAGCTGGGCCATCTCAGGTTCATTCACTTGTTCATTTTCCAACGTTCTATGTGCCGTCAAATGTCAGCAATGCCCTTCCGCTCTCTGCATTGGACAAACAGGTTAGTCCCTACGCCAAAGACATAAATCTGACATTAAAAATCGCAAGACTCCCAGCGGGAGAATAATTGAATCTATCGGCTGGAGATCAGTCTTAATAGCAGGAGTGCTCCGGCTACTACCTGGAGGTTGGCAACCCTAACTATACCCCATTGAAGTCCCTCCCCTCCCCAAACCCCACCTTCATGAGGGTCCACCCCCAAAATCTTCAGGTATTTCCCAACTTGGAGCTGGCAACCCTAGCTTTAACTATTGAAAGCCCGTACCCTGAAAATCTTGTTGATTTCTAAGATGTTACTGGATTCGAATCTAGCTGTTCCACAGTGAAGATTGAATGCATTCGGTTGTTCCTTAACTGAAAAGCAATTCTGGTTTGCAATGCACTCTGGGCAGGAATTCTTAGCATCTCCTCCAAGGCCTCTGGCAATTCTGAAAACTATCACTCAAAAGGAGTCAAGGCTGTGAGATGCCCAGATGTAGCATCAATGGGGGGTACGGTCATTATTCAGTCCCCACAATATTGAGCAGCTCTCTGCAAAAAGGCCACAGGGATGGGCGGCAGCTTATAACTGCATCGACTTTCCTTGACATTTTACAGGCAAGATCGATGACCACCAAGGCAGGCTGGAAACAGGACAACCCCCCAGGAACGGGAAACCAACATGTTCTCCTTGAAGGCATCTCTTATGGCTCGTGAGCAGACTGAATCCTGCGGTAATCAAAACTGGCAAATTAATTTCCAGTGCTGATGGTGTCTCCTATAAGGGTTGCCAACCAACAGGCTGGGTCTGGAGATCCCCTGGAATTACAACATATCTCCAGATGAGAACTATCACTTCCTCTGGAGAAAATGGCTGCTTTAGAGGGTGGACTCTGTGGCATTATTTTCCCCTGAAGTCCTTCCCTCCCCAAACCCCACACCCAGGCTCCATCCCCCAGTAGGGTTGCCAACCTTCAGGCAATAGCTGGAGATCTCCGGCTATTACAACTGATCTCCAGCCGATAGAGATCAGTTCCCCGTGGAGAAAATGGCCACTTTGGCCATAGGACTCTATGGCATCAAAACCCCTCCCCTCCCCAAACCCCACCCTTCTCAGGCTCTGCCCCAAAAACCTCCTGCCGGTAGCAAAGAGGGACCTGGCAACCCTAACCCCCAGATCTCCAGGAATTTCTCAGAGTTGGCAATCCTAGGACTGTAAACCTGTCAACATGTCTTGGGAATGCAGACAGTCTTCCAGTGTCCACCTGAGGTTCAAATTGTCATTTTAGGGTTGGAATTCCCTCCCAGACTCCCTCTACACGATGCTTTTCCTCTTCCCATTTCTTTAGAACGCCTCCTTAAAGCCCAAGTTTTCTGGGAAGCCCTTGGGAAAACCCCTTTGCCTATTAGTTGGTGAGATAGTGATGGTCCAGAGTTGACCCTGTGGGCACCTTCTGAATTCTGACACAGCGTGGAGGGTGCAGCCACAAACTGGCTGTCACAAATTGGCTGCCACAGCTTACGTTCAGTCATGCAGTGGAGATCCTTGTGGCAAAGCAATGTTTACAAAAATCTGCAGCACCCAGCCGGTCAAATCTCTAATAGCCAATCAGAAGCCTTGCTGGGGAAAGCCCCACTTGGCAATGCCCACTTTCTAAAAGCATTTGGTGGATTCCAGGAAAGGTATCAGCAGGCACCCTGGCACCCTCGGATGCTACGTCGGGGATCCCTGGTCTTGCTGCTAGGCCTAACCTACCTCACAAAGTTGTTGTGCAGATGAAACAGGGAAGGGGGAATCATCCACCGACGTTGCTCTGAACTCCTTGCAGGAAAGTTGGGATAACAAAAGTAATCAATAGTACACCCTGTCTCAAGAATAGCGGCTTTCGGGGCATCTGACTGGAAGAACAATACCTTTTGCTAAAAATTTGATTTTTAAATGACAAAAATAACCCACGATTTGTGTGTTAAGTGCCGTCAAGTCACTTCCGACTCATGGCAACCCTAAGAATCAATGTCCTCCAAGATGTCCTATCTTTGACAGCCTTGCTCAGATCTTGCAAACTGAGGGCTGTGGCTTCCTTGATCTAGTCAATCCATCTCTTGTTGGGTCTTCCTCTTTTCCTGCTGCCCTCAACTTTTTCTAGCATGACTGTCTTTTCCAGTGATTCTTGTCTTCTCATAATATGTCCAAAATACGATAGCCTCAGTTTAGTCATTTTAGCTTCTAGGGTCGGTTCAGGCTTGATTTGATCTAGAACCCACGGATTTTTTTTTTTTTTTTGGTGGTCCATTGTATCCGTAACACTCTCCTCCAACACCACATTTCAAACCCACGATTTAAAATGATCAAATTCAGGGTTAAGTGGACATCTTCAAATCTGACAAAATTATACCCTTCGAGTAACAAGACAGGACCTGCATCACAGATTAACACCATCCAGCAAGTCCTTGATTAAATTGATCTTGTGGCAAATTTTTGCCCAGCAACAAATCTCCCCTGTTCTGGAATTCAGGACAAAACCGAGCATTGATACAGCTCTCTACAATGTTCAAAGTATTTTCCATGTGTTTATTTTTCTCCCTAACTCCATAATGCAGTTGTGGGGAGACAGAAAGAGAGGGAAATGCCTTCTTCTGAAAAAGAAAAATCTGACCCCGCATCTTTCGGACAAATCCTTCAATCTCCATCACCTTTCCCTGACAGCTGTCAAGGTCTTCCTGATCAGGCGACAGGACATACTGACCAGAACAATAACTTTATTGCTAAGTACTTCCTGGGGTAATAAAAAGCTAGTGTTTACATTGTCAGCTGTGCATTGCTATTTCTAGACTCAGCACTGGAATCGTAGAGTTGGAAGGGACCACCAGGGTCATCTAGTCCAACCCCCTGCACAATGCAGGAAATTCACAACTACCTCCCCCCCATACACCTCCAGTGACCCATATTCCATGCCCAGAAAATGTCCAAGATGCCCTCCCTCTCATGATCATAGAATCAGCATTGCTGACAGATGGCCATCTAGCCTCTGCTTAATAACCTCCAGGGAAGGAGAGCTTACCACCTCCCAAGGAAACCTGTTCCACTGAGGAACCACTCTTAACTGTTACAGAGTTCTTCCTAATGTCTAGATGGAAAGTCCTTTGATTTAATTTCAACCCGTTGGTTCTGGTCCGACCTTCTGGGGCAACAGAAAACAACTCGGCACCATCCTCTCTATGAAAGCCCTTCAAGTACTTGAAGACGGTTATCATATCCCCTCTCAGTCTTCTCCTCTCCAGGCTAAACATACCCAGCTCCTTCAGCCTTTCCTCATAGGACTTGGTCTCCAGACCCCTCACCATCTTTGTTGCCCTCCTCTGGACACGTTCCAGCTTGTCTACATCTTTCTTAAATTGCGGTGCCCAAAACCGAACACAGTACTCTAGGTGAGGTCTAACCAGAGCAGAGTAAAGTGATACCATCAGGAATCAGTTAACCTGGAGAAAATGGCTGCTTCAGAGGGTGGACTCTAGGGGAGGACTCTGGTGGGCTCTTCCCTGGAGGTTTTTAAGCAGAGGCTAGACGGCCATCTGTCAGCAATGCTGATTCTATGACCTTAGGCAGATCATGAAAGGGAGGACTTCATGGCCATCTTCTGGTCACTAGGGGTGTGTGGGGGGGAGGTAGTTGTGAATTTCCTATATTGTGTAGAGAGTTGGACTAAATGACCCTGGTGGTCCCTTCCAACGCAATGATTCTCTGATCTGGAGATCTCCAGGTCCCACCTGAAACTGGCAACCCTGGGCCCGGACAGTTCCGGGGGACTCAAAAAGCTCCCTGTTTTGTAATATTTTGGTGGGTCCTGATTGCACACCTGTGGTTTTTGGACCCTTTTGCAGAATAAGTGTGTCTCATAACCCTCAGGGTGGAGAAGACCCAATCCCCTGACTGGCCACGTTCTGCCTTCCTTCTCGTCTTCAGTTAGGCCAACTCTGTTCACTTCTTGGGTGGAGGTTTCTTGGCAGATGCCTTGGAGTTCCCAGGGGGTCCACCTCCTTTCCCGCCACCTGCCCCACCCCCTTTGGGCTTC